>NW_024424452.1:65110823-65273883 GCF_017311325.1 Ursus maritimus
GCTGCCCTTCGCTCCCCATCTCTTCTTACCAACTTCACACCACTGCCCCTTGTTCTCCATCTCTTCTTACCAACTTCACACCACTGCCCCTTGTTCTCCATCTCTTCTTACCAACTTCACACCACTGCCCCTTGTTCTCCATCTCTTCTTACCAACTTCACACCACTGCCCCTTGTTCTCCATCTCTTCTTACCAACTTCACACCACTGCCCCTTGTTCTCCATCTCTTCTTACCAACTTCACACCACTGCCCCTTGTTCTCCATCTCTTCTTACCAACTTCACACCACTGCCCCTTGTTCTCCATCTCTTCTTACCAACTTCACACCACTGCCCCTTGTTCTCCATCTCTTCTTACCAACTTCACACCACTGCCCCTTGTTCTCCATCTCTTCTTACCAACTTCACACCACTGCCCCTTGTTCTCCATCTCTTCTTACCAACTTCACACCACTGCCCCTTGTTCTCCATCTCTTCTTACCAACTTCACACCACTGCCCCTTGTTCTCCATCTCTTCTTACCAACTTCACACCACTGCCCCTTGTTCTCCATCTCTTCTTACCAACTTCACACCACTGCCCCTTGTTCTCCATCTCTTCTTACCAACTTCACACCACTGCCCCTTGTTCTCCATCTCTTCTTACCAACTTCACACCACTGCCCCTTGTTCTCCATCTCTTCTTACCAACTTCACACCACTGCCCCTTGTTCTCCATCTCTTCTTACCAACTTCACACCACTGCCCCTTGTTCTCCATCTCTTCTTACCAACTTCACACCACTGCCCCTTGTTCTCCATCTCTTCTTACCAACTTCACACCGCTGCCCCTCATTCCCCATCTCTTCTTACCAACTTCACACCGCTGCCCTTCGCTCCCCATCTCTTCTTACCAACTTCACACCGCTGCCCCTCGCTCCCCATCTCTTCTTACCAACTTCACACCACTGCCCCTTGTTCTCCATCTCTTCTTACCAACTTCACACCGCTGCCCCTCGTTCCCCATCTCTTCTGTTCTGAGATGTGCCTTGCCGTTAGGTATGATGGACCTTTGCCCTCCCACCCCACCTTCATCTGTCTAAAGAACTTCCATTCATTCTTTAAGTTCATTTATTTAAAGTGGGTTCCATGCCCAGTGTGGGGCTTGAACTCATGACCCTGAGATCAAGAGTCACACTCTCTACCCGCGGAGCCAGCCAGGCGCCCCTCCCACCCATTCTTTAACACCGTTCTGAGACGCCTCCTCGGGCAGCTCAGCACTGAGGGTCTCCCACCCTGGACGCCCGGCAGACAAAAGTTGTTGGGCCTTCTTGGATAGTTAGTCCTTCTTGAAGTTATTTGTTCTATACCTTTAAAAGTAGAGTGTCCCATCCCGGCTGAGGAAAGATGAGGCAAAGTCGCAGTAAACGGTTCTGCGGTCTGTTGGTTATTTGCCAGCAGTCTCTACATCTAGCAGTGGGTCTGTCTTCGGCTCCCCTGTTGTTTAGATTTTTTTTTTTTTTTTTTTTTACAAATGCCTACTTTGGGTTTTGGTTCATTTGAGGCTTTGGTTTTCATGATGCTTAAAAAAATGTGTCATTCTTAAAAAGAAAGGTGTCGTGCTGTGGGTCACATAACCTTGATAGTGTCTTTTACAGATGTCCTTTTTAATCAGAGCGCTCCTGTGAAGAGCCAGTCTAAGTTCTTTTGATGGCTCTTTGATGGTCAGAAGTACATTTTTTAATGGTGTTCCATCCTTTGTCGGCCACGTTCCCTTTCAGAATTTTGTCTATGCGATGAAAACTTTAATTTTTCTGTATAGTTTTGATGTCTATCTTCCTAGAGTCTAGGTAGATGTCTGATAATCTGTGAATAGTGTTTATAATCTGTTGCAGAATGAACAGCCAGAATACTTTTTCTAAGATTATTTTTAAATTTCTGTATTTCTAGTCCTTTTTAAAAAAAATTTTTTTGTGGTGCATTGAGGGCTTTAAAAAAAAGATTTATATATTTATTTGAGCGAGAGAGAGAGGGCAAGTAAATGGGGGTGGGGAGAGGGAGAAGGAGAGACGCAGACTCCTCGCTGAGCACAGAGCCTGACCCAGGGTTTGATCTCAAGACCCTGAGATCACGACCTGAGACGAAATCAAGAGTCGGATGCTTAATGGGCTGAGCCACCTCTGTGGCTCACAGTTTCAATGAAAAAGGAGCTTCAGTATGGAATAGAAGCTTCTCTCCCATCTCCTGTAAGTTGAGAACTGAAATTGTGACCAGGGTCAAGAAAGAATTTATAATCAGATGCTCTCGCTTTCACAGAACAGATGTCAACTTCGTTGAGGAAGATTCTCCTCTGGCCTCTCTGTAAGTCTTTACCTTCCCATGCTGGATGCTCTGTCCACCGTCCCTGCTTGTTTGGGCACACCACAGGGATTGTTCCCAGTGTCTCTCCTCTCTTTCTCCTCTTTCCTCCTCACTCACATGTGCTCCGTCTTTATTGGGTCATTAGTTCAGCACAACACAGCACAGACATACAGAACAGCAACTACTGTGAGCGGGCAGGAGCCATTCTCAGCGCCATTTTCAAGGATGGGAATTTCTCTATAAGAACCCAGAACTTTACAGAAAGGACTCTTTCATTCAACACATATTGAGAATCCTATGAAGTGCCAGGAAATTTTCTAGGTTCTAGATCTTTCTCTTTCTCTCTTTTCATATATATTTGTTCAGGAAAAAAAAAATCTAGCTCAACATGTGTTTTAGGAAAGTCTTCCACGTCACCAGCACTCAGGGGTATTTATGAGGTCATTTTCTTACTTCTTCTCCTCTGTTGCAATGCAAGCATTTGAAATCACACACACATAAAAGCAAGTAAATGACTTTAAAGTCTCCCAAACAGTAAAGCCTGGAATGTCGGATGTCCGTGTATTTGTTCAGCCTGTGGTTTAGTATCAGACTCTTTCTTCTTTTCTCTGGAAACTCTGCACAAAAGTTTGGTTTTCTTTAAATCATATTCAATGCTGGACTTACTCTTCTCAGTACATTTTCTTAGACAGAAGCCTGTATCAGCGTGAGGGGAATCAGTGATGTGCAACAAAGATTTCAGGCTCCCTGCTTTCGGAACACATGTGTGGATGCGTCTCTCTGCCACCTTAGGGTTGGGTGGGGGCAGGTGAATAAACTAGGAGTGGGAGTGACGAGTGCTGCTTTAGAACCCAGCATTTAATTCCCAACGTGGTGAGGTCCTCTGAAATGCTTTCCCTTCGCCATAGCAACAACACCATTTGAGATAATGGCTGCTCGAACATCAGTTCTAGAAAGAAGAGAGGAGGAGCAGAGCTCCTTGCAAAGCTACAGTGCACTTGAAGGGGGAGAGGAAAATAGTCCATCGAAGTTTGGAGGCTGGTCGTGACCACAGCACATCCTAGTGTATCCCAGCCGGAACAGTGAGAGTGCGTATTCTAGGATACAGTTACAAACCTGGAGATGGGATTCTGTGATGTGTGCGGGCAGATAAACGTAGCTCTGTTCCGCCTCTATCATAATCAGAGTCCCTCATGAAAATAAATGGAAAAAATCTTGGATTTTATCTCTTGAGTTTCCGACAAGAACTTCAAGGTCACTCAGAGTAATTGTTGAGTTTCATCTACCATTGTTTTCTTACACACTCAATACCGGAGGTGATTTTGGGGTCTAATGAATCTTGGTATGGTTTTCTATGACATTTTGAATTTTAATTACTCTCGATTATCTAATGGCATTTTACAGGACAGATGCGAGGCGATGTTTCACCCTGTGCATTACCAAATCAGAGGATGTTTGTACCAGAATGTTTAACTTGGTAACATCACTGAGAATGATTGAGAGCCACCCTCCAAAATTTCAGAAGAAAACACTGTTCTTTAGAAGCATTTGTCTACTAAGTCCAAAGCACATCGTATAGGAAGTGTCATTTCCCTTTATAAGCCATGTTTGCGCGGTCAGGATACAAGGAGCAGTCTTCTTTTTCCTTGCCTTTTTCACACAGAAAACTTGGACCAAATGTAGTCTGTGTACTATAGATATGTTCCATAAAGTTCATCTTCCACATACGTGAAAGATTTAGGAAATTTGTTATCCAGTTACATTTAAATACGATTTGTCTGTAAATTAAAACTTTATTTTTTAAAAAGAGATTTCATTAATTTATTTGAGAAAGAGAGAGAGAGTAAGAGAGCAAGAGCAAGGGTGGGGAGGGGAAGAGGGAGAGGGAGAAGCAGACTCCTCACTGAGCAGGGAGCCCGAAACAGGCCTCAGTCCCACGACCCCGGGACCATGACCTGAACCAAAGGCAGACACTTGACCGACTGTGCCCCCAGGTGCCTCTGTAATCAAAACTTTAAATGGTTAAATAAAATTGTAAATTAGACCTAGTCAAACATTGGAAAAGGATAAAACAACTCAGACCAACACTTACAGACACAAAGCAATTAATATAATTAGATTACAAGCTACACACACACACACACACACACACACACACACATAACACGAGGCTCTAACTAGCCCATAATTCTCTTTGTTAGAGGTAGACTCTTTTTTAAACTTGCCCATAGTGCATGGTTTTCTGTCCAAAAGCCCTCATAAGCAGCGTCTTGAACCATTTTCTCTTTCTGGAAGAGGTAACTCTTGCTGACCACCTCCTGCTTCCAAGAAATGTTGCCTTTAAAGCACTTTGCCTCATTTCTCTGGAGCAACATCCCTGGCCACCCCACACAGTCCTTTTCTTCAAAAGGGACAAGGACAGAAGAAACTGACTTCAGAGTGACGTTCCTGAGGTGTGTCCCGGATCTGTAACCAGTTGGGTCCTGCTGGTTGGGGTCATGGTGCCGCCTCCACAGCCCTCGTTTCCCAGGCAGGGGCTCCGAGGGCCCTCCTATTGGAACTGACGGCACCTTGCCTCTCAGCACAACGTCAGGTTGGATTCCAGACCCTGGGTGGCAAAGGAGGGGCGCAGGATTTCATTCCCAGGGCTGCCTGGGGCTCAGATAGCCCTCGTAGGCATGATGGATGAGATACTGAGTTCCAGCCCTGGCCTTCCATTTCTATCCTCTTTCTAAGCCACGTGAGCAAAACTGGCCTTTGACCGACCTTCTTTTGCACACAGAGGTACTCGGAAAAAGACTGTAGTCTGTGGGCTGGAGATAGGCGGGCCCTCCCTTAATGGCCGAGGTGGCTGGTCCCTTGGTGGACCTCGTCTGCTGCAGTGCTTTCGCAATATCCAGTGGCCAAACTGGTTTAGCGCTGTTTCTAGTGGGAACCCCACGAGCCAACGGTCATTAGGAGAAGGATGACTTGGCAGATCGGCGTTTGATAATCCCTCGGGAGAAATGACCCCAAAGGTCCGGAAGTTTGGAGGATGTTGTGCTTGAGGCACACAGGTGAATGGAAGCGGGGAATCTCCCCAGCAGCCACTGCAGAACCCTCCAGAACTCTCCCATGCACCAGTTGAACATGTCAACGTTTTCTCTAAAGGGGGAAAATAATAAGGATGAGTTTGCTCATCAGAACAGTTTGTGACTACATTTTCCAATCAGTGATTTCTCTGACAGTGTTTAAATTGCTCCAGGTTCTCTTCTTCCATTTGTTTCTAGCTGTTAGATGTTTACCAATTAAGTAGTATTGCCTACAATTTGTCTTGTGTCCTAACGCTGAAAGAACCCAGACTCAAGCTGTCCAGTCGCTGGGTCTGTAACGTGGGACAAGTCGCTAAAGCACAGCAAGTGTGAGTATTCCCACCTGTAAAATGGGAATCAGGGTTGGTGGCCGATGTCACCCAGTAACTTTGTAGACCACTTTAAAATAGAATGCAACAATGAGTCAGAATATATACAAGAGTTTCTTTAGAGAACATTAAAAAGTAATTTTATAAAGGGCACAATAGGCACGACTTAGCCAAATTCTTTGATTTTCCAGAAAGTAGCACGTCAGTCATTTAGGTATTTATTAACAAATAGTAGACGAGCGTGCACTGTGTCCAGAACGCGTGTTAGGGGCTGAGAGAGATGGCAATTGTAGAAGGGCTAGACCTCTCCATTAAAAGAAAAAGAAAACTTGAAAGTGCCCCAATGGGGCCCCTGGATGGCTCAGTCAGGGAAGCGTTCGGCTCTTGATTTTGACTCAGGTAGCGATCACAGGGTCGCGAATTCAGCCCTGCCTTGGACTCCCTGCTGAGCAAGGAGACTGCTTAAGAGTCTCTCTCCCCTCCCTTTTACCCTCCACCCCCCCACTCCTGCACACACATGCACACTCTCTCAAAAAAAAATAATGAAAAAAAATAAAATGCACAAAACAAGACAATAACGGGCTCTGTGTGGGAATGATCTCGTTCAGAAAGTAGGGAAGAGACACCGCACAGATGCCAGAATACTAAGCCATCTTGTAACGTATCCAAAATACACACGCTGACAGTCACTTCCCATCAGACCTGCAGTGTGCGCAGCACCCCGGCTCCAGGTGCGGAGCCGAAGGTTGCTCATTTGCATTTCAAACACCAGCACCTGAGGCCACATTCAAATGAATCTGCTAGAGGTATGTAGGGAATAGGAACTTTGGTAGATTCTTGTACAAAATGATTTTTTTCTAAAGCTTTATCTGCAGGGAAGATTCATTGTAAAGCAAATTAAGTAATAGTATTTAAAATTACATGTGAACGGGTTGTCTAATTATTCCTGACCTAAACATACTTTTGCTTTGTGAGCTCTCCTAGAAATAAGGTTGAATATTTAGCTTTGGGAGGCATCATGATAAATAAAATTAATATCTCATTAAACCTCAAAGAGATGCTGTGTTAAAAATTAAGCTTCAATAAGTGATTTCAGTTCCAGACGAACTCAGTGTGTGATAAGGACATCCACAGTGGCGACAGTGACCTTACGGAAGCGTAAGGTGTCGATTCAAGCTTACGTTGTGTCCACGAGCGGTGTCCACACACATCCGATGAACTGCTAGGTGGCTAGCCAGAGTTATTTTGCACCAAGGACTTCGGAGATGCCTACAAAAGAAATCTTCACAGAGTAATACTAGCTGACACTGACGCAGCCACACCACGTGCCAGCTCTCTTCTAAGCACATCCCACGTCCAGATGGGTTCGCTCAGCTCACACAACCCCATGAGGTGGGTACCATAATAATCCCCTTTTGATAGACAGGGAAACTGAGGTTCAGAAAGGTAACGTAAGCTGCCTGAAGTCACACAGCTTGTGAGGTGTGGGACCAGGATCTAACCTCAGCAGTCTGGTGTCAGTCCTGCTTTTTTTTTTTTTTTTAAGATTTTATTTATTTATTTATTTGAGAGAGCGGGGAGCTTGTGTGCCAGAGGGAGAACGTGAGTGACCCTGAGACCATGACCTGAGCTGAAGGCAGACGCTTCACCAGCTGAGCCATCCAGGTGCCCCATCAGTCCTGCTTTTACCTGAATACTGTCACATGCTGAGTTTGACTCAGCAGCAAAGCCCGCGTTATCAGAAGAAAGGAGGATTTCCCAGGATGAAAGGAAGCTCCGTCAAGGGCAAGAATTTTGTCTGCTGTGCTCACATAAAACACAGAATTAACAGACAGGAATGTCAATTCAGACCCATGTGAACCCTTAGAATGTATCCAGTATCAAGATTTGCTCATTATTTCAAAGACACGATCAAGAAGCACAGACAAAGCACAGATACCTAAGTGACTTCCCAGCACCACGTGATGCCCAGGGTCCTTCCCACTTTGGACACCTGGTCTCTGGCCGAGAATAATAGATGAGGTCTTTAAGTGGGGTTTTGCTGGGTCCCCACACACACTTTCAAATTATAGCCCAAGGTCATCCAAAAGTTCCGGTCGCTCTTTCCTAGCAAATATCATTCGTCCATCAACTCAGATGTTTAGCTGACAAGGATTAGAAATTAGAAGGATCATTGCCTACTTTTCTTTCCCTTGGGAGGGCTCCCCCAGTAAAGGGAGTGAGTGGATGGCCAGCCAGAGGTCCTAACTCTTTCCTCCCCCATCGCTGATGTAGCCCAGCTCCGAGGACATTGCTTGGCACCCAGTAGGTCCTCAATATGTATTTGGTGAGTGAATTAGCACAGCAGCTGTCTGTCACTTTTTCTGTACCTTGATACTCTTACCCCACCTACAACACATGCCCGGAGCCTAAGGACCACAGGAATTATGGGTACAAAGGAAAAGAGCAATTTTCATTCTAGATTTATTCAAAACTTTGTGAGACACCAGGTGGTATCCCTTTGGTATGATTGTGATCAATTGGAACACGCCCGAGGGAAAAAGTCACTCGCAGCAACTTCCCCAAACACCGTGCAGTTTGCGACCCTCCTGGACCTCCTGCTAGCTGCCTGAGGGACACTGTGCCCTTGGAGGTGGCAGAGTTGCCGGGAGATGTGCCCCCCCACGACTCCGCTGTCTACGCCGAGCACCGGGAGCGCCCAGCCGAGAACTGAAACTGAGCACGGCTGGCATCGCTGAGCGCCGAGGATGGGCCGGGCCCTGGGCCAACTGCCTGTATGGGTTTTAACCCCTTTCCTCCTCCCACACAAGCCAACAAAGTAGATTGTAATATTATTATCCCCTCACGGCATGAGGTCTTTGCCTTTCTGTTAAATAACCAGGTGCATCAGGAAAAACCCAAGCACAAGTCCAGGTTGTCACCTGTGGTCTGACTGACTATACATCTGAGATTCCCTGACCCCCTGCTTCAGTTCTGATTAATTTGCTAGAACAGCTCACAGAACTCAGGGAGACACATTTACCAGCTGACTAGAGGACACGATGAAGGACAAGATGAACAGTGAGATGAAGAGATACACAGGGCGAGGTCTGGGGGGGTCCCGAGCGCGGGAAGTCTGTCCCCATGGAGGTGGGGTGTGTCACCCTCTCGTACGTGGAAGTGCCCACCCCCTGGAGGCTCCCCAAACCCTGTGCCATCGGGATTTTTATGGAGGAGTCTTCAAGCAGGATCGACCATTACCTCTATGTCCAGCCCCTCCCCCTCTCTGGATAAGTGGGGGTGTGGGGGGTGAAAATTCTAAGCTTCTAATCGTCGCTTGGCCTTTCAGGTGACCAGCCCCCGTCCAGGAGCCCATGCAGAGTCGCCTCAGTAGAAGTGGGGATGCTCCTAGTGCTGTCTCCACGTCGGGATGGACAGGGGTTTCGGGCGCCCCGTGTCAGGAACAGGGGCAGAGCCCAGTGTATGGTCTCACATCATGCTGCCCAAAGAAACAAAACACAAGAGGAGGGAGGTGGTGGAGAGCCAGAGGGCTCCTGGATCCCCTTGTTCTCCCCAACTTCACTGTTGGACACGTCCCCTTCACCCTTCTGAGCAAGAGGGGGAGAGGAGCTCTGACTCACTAGAGACGGAGATGTCTCACCCAAGAAAGCTGGAAGAGAGCCCTTGCAGGGAGGGAATCACAGGACTTGGGTGCCGGGAGGAAGGGGCAAGGGAGTGTAATGGAGGCAGGGGGCTGCGGAGGGCAGGCTGTGGGGAGGGGGCTCCAGGCTTGCATCCAGAGCTGGGCTGATGCTACATCCGAGGGCGCCGACCGCGAATGGTCACCCACCCTCCCACGAGGAACACGCTTCGGATTCTCTTGCTCAGTCGTTTGGAGTCCATCGACTAGAAGGAAGGTCTGTTTGAACCTCCTTCCTTGGGGTTTTCTACGTGTGTTTAGTTGCTCGTCAGCAGGAAAGGAATGGACAGCACCCAGCCTTGGGAGATACGTGCATGTGTCGCCACCAAGAGCAGCAGGTGCTGGACACAAGCCCGGTGTGAGACACAGACGGTCACGTGGACCCATCTTGAGGATCCCAGGACCAGCTGGTCGGTGGGACTATTTTGCTGGCTGCCTTTCCTGATCTCCAGGAGTCACTGTGGGCCACAGATGAGGTGTCTGGTGTGCATGGTAAGGTTCACAGATTGAGCCGGTTCAGTCTGGCTCCCAGACCGAGAGAACCTTCTTATTCATCCATCGCACCTTCAGGCCTGCCTCAAATGCCCCCTCTACCAAGCTCTCGGAGGAACCTTCCAGCTTCAGCATCTCTGGATGGAATTCCATCTCGCCTTCCCATTGTATCTATTGATGCTTCACATTACTTACCTGCAAGCATCATGACCAGTAAGTCATAACCCTTTAGAAAGCTGACAGGAGGGGGGGCGCCTGGGTGGCACAGCGGTTGAGCGTCTGCCTTCGGCTCAGGGCGTGATCCCGGCGTTATGGGATCGAGCCCCACATCGGGATCCTCCGCTATGAGCCTGCTTCTTCCTCTCCCACTCCCCCTGCCTGTGTTCCCTCTCTCGCTGGCTGTCTCTATCTCTATTGAATAAATAAATAAAATCTTAAAAAAAAAAAAAAAGAAAGAAAGCTGACAGGAGATGCCTCATCTGGTTGGTCTATTTCTATTCTATTTTAATCAACTTTCTAAAAATAATTTTGGGGAGGTATCTGAAATCCCAGTCGCAAGTTTTGCAAAGTGGCAGGTAACAGAGATCCATTGTAATTCTTCCCTGCTTGTTATCCATTTCCCTCCAGCCACCTGATGTTAAATCTCGGGTCGTGTCATGTCTTCCATCTGCACTATTTGACACCCCCCCCAACACACTATTGCTGGGGACCGCGCCTGTATTCTTCACGCAATCGCGGATTTGTTACCACCTCTGACAACGCAGTTCTCCAGAGCGGTGCAGTTGCTCCCAGGGATTCAGAGTGGTGGGCCAGGTGATTGCCAAAACCAACGGATCCCACAGAAAGTCTTCTTTCAGGGCCAATTTTACTTGAAGACTTGGGAAACTTTTGTTTTAACTTCTTAAACATTTAAAAAAACTTTTTTTTTAAATCTTCCTTTTTTTATTTTAAGAGAAAGGGAGTGCACGTGTGCGTACGCATGAACAGGGAGGCGGACAGAGGCAGAGGGAGAGAGCATCTGAAGCAAGCTCCATGCCCAGCAGGGAGCCTGACACAGGGCTTGATCTCATGACCCTGACCTCATGACCTGAGCTGAAATCAAGAGTCAGACACTTCACTGACCAAGCCTCCCACACGCTGCTTAGTCTCTTAAACATTTTTGATGCACTTAGACTCAAGCACATGTTAGGAGATTTCCACTTTTTCCGTGTCAACCTAGCCCAAATGTGTGTGTCAGCTATGTTTAGACGTGACTGTGAATGTGGCAGTCTGTCAAGATGGCTACTGCTGCTTCCACTCCCTGTGTCCCCTCACATCCTTGCAAGGTAGCTTTGCAGCTCTTCGCATGAAGAGGTGGAGTCTGCTTCCGGCCCTTGAGTCTGGGAGGACCCGAACAGATGCTTGCAGAGATTTGAAAAGCACCGTGCATGGGATTCATGGGATTGCTGCTCTTAGAAGTCTAGCCTGCCAGGGGCGCCTGGGTAGCGCAGTCGTTAAAGCGTCTGCCTTCGGCTCAGGACGTGCTCCCGGCGTACCGGGATCAAGTCCCACATCGGGCTCCTCCGCTATGAGCCTGCTTCTTCCTCTCCCACTCCCCCTGCTGTGTTCCCTCTCTGGCTGGCTGTCTCTGTCACATAAATAAATAAAATCTTAAAAAAAAAAAAAAAAAAAAAAGTCTAGCCTGCCGGAGCGTGAAAGGCCAGAAGAAGAACGGAGGCGCCCCAGCTGTCCGCCGGCCAGCCCCACAGCAACTTGTCAGCTCACAGGACACACGAGTGAGCCCCCGAAGAGATCAGCCTGACCCAGAGCAGAAAAACCACCCAGCCGAGCCCAGTTCCAGATTGCCGATCTGCAGAATTGGCACATAGACCAACGACTATGGTTTTAAACCTCTATATTCAGGGATGATTTTCCACGCAGCAAAAATTCACCGATACAGTGAATCAGAAAAGGAAATAAAAAAGCCCAAGAAGTAAACCGTTTTTATCGGGAAGTTCGGGGTTATTAGAAACTCCAGTGTTAGGGCCTGTCCCACCTGTGTTCCTCTACATGCTCAAACACCCGAGCCGTGGTGGCCCGAAACCGTCCCTACGGTGGAGACACGTTGCAATACACCAGGTACAAACTTACAGATAACCGCAGGACTGTTCGCAGTGAGCACGAAGCGAGTGTTGGCCAGGAGCAACAAGGAAAAGGCCATCCAACCGCACGTTAGAAATTACTTGACTTCTTTTGCAATTCGTTTCAGGTACACTTCGCAGAGTAAGTGAGGAAACAGGGAAAGCTGTTGGAGCCGCGGAACCGGTCTCGCACCTGTTTCAAACGCAGAACGTGGCAGCAAGGCCCCCACTACCAGATAACCGATTTTGTTATTCTCCACAGACCGATGGAAACACCTGGTTGGAAAACAAATTCAGCCCGATTGTTTGTGTTACACTGGATGCGCGTAGACGTTGTGAGCTGGCTGGCGGGTGGTTTCTTTGTTCCCTTCGTGAATGGAGACGATGCTGATGAAGTGTGTGTGCGCGTGTTCAGTGAGGTGGTCAAAATGATAAATCTGATAAAGGAAAACGCGCGCTGAATAATCATCCTGCAGCCGCCGTGCGGAATACTGGGAAATAGCGTGACGATCTGCCCACACAGCCCAGCGGGGACTCCTTCGGTCGGTCAGCAGGTGCCGTGCGTCCTGGGGCACGAGTAACAAAGGGATGCATTGTCGCTGGAGAATTGAAAAATCGTCACAAAGCCTGTAAAATTGGTTTTTTATTATCATCATGTTCCAGCAATTGTAGACCAGCTCGGGGATGATACACGCACCCCTCCCACAGATGGGGACCCCCCGCAGCCCCACCGGCTGCAGAACAGCCACGGAGCCCTGCGGCCCCTGAAGAAGGTGCCCTCAGAGCTGTGTGCCAGCTTCCCCGGTGTGTTTCTTCACGAGAAAAAATGCCACAAAAGGGGGAAACCGGAATAAAGACAATGAGTTCATGGTGAATCATAAGAATAAAGGACAACTCACAAAGTGAGGGTGCTCATAAAGGTCCTGAGAAAAGTTGCCATTAATGGGCGTATAACTTGGTGGGCCTGGAGTTTCAGAAATATTCTGACATCAAGACAGAGAAAGAATTTCCTCGGCCAGGGTTTTCCCATTCCAATTATTCCTATTTTCTGATGACGACGGATTGTGTGCCATTACTATGGTCCATGAGCCAAAAAGATAAAAATTTGTTTTTCATGATGGCAAGTTACTTAAAATGTATATATATGTATCTCCATATATATGTATATGGACAAGAATATCGGAACACTGAATATATATATGTATATATATATAATATATAAAAGATATATATGTAAATAATTATATATAAGTACATATATGTATATTTTTAAATTACCAACATAAAATAGATCACACAATTCATACGGATAGCAAATAAATTCATTTTTTTTTACAGAGAACCATTGTAAGTTTTAGCTTCATTCTTTCCTTGTTTGCAATTCAAGAATATTTTGATGAAAAATTTGAGCTTATTTTTCCAGCATAAAACGTACCCTGTTGTCTTATAACAATTTATTCATGAGTATCTCCCTCTTACTAGATTACATGGACCAAATTGCTTGTCTTTGTGTGGTCAGCGCCTAGCACATAGCCTGATAAAGGTCCGGCCACCCCTCGCCACCCTAAAGCTTACCCTTAGTCGGCATAGTCGGCCATGTTCGGTGCAACATGACTGCTCCCTCCCACGGTGCCCCCCACCATCTATACAGTGCACATATATGCACAGGGATACACGTATACACACTTGCACACATATATGCAGATACACTCATACAGACACACATAACAACATCAAGAGCATTTTATCAGAATAAACCACTAGCACACTGCTGGAATTTTTTTATAGTTCTTTTGGGATGGATAATTTTTGATTTGTTTAATTATTAGAGGTGAGGAGGCATTCTATGGATTGGCTTCTCAATGCACACTCCCAATCCTTTCTAGAATTTCCTCCTACAGTGTCGATGCTGGAAAGTTGGCACGACAGTTCCCAGCACCCCTTGCAGCTAGGGCTCAGGAGGTGACAGCTTTCACTCATGTACTGTGTGAGACTTGACGTGGGGGAAACACACCGCATGTGGACATCAGTTCAACTGGCATGGGTCATGCTGGAGACAGTGGGGTTTTGCAGTGACGGTAGTAGCTTCTTTTCCTACTTGGGGCACAAGCAGAACGGTTCTAAGAGCTGAGAGCTGTTCATGGAAGCTGAGCCTACAGCCCGCACCCGTAGCCCTTTCCATGATTTTTTTAAACCTTCTATGAGTCTAGCGCGGTCCCTTCTGTTTAGACCAGCTAGACTGGATTCTGTCCTTTGCAACTGAACTGTGAGCAAAAAGCATGATTTTGTGTGTGTGTGTGTGTGTGTGTGTGTGTTGATTGACAGTAACTCTGTTGTAAAACCAAGCTGATAAATTCTAATAGTAACAATCCAGCAAAATATCTGGAGATCAGACCTCAAATAACCTCTTCCCAAATGCAGCCTAACATGAAGATAAATGTTAAAAGCTTAGGAGCCTGTGGAATGGCAGTCCACGTGCTAAAGTCTATTAGCTAAAAATGTATGTTCTCCAAGCTCATTTTATATTCGTGTCTAAAAACTGGCTTCATTTGGGTTATTTGCCCAAAGCAATTAGAAGAGAATATGGCTGTTAAAGCAGCACAGACTAATAGCGAGATGTGTTATCTAACTTCCTGACAGTGAAGAATGAGCCAGGAAATTAAGACAAAATGTAAGAACAAAGAAAGCTTGGTAGTCGGGTCCATTAGCGTAGGTCAAGGGGAGCTCCGTTCCACGACTGCCTCAAGGACATCTCCAGCTTACAGTACAGCAAGGGCTGATGCCCGTGTAATGACGAGACTCTACATCGAAAGAGAAAGTGTTAAATCATGTGGCCTTTTCTCTCATTAATAACAAGGAAGTCTGATGTCTGGCACCTGTGTGTTCTATCCTCCCAAGAAACCAGATTCTTTTTTTTTTTTTTTTTAAGATTTTGTTTATTTATTTGACAGAGATAGAGACAGCCAGCAAGAGAGGGAACACAAGCAGGGGGAGTGGGAGAGGAAGAAGCAGGCTCACAGCGGAGCAGGGAGCTGATGCGGGGACTTGATCCCAGGACCCTGGGATCATGCCCTGAGCCGAAGGCAGATGCTTAATGACTGAGCCACCCAGGCACCCCAAGAAACCAGCTTCTTGCCCCCCAAGTTCAGGTCGACACCAGTGGCAGGGGCCCTGAGAGTCTCCTTTGTGAGGGAGTCTCACCTGCCTTGTCCCACAGCACACGAGGGGGTGAAGAGTTGCCAGACTGACTTCCGTGAGGCGACTGACCTCTTACTAGAGCCTCACCAGACCATTTTGGTTTTCTATTTTATCCGTCATCTTGGTCTTGTCATCTGGGGAAGTGGCATAATGGAGCCCAAGATATAGAAGAAAAAAGAGCCATGAGAAAACTTTGAATATTTCCATTCGGTCCTCTCACTTTGTGGCCCGGTTGGTACTTGTACAGGACAGAAACAGAAGATGAAGATCAAGTTTCTCTGGGGAGAGTGAGAGGACGGGTCAAGGAAAGAGGGGAAAATGTGTTATGTTTTGTATGACTTAGATTCCAGGATTTTGATATTGAGGCAAAATAACTGTAAATATCATTTTTACTTTTTTTTCCAATTAGAGGAGATTTTTTATTGCAATCTCCTTCCCTAATGGCAGAGCTGAAATCATGGCCCTCAGGAAAGAGGTGGAATTCACCAATTCTGGAAAGACATAGGGCGAGAAGTTTATAGAACACTCTGGCAAGCTAAAAACAAAACCCGTATGAATTATATGGTATGAAAAGAGATACGGCTAAGAGGCACTCACTAGAATTTCTCCAGACAGTGACCCCAGAAACCCACCATGAACCATGTGCTCTCCATGCTCTAAACAATTATCTTACAGGTCAACCATGTTTCAACCAAGAAGTACTATGAGAGATTTTTCTGGAAGTTGTCTCTGAACACTATGGTGACATGCTATGGGTGACATGTCCCCCAAAGGGGAACATATAAGATGTGGGATATCTATCTATCTATCTATCTATCTATCTATCTATCTATCTATCATGTATCTATCATCTCTCTAATGGAATCTTATTCAGCTATGAGAAAGAAAGACATCCTGCCATTTGCAACCACATAGATGGGCCTTGAGGATATTATGCTCGGTTTAAAAGTCAAAGAAAGATAATTATTGTATATCACGTAGATGTGGAATCTGAAAATACCAAACTAATAGAAACAGCCTGGAATTGTGGCCACAGGGGCCTGGATCGTGGGAGAAAGGGGAAATATCGGTCAAAGAGTACAAGCTTCCAGTTATGAGCATAAGTTCTGGGGATCTCATGTATAGCATGGTATTTATAGTTAATATTATTAATAATAATATACCATATTATATATTTGAAAGTTTCTAAGAGAATATATCTTAAATGTCCACACCACAAAAAGAAATGCTGAGTTTTCTAAGTGATGCAGTCATTAGCTAATGGTGGTAATCGCTTTGCAATTTATAAGTGTATCAAATCAACATATGGTGGACCTTAAGCTTACGCTTTAAGTTAATGTCATTATAACATATGATTTGTCGTTTATATTTCCATAAAGCTGGGAAAAAAAAGTGATCCTTTAAAAACCATCGATTGGAACCCATCAAAATAAAAAATTTCCCCGCTTCAAAAATCACTATAAGAAAACGAAAAGCAAGCCACAGACTGAGAAAATATTTACAATACATATATCTAACAAAAATCTGTTTCAAGACTATATAAAAAAGTTCGACAACTCAGTAATATGGAAAAAATGGAAAAAATGGAAAAAACTAAGCAGACCTTCACTGGAGGAAACATATAAATACACAAGCTGACCTATAAGCGCACAGAGAGACGCTGAAATCAGTGCTCGTCAAAGAAATAGAAACTAAAATCACAAGGACAGCTGAGGTGCCCCAAACAGTCCTCTTTCAAACAGCAGTATTTGTGCTGAGACCTACGTAGTGTAGAAAGGGGAACACACCCCAACTTGGGAATAGGGATTTCTACTTGGAAGGACCATAAAAGCCCTGAGATCGGTATGAGCACGATGGGTTCAAAGTCCAAAAAGAAAAAGAGGTGTGAGGTGAACAGAAGAAAAGAAGAAGAGAGAAATCACAGAGACTTAACCTTCTGGTGATAAGGAGTCTGGATTTTATTCTTACTGCTATGGGAGCCACTGAAGGTTTTTAAACAGGGGAAACACAACTTCAGTTTCATTTGAATTAACACTAAATATATATATATATATCATTCAGGGAGCTGTGTGGAGATTGGACTATAAAGGGGTCAGGAGTGGGAATAAAAAATTGAGGTAGGGGCTGTTACAATCGGGCACCAGAAAATGGTGGGCTCTGCAGGTGGGCTGCAGGTGGGCTGAGGTATTCGAGATGGTGACTAGTTGGGGTCAGGCTAGTTTGGGGGACAGAAGTGACTTGTTTATGAATTAAATGATAGTAGAGGATGGGACCATGGTTTATTCATAGGTTTTTAGCTGGAGCTACTGGGTGAATGATGTTGCCACTTACCGAGAGGACCTACTTTGTAGGGAACACATTGAAAACACATCTTTTCAATTTTAAGTCTTGAGGTTTTTGTTAGACACCAATTGGAATTTTTTTTTAATTAGTTGGCCATCAAAGCTAATACATACATATTTGGGGGCATCTGTCTATTGGAGATATTAAATGGCTCAGGTCAAAATATGATCCCAAAGAAAAAGAGTATCGAGAAGATGGGCCAATACCGAACCCTGGAGCACGGCAGTGCTTACCTAAAAATCCCTCAAAAGGAAAGCCAGCAAAGCTGAGAAGGGGCAGCATCAAGGTAGGGAGAAATCCCAAAGATTGAGCTTTCTAGAAAATCTACCAAAAAAGACGTTTCAAAAGGACAGGAGGCACAACTGTGTCAAGTATTGTTGAGAGGTCAAATAAGACAAGGGGGAAATTGGCTATTGGATTTGGCGACAGGGAAGTCACTGGCGATTGTAGTGAGTTCTGTTTCAAGAGACTCGTGGGGATCTCGTGGGGAACGAGGCCAAACACGTGAGTTAAGAGATGGAAAGATAACAGTTTGTAGAGCTCATCGTTTCTCCCTGAGTGAAACAGGTGTAGCTCAAGGGGCAAGCGAGGCTGAAGAAGTTTGTTTACATTGTTATCAGTGTTTGAACGGTGAACAGCCAGTAGAAAGGGAGAACATGACGAAATAGAGAAATAGAAAATTGTAAGAGGAAACTTCTTGAATTGGAGAGAAAGGATAAAATCAGAGCAGAAGTGGAAGCGTCAACCTGTCATTAGGAACAAAGCTGCATTTTGCACTGTAACGAGAAGGCAGAGTTAAATACAGAGCCAGGTAGACAGCTGGATTGGACGGGGAGAAGATGAGATTATCGACATCTAACTGCATCTAGTTTTCTTCGCTGAATTCTTTTTTAAAAGATTGTATTTTTAAGTAATCTGTATACCCAATATGAGGCTTGAATTTACAACCCCGAGATCAAGAGTCTCGTGCTCTCCTGACTGAGTCAACCAGGTGCTCCTTGTTGATGAATTATTAATCAGTCATCAATTGATGATGCAGTGAGATGAGGTGCTGCCAGGGGGAGACAGAAGAGAAGGTGCGCAACAGACTTCTGAAAAAGAGTGAGGAAGGTACCATGATTGTCTCCAGCAATCTGCAGGTACTCAGGTCCTAGTGTGCCCTGTTGGCCTCAACAATGGCTGGGGCTTTGCTGAGTGTATACGATGGTGGGCATGAAGAGAATTGAAGTTGTTTGCGAGAGACTTACAATTAATGCTGGACCCCGTGAAGTCTAACCTGGTGTAGCAACATCAGCTAGCTGTTGAACGAAACCCACGTTCACCTCTTATTCCCCAAAACTCATTTAGACTTGGCACGATCACCATCCCAGTCTGCCTGGGACTGAAGCGTTTCCCTAGATGCAGGGATTTCTGTGCTAAAACGACAGGTAAGCAGTGCAGTCGGATCACACCCACGTGCTCCCAAGGAGCTAAATCATCTCCTGATTTCTATGATTTCAGCCAAAGCAGCAGGGCTCCTCTACCCTAATCCTGAATTATCATCATCTTGGAAGACCATCTACGGGGTTGGATTTAAAGTTTCACTTGGATGGGACGCCTGGGTGGCTCAGCCGTTTAGTATCTGCCTTCGGCTCAGGTCGTGGTCCTGGGGTCCTGGGATCAAGCCCCGCATTGGGCTCCCTGCTCCATGGGAAGCCTGCTTCTCCTTCTCACACTCCTCCTGCCTGTGTTCCCTCTCTCGCTGTCTCTCTCTCTGTCAAATAAATACATAAAATTTTTAAAAATAAATAAATAAAGTTTCACTTGGAGAGGTTCAAGTCTATCTAGAGAGGCCTGAGTCCTGAGGTCAGTGCTGAAATTCACACCAAGGAAAAGTGGTGCCTCCACTGGCCTGAATACTCCAAGTTCCCAACCCACGGAATGAACAAACATTTACATGAACCTGCTATGGTGCTTGGCAACAGATTCCCAGTAAATATTATTATTTTTTGTTATGTTTCCCAGAAGCATACTTCCTTCTCTGTCAACACCACTGATAGTATCTATAATGAATGCACCCACCTCCACCCCCAAAAAATATGATTCTAAGGCAAGGCAAATTGTTATTATCATGCCATTATTGTTATTAAACTCTTCTCCTGCCAAAACCTAAGGAGAATTTTATGGCAGCAGCTGTTATAATTCTGTGCATTCAAATAATTGTGATGCCAATTTGTAAATATTAAATGTCATATAAACGGTAAGCAAGGTCAATAATAATGGGTTTGGATTTACCTAAATGGCACGCAGCACAGGAAACACATAGTTAATTCTGTTTCACATCTGAGAATGAATGGAAAGAGTTGAAAGGACTCAGTGGAAAAAGATCGAAGGTTCCCTACACTCTTCAATAAATATTTTCAGCAAATCATTATAACATGGATTACCTTACGAGGCAGTAAAAAAGTATTTCTATTGAGAATATAGAGGAGCTAGTGGAAGCATTCAAATTAACTGAGTTGGTACATCTTTGCTCAGGGAGAGTCAGGAAATTTAGAAAAATTCTTAAATCCTTAGAAAGGATCTTTGAAATATAGTCGAAGCCTCTTTACAGCTGAGGAAACTCTGACTCACAAAACTGTATGCCTTCTGCTCCTAAACAGTAATGAATTTTAAGTGTAGTCTCATGAATCTGATGACTTGTGGGAAGCACTGAGATCTTGAGAACCTACGTGGGGCAGTGGGTGAGAGTCATAGATGGGTAAGAAGGAAGGGACCTCACTTCAGACTGGAGCTGGGGTGTTTCAGTGACCAGTGGGATAAACACAGGTTGGAGATGGGAGGTTGAGGACCCGTTGTCTTCTGTGACATACTTAAGTCAATAGAAGATAGGACCCAAAGCTTTCCACCGCATGGTGCCTTGTCAGTAGCAATTTCCCGGCTTCCTAACAGGTAGGACAAATTGTCCTTTCTGTAACTCTTACAGCAGGCTGTGTGGGCGGCACCCGGGGCTCAGCTGGTTCAGTGTCCAACTCTTGGTTTCGGCTCAGATCATGATCTCAGGGTCCTGGAATCAAGCCCCGTGTTGGGCTCCTTGCTCAGTGGAGTCTGCTTGAGGATTCTCTCTTTCTCTCTCTCCCTGTCTTTCTGCCCCTCCCCCTGCTTGTGTGCTCTCTCTCTCTCTCTCTCAAATAAATAAATAAATAAATAAATAAATAAATAAATAAATAAATCTTTTAAAAAATTAAAAGATAAAGTAGGTGTGCACAACCCTTATGATACATTAGGGCATAGGAAGAAGAGATAGAAGTTTTACATAGAGAGATAATAAACCAAAACTATAAAAAGTTAAGCCTTCCTCATATTTCATATATGAGCTGGTGCTCTGTAAATGAGTTAGACATTTTTCTTCTATAGAGACACAAATATTTCAAATGTTTAACAAAACAAAATGTTTTAAAAAAAAAAAACTCTTAACAAAACAAATGCAGTTACGATCCCTTCACTGTAAAGGTGACTTTTGAGAGAAATGAGTGAGAAAAACAAATTTTCAAGAGAAAAAACTTGAGTGATGATGAGAACATTTGAAAAACTGATGTTTACATACGTTTCCAATGTTTCAGAATTTTGTAACCTAAAACAATGCATATAACTTATAAGGTCTCTCATTTCTGCACACTTTAAACTTGGAATCCAACTTTCCAACTTGTTAAAAACAATCTTCCAAATGAAACAGTCTGTAAGCAATATCATAATGCAGCCCCTCCCAGTTAGTCTGCTCGGAAGCTGATTGACAGCCAGGAAGATGGAAATTTACTAAGTGAATTCCAAGAAAAACATGGACACAGTTAGAGAATGTGATTGAAAATAAATACCACAATTTACTCACCCAACAATTCTCAGCTTTTATTTGAATCTAGAAATCTGTGCAATCTTTCCCAGCCATTAATACTCACCAATCAGGTAAAGTGAACAGTAATACCTTCAGATTACCATGTAACAAGTGTTTAATTAAGACAAGATGTTATCGTAAGTCAAAATCCTATGGCTCTCCTTTAAAGTGTAATTAATAATAAATTAAACTAGTAATAAATGAATTAAAATTTTAAATATTTTATTTTATTTTTTTAAAAGATTTTATTTATTTATTTGACACAGAGAGAGACAGCCAGCGAGAGAGGCAACATAAGCAGGGGGAGTGGGAGAGGAAGAAGCAGGATCCCAGCAGGGGAGCCTGATGCGGGCTCGATCCCAGAACGCTGGGACCACGCCCTGAGCTGAAGGCAGACGCTTAACAACTGCGCCACCCAGGCGCCCCTAAACATTTTATTTTTTTTTATCTCCTCTCAAAACACTTTGAGGTAGCTTATTTCATTTCATCTCATTCCTACGTATGAGAAAAAGAGACTGGGTATTCCTAAGCCCATTTTACAGATGGTAAGAAGCACACTGGGAAATGTCTTTTGAAACCTTCTTTTCTCTATACTTCCACCCCAATCAGACATATCCAATAGCCCAAAGCATTCTTCTGAATGACCTTGGACCCCAGATTTACCTGGTAAGGGACAATGTGGCTTTGGCACTTAGGTCTGAGACACAGAAATACTCAAGGTTGCAAAAGACAGTAGAATCACAAGACAGAGGAAATCCCCCCTACAAGGAAAGTGTGTCCTAAAGCCCACCCAATATACACCTTTGATGCTGTCAACCCTTCACGCTATCAGCCTCCAGAGGCAACAGGACCATGGAGGGAAAAGTCTTAGCGTGTTCTTGGCGGGTGACAGGCTCAGGTCCTCTAAGTCTATGTGCACCGCCTCCTCCCTCTGCCCCACCTGCCTTCCCTCCAGCTGGCCCTCTCCTTCCAGCCCCAGCTCACAGGTCAGGTCTTTCGGGAAGCCCTTTTTCAAAGCCATCTTGGATTAATGGCTTTTGAACCCCTTGAAACAGTCATAGCACTGGTTGCCCTCATCCATAGTCGCATGCCTTCTCTGTTCTCAGTGCCGCACGAGGAGCTCCCAGAGCTTGGAGCCAGGTAGACAGTGACCCTCGACGTCTTTGCCAACTCCCTGACTGCACCCATTCATTCCTATTGCCTCTGGGGTTATGCTTCTCGCTCCTGTGGTCACTAAAGCATTTCCATCTTGACAAACCAAATCTAGGATGTGCTCAGAGCCCAGCGTGAGGGGGAGCTAATTACGTGAGTGAAAGCTTATTCGGGAATAACAGCTGTGCGTCCAGTTATCCAATTTGGACTCGCCAGGCTCAGTTGAACCCCTTAAAATAGCCTCTACATCTTCTTACAAGTCTGAGGCAAGCAGAATTTTCTGCCTTGAGTTACAGAAAGCCCACATCTCTCCTTGCCCTCCTTCGTGTCGCAGCAGGAAGCCCGCGGGTCAGACCTCGGTAGGATCTGCCACCTCAGCGTCTGACAGGGAGGTCCTGGCACCAGGCGCTCGGCGTAAAGCAGGGCTGATTCAGGCGCTGGGCTCTCCAGAAGCTGCCAGCTGGATCCGCTCCCCCTCAGAGAACAACGCCGCGCTCAGGAGTTTGTCTGGAAGGCGGGCTCCAGGTGCACCTGTGAGTAGCAGGAACTCCTTGCCTTCTGCTCATCAGACACAGTCAGAAAGGACCGCCACTGTACGCGCCTTAGCTGGGCGCACACGGCCATTGTTCGGCATGAATCTAGTGCTCACCTGCAGGGGGCGACGTGAAAGCTGACAGGGTCCCGGGTAGGAGTCCAAGCTCAAGGTCAAGGTCAGTAGGTTGAAAGCAAGTGCTGTAGTGCTTCACTCCCACAGGCACCTGCCAAATGCCACCGGCCGCTCTTCTCCCTGGTGGAAAGTCCTCTTTGCCCTGTTTGCAGAATGAAATGAAATTAAACAGACCCGTGGACAAAGGGTAAGCATCACACAAGAGCCACAGAAGGAAGACATTACTGAGTGAATGGAAATTTTGAAATAAAAAGCTTTCCTTTGCCTCAAGCCACACACACTTAGAATTATTTACATTTTGGCCTAAATCAATGCATTAATAAATGAGCTATCACTTTCACACACAAAAAAAATTATTTCTGAACCTAACTGCCAAGATGTGTTGGCTCTTATGCAAATACTGGGTTTTGTCTCAACTGACCGTATTTCAGAGCCCAACCAGTGAGCTCTTGGGTGGATGCGAGCTCAGTACCAGCCCCACCTGACTTGCATTATACCTTCATTTGTGAAGTTTTGCTGAACCTTATCTTTACTGTATCTCTTTGAAGCCAGGAGACACAGAGCAACACTGTAGAGAAGTTAAGTCCAGTTTGCTACCTAACTAAGCTCCTAGTCCCAAGTAACCCCAGGACCTAGACACAGATTCTCCCCTGCTCCTGACCCGTGTCTGGCACGGGGTTCACTAGACTGCTCGCAGAGGGGGAGCTGAGTGTGCCCACCCTCCGTCTCCCCCGCCCTGCCCCATGCCAGCTTGTTCTGCCCTCCCCCTCCCCCCCGCCGCTGTGACCCAGGAGCACGAACACTACACAGGCAGATCTTGATCTCTGCATTTCCCCCTCCACTTGCTGATGCTTAAAAACTTGCCAGAATACGGCCATTAATGGTTTTACATAACCATGTGTGTTACTATATTAAGCTTAGCCAATAGAAGGGAGAAGAAATAAAAGCATGTGCTAATTAACACACTCTGCACACCAGCCTTGGCAACTAACTGCCTAGAACGCTGCCCTGATTTGTTGATTATACTGATTCATTCTTTCGGAGAGGTTTCTCTTAACGCAGGGGGCAGGGTTGAGTCCAAATCCTCCATATTTTGACTCTGCCGCCCGCCTGCACCCATGTCTCCTCTTTGTCTCGGGCTGTGTACAATAATGTCTTTCATTCAAAACCAAGTCCCCTGCCAACTTGTCACTTTGCACCTCCCTCTGGTGAGCTGGTGCCCCCGTGGTGTGGGCATGGAGAAGCAGCAGTCCTTGCTGCCTCCTTCAGAGCCTTTGGGGGGCAGGTGAGCCCCGGGCCTGGTAGCAACAGACATCTTCTTCATCGTGTATTTGGAGATGTCCACTGGCTCTGCTCAGGAACGTGGAGAGGCAGAGGAAATACGGTGATAATTAAGTTTTATTTATAGCATGTTTCTACGCTATCAGATTGTCCTTTCCATGAGCAACACAATTACTGCACAGGAACAATAGAGCAAAGAAAATCCAAGGCATTGAGATGAAGAAAGCATTTTAAATTGTTTCAAAACGAGATGAAGTTGACGAGGTGGGCTGGTGTATCAGATCTTCTTTTGGGCAAAAGCCGCAGCTGGAACAACACACACACACACACGCGCACACGCACGCGCACGCACACACACGCACACACACACGCGCGCGCACGCGCACGCACGCGCACACACACACGCGCACACGCACGCGCACACACACACACGCGCGCACGCACGCACACAGAGAAGCGTGTGGCTGTGATGGTCTGGCAAACGCTTCCAGGAAAACTCAAGAGTCTGTGCTGTCTGTGTGGGTGACACACAGGAGAGGTGAGAACGAAGTGTAGAGTACAAGTTAATGCTCTCAGAATCTGACCCAACAGGCACGCCCAAGGACAGTTTCAGGAGTGGCTTTTATGCTCAGTGCATCCCACGCTGATCTGCAGCTCTCCTCCTCTGGCCCGATCATTGTCAACCTCCTACCACTCACCGTTCAAGGCCCAGAATGGCTCAAATTTCTAATTTCTTTCCTCAGTGCACCCAGCCTTCAGTTACCACCAACTCATCTGGGTTCCCAGAGCCCCCGTCATTCTTTTTTTTTTTTTTTAAAGATTTTATTTGTTTGAGAGAGAGAGAGAAAGAGAACACAAGTGGGGGGTAAGGAGGGGCAGAGGGAGAAGCAGACTCCCTGATGAGCAGGGAGCCCCATGTGGGGTTCGATCCCAGGATCGAGGGGTCATGACCTGAGCTGAAGGCAGACGCTTAAGCAACTGAGCCACCCAGACGCCCCACGTCCATCACTCTTAACTGCACATTCGGTTCCTCTCTCAGTGTCTGGTGTTCCTGGGGGGTGTGTGTGTGTGTGTGCACACATATACATTTCTTACACATGCATTTATTTCATCCACAAATAGTTTTTGAGTATCTACTATGTGCAGTGCCGAAGACACCATAGAAAGTGAGAATCAGGGCTTGGTCCCAATAGGAGAATCAGAAAAGGAAATACGTGATTTCAATACAGTATTATAAATGATCTGAAGAGATGAAGACAAAACTCTATGGGAAACACAAGTCAAAGATCTGGTCTAGGGGAGCCTGGCTGGCTCAGTCGGTAAAGCACGTGACTCTTGATCTCTCTTGATCTCCAGAGTCATGAGTTCAAGCCCCACGCTGGGTGTCGAGGTTACTTTAAAAAAAAAAAAAAAGATCTGGTCTAAAAGGGCAAGACTGTTTTCTGGGAAAAGTGAAATTTCTGCTGAAATGTGCGTTATCTGGAGGAAGAGAATTTCTCCACACTGACCCACTGTGGACTCTGACCCACCAAAGAACAAGCATCTTTTTTCAATTCAGCTGTTTCCTTCCTGAGTCTGCCATCGGCATACGGTCAGAAGTTTCTGTGTAAGTGATAGATGATTGCTGGGAAACCCTACAAACTAGCACATTTAATTCTTCACTGTCCGTTTGTTACATTAAATAATTTATAGCCATAAAACTTTCTTTGTGTCCAGCATGTTTTAAAATTACGCATTTTTGCTTCTGTCCATGTGTATTAAGGTGAAAGCTCGGCTATACCTCCATTTATTTGCTTCCTATGGTTTTAAAGTAAAGATTCAGATACATCAAATGCGAAACCCAATCAATAGGCTCTTGGATTCCTTCCAACGAAAAAGCTTTCAACAGTTCCTCCCACTCTATGGGCTCGTGTTCAAAGCGAGGCGAGATCACCAGAATCTTTAGTTGTGTTTCCAGATTCGTAAATTTAGAATTGAACCCCAACACAGCATCTCCCATTTTTCAAAATGCTTTCCAAAATTTGATCTTTGGATAAAATCCTGATACAAATGCACAGTGAATTCGAACGGATTAATCGAGAACACATTTATGTTTTACTCCTCTGGATAAAGTACATGTGGGCTAGAGTCAAACCCAAGTGGGGAATGTCTAAACAGTCAGCAAACGCCTGCATTTCCAGACACTCCCATGGCTCAGTCCTGTGCTATTAACCCTTGGCCAGTCCCTGAAGCATGCAGTTAACCTGGAAACGTCCTCACTTGCACCTGGGCTACCACGAGGCCAAGTTCATTAGCACATACATGGTACTTCACGTGTAGACGGGTTCTTCCTCTAGGAATGGATTCTGAGAATCAATAGTATTTAAAAGGACAACAGGGCAACGCGGCGTGCACGAATCCAGTGGATTGTAAGTATCTAAAAAAAAAGAAGTCACACACTGGGCTGTGCAGTTAGTGCACATGAATGAGTCTACACATTAGCCCTCTGGTCTAAATATCAGAAAATGGCAGTGTAGTCTGGGTGGTCCCGCTCAGCAGCCAGAAAAAGTACTTCACCACGCTGAGCTTCAGATTATTTGCCTGTAGGAGAGGCACTGGAATGAGAGCTCACTCAACTGCTGAACATTAAAACTTTGGACTAAAACTAAGGCCCTTTTCTCTTAATTACCAACCTTGTTAGCTCTTTATTCACTCCATCTCTTCCATAGTAAGAGAAACAAGTAAAAAAATTACATGAAAAGATCAATGATTTTGAAATTTGTTTTTTTAAAGATTAATTTTATTTATTTTAGAGTGTGTGTGTGTGTGTGTGTGTGTGTGTGTGTGTGTGTGAACAAGGGGAGGGGGCAGAGGGAGAGAGAGAATCTCAAGCAGACTCCCCACTGAATGCAGAACCTGATGCAGGGCTTGATCCTATGACCCTGAGATCACGACATGAGCCAAAATCAAGAGTCAGATGCTTAACCTACTGAGGCACCTGGCTGCCCCAGTAATTTTGAAATTTAACAGAAATATCACGGCACATTTATTTGCTGTCTGGCCCTTTGCTTTGAGTGAACCTCAAATGTTATAGTCTTTCAGGCTACAACAGGCTTGGAAAGAGGCAAAGGGATTTGATTTTGAGACTTGCACTCAACAAATACTTATGGCAGGGGACAAAACAAGCCCCAAACTCTCTCCTCGTGAGGCTGCGTGATAGAGAAGGAAATGACAAGTGAGATAAATAAATTAGAGAAGGTTAGCTAGTAATAAGTGATAAAGACAACCAGGTGATGCATCCAATAGGCAAGATGAAGAAAAGGACTAAAGGATGATCCCTTCGTTTGCCTGATTTGCATGTATGTACATTTTGGGCTTGAGTGATTGGCTAGGTGATGACAGTTACTGAGTAGGAGAAAAAGAAGTGGGGGCAGAGGCAGTGCAAAGTAGTGGAGGACAGAACCCGTTATTCTGTTCGGGGAATATGGAGTTTGAGATGCCTGTGGACACCCACATGTGGATATCAAGTAGGCAGTTGGACACATGAGTCTGGAGTGTTGAGGAGAAGTGAGGGATTGGGGATCATTGCCCTTTGGGAGTTTTTAAGGCACTGAATCTAGAGAGAGAGCATAGGCAGTCAAGAGGATTGGGGATTGAGCCGTGAGGATACCCACCATTTAGAGGTCAGGTGGAGGAGACAGAATCAGCTGAGAAGAATGAGAATCATCAGCCAAAAATGTAGGAAGAGAATTAAGAAAATGCGATGATTCAAAGCCAACTGAAGAGAGTTCCTCAAAAAGAAGTAAACGTTCACATGTGTAAAATACTACTGCAGGGGCGCCTGGGGGCTCAGTCGTTAAGCGTCTGCCTTCGGCTCAGGGCGTGATCCCAGGGTCCGGGAATCGAGTCCTGCATCGGGCTCCCTGCTCACCGAGAAGCTGGCTTCTGCTTCTCCCTCTGCCCCTCCCCCTCCTGCTTGCACGTTCTCTGTCAAATAAATAAATAATAAAAATCTTAAAAAATAAAAATACTACTAAGGGGGTGGGTAGACAAGGACAGAAATGCTCCCCTGGATTTGGCAGCAGGAGAGTCACTGGAGATCACAGTTTTCGCTGAATGGCGGGAAGAGAAACCAGGTTGGGATGAAGTGAAGAACGAACGGAGGGCACCAAGATGGAGACTCACTGTCCAGTCTACTTCAAGGAATCTTGTTGATGAGACCCACACGAAAGATGACACGGTAGATGAAAAAGCACAAGAGGCCAAGGCAGACAGGGGCTGGTGTTCACGTACTAAAAGGAGGACCCGGCAGAAGGACTGGCTGAAGCAGAGAAACTTGAATCCACGACCACAGACTTGTCAGAGACCCCAGGGAAGGGCGGCAGAGCACCAAAGTGGAGACACCTTCCACAGTAACAGGACGGGAGAGAAAGGGGGGTCCGCCGCTGGAGGTTCTGCCTGGTCGGGGGTGGAGAGACCGTTGTAATGTCTTCTATCTTATTAGTGAAGCAGAAAGCAAGATTGTCAGCAGGGAGCTGGGGCAGGAGTGGGAGAGAAGGGATGTGGGAGGTGTGAGGCGAGAGTATAAGTCATGAGAACTCATCTCTGGAGAGGAGAGAGGGAACCACCAAGGGCCACGGCACGACTGCGGGACACAGCTGCTGGCCTGCTCAGGTTTGGGCTGAGGCTTGACAGCAGCGCTCAGCGAGGGCCAGGAAGAGATGACTGATGGATAAGGATGGTAAGGGGAGGAGAGTGGACAGAGAGCGGTGGACAGGTAACAAAGGGAACAGTGGCGGTGGGTGGGACCCGTGCGGGTAAGGGACGGCTGCAGGTGGGACTGCAGAGTTTGCCGGATGGAGTGCTGGTCAAAGTAGGCGCACTTGCAATTGAGTGCGTGCCCAACGATGACCACCGAGTAAAGGAGCAGGTGCTCGGTCGGGGAGCGGGAAGGAAAAGGTAAATGGAGGTGAGCAAATTCAGGGCCTGATCAGCTGAAGTCATCCTGCGTGGGGGGTCCACCTCACCACGAATGGCGGCAGACGTGGGTATGGAGAAGGCTTTAAAACAGAAGGCCAGGAAGTCAGAGGGCCACAGTAAACCCTTGGAAACTGAGGGTTTTTGTTCTTTTTTTTAAAAGATTTTATTTATTTATTTATTTGACACAGAGACAGCCAGTGAGAGAGAGAACACAGGCAGGGGGAGTGGGAGAGAAAGAAGCAGCGTCCCAGCAGAGGAGCCTGATGTGGGGCTCGATCCCAGGACTCTGGGATCATGCCCTGAGCCGAAGGCAGATGCCCAACGACTGACCCACCCAGGCACCCCCGGAAACTTAGGGTTTTGGAGCAGGGGGAACAACAATTAGAAACAGGTATGAGGTATGAAAAAGAAAAACAGCCTTTAGTTGAAAAAGCAGCAGGCAAAGGGGTATCATCCTCATGCAAGGAGTCAGAGAGAATGTTCCAGTCCACACAGCTGGAGATGGCGGGTGCAGTCACTGAGCTCAGGTCTTCAGACCGTAGAAACAGGCCTTTTCTATTGGATCAGGTTCGCTATTGCTAAATGTACTCTTTCTTTTTGGTTTTCAGATTTCATGCTTTTGTGGTATTCCTGGAGATAAGTAGGAAATCGCTGAAGAGGGTCCCGAACAATCTCTCAGGTGCACAGGAGACTCGATCGTAATTGCTTTCTGATAATATGCACATTTATGTTCCTGTATTAACATTATAGACAGAAATAAGCCTAAACAGGGATAATTAATTTCTTTTTGATTACCCTGATTTTGATTTAAGGAAAAGCGTCCAGAATATTTGTACCTTTCCCTCTATTTCTTTCCTCCTTTTAATCACGTTACCCCTCTGCTTAGACGTGAACCCTCCTGACACCATCGGCTGCTCTGGGACATGTTACCCACCCTAAAAATCCTCATTTTTCTTGAGTCCATATCTTAATCCTTTTTAGGACATCTGGGACAAATTCTCCAAGTATGGTGCAGTGTTAAGGATTTAACAGGACCCTGGGATCATGACCTGAGCCAAAGGCAGATGCTTAACGACTGAGCCACCCAGGCGCCCCTTTAGTTTCTTTTAAACGAAACAATACCTCAGCTGAGATTGACAATCTGTTTCTCTGGGAGTGTTTTCCCTGATACTCCTCCGTGAAAACGGTCACCTAATTAAATGTGTCTTTCTTTGTCATGTGCTCCACATGGCAGCTCGGACAGGAAATGAATGATTCCAGGGGAAGCAAAGCTGGACCCTAAGATCCTCTCAAAGGTGACGTGACCTCAGGAGAGGGCCCCTCATCTGAACGTGCCAACCTGACATTAAACTGCACGCTCACTGTTCTGACGCTTCCTTCTGTGACAATAACATAATCTTACCTGGATTCTGTCGAGGGGGCACAGATATGTAAGTATTTCCTTAAATGATGGGCATTAGCGAGTAACTGGAAAAGGAGAGGCAGAGTGAAGAGAACTTATGTAGGACACGACACAGAGCTGGAGCCTGAGTTGGTAAAAGTGAGGTGACTCCAAGTATTGCTGTTTCGAAAGGACCTGGGATTCTTCCCACCTTAGCCTCTCCCGAGGGTCACTCTCCACGGTCAACGAAGGTCTTCACATGAAGAATTCCCATGCCCTGAGCTATCCGATAAGAAGGGTACTGAACTAGGGACAGACTTCTGATTCAGGTGAAGTGAAGGAAGGGAGAGGGGAGGGGAAAGGCCAAATGTTTGAACTCCGAGACATTTCCCCGCCTAAATCCAAATCAGGTGAAAAGGAATTTGATTATTTAAATTCAAAATAATTTAGATTATTCAATGCAAAATTCCTTCGATTTAAAATCAAAAGGAATATGATTATTTCTGTTTTGGCATCAATTTATAATGCTAAAAAAAAAGAGAGGGAGGGAGCGAGCATAAGTATGTATTTTATCGGAAAGCAGTTAAGATACTATTAACTTTAAGGGGAAGGGAATGTTAGGGAGATGCAGTGTTATTTTCTGTAAAATTAGTAGGGAGAACTAGATATCGTTAAAACTTCTAAAATTGTCCTGTAGCTGTTTCTTCTTTACGAAAAATTGGGATAATAAGACCTGCCCTGACAATAGAATCAAAGGAGATAATGTTTGTGAAAACACAAACTGGAAGCTGTTGGTCAAATATGAATTCTTCTTATTGTTCTCACTGTGCCACAGAAGGGGTAAGTGAATTGTCTGAGAACACCACTAGTACATGGTATTCCTTCCCTTCCCCAAACAGAGCTGAACTCATAATAGAAACTAAGAATATATTTAATGTATAAATGCCTGAGCTGGGGTTCGAACCCAGGCTGTCTGGCCCAGGACCTGGGAGCTTACTCACTGTGCTCTGCTGTGCTCCATTTTCCACCAAAGATAAATCAACGTTAGCTGTGGAGAAGAGATGGAGATTTTCCATGAGATTAGTACTAATGTCATTTAGAATAATGGAAACAGAGAGCACTGTGCTAAGTGAGCTGTGAGGAACTGTCCTACTGGAGAAATACTTTGGAGTGCTATAATTTTCATGGATTGACTACTTTTGAGAGGTTGGACAATTCCAAAATGTCCCCAGGCTTCAGATACTGTGGGATAGTGATGCTTCTCCTTTCCCCTAGAAAAGGGGAAAAAATACACAGATCAAACTACAGTTATTTCCTACAAAGACAGTGACCCATCCCTGAGGGGATTGTACTTTCCCAAGATGGAAAACAATGCCAGGGTCTGTGTCCAGACAGGAGAGACCAAGGCAATGGCATAGCTCGATAAAGAACAATTAAAAGAAGTTCCATGTCATCTGACTCCCCAGGCTCACACCAAACTTGCTGAAAAGACCAATATGATCCTTCCTCTCCTTCCACCTGCTTACACACACAGTCTGCTCCCATGCCAGGGGCATACGATCCTGAAAGCTGACCTCTCCCCAAGGAGTCAGCCAATTGCCTTGAGCCCAGACCGAATGAAATCTTTTTCTGGCCTCAGGTCTTCTTCTGAGAATAAAGATGTCTAGCAACTTAACTTTGTTAGCCTCTTAAATATACTTTGTCGACATTTATTTTTCAAACAATAGGTCTTTTGCTTATTGCTAAAGTAAAACACTGCAGAACATTTGGAAAATATTGAAAAGCAAGGATAATGTCATTACTTGGAATCAACTACCATGGGGTATTTCTTTCATATGTGTGTCTGTGTGTATGATCGCAATTTTATATTTAATACACATTTATCCATGTCCATGTCATTTGTTTCATATATTTAAAAAAACAAGGGGTGTCTGGGTGGATCAGTCGGTTGAGCATCAGACTCATGATTTCAGCTCCAGTCATGATGTCATGGGTCATGAGATCAAGCCCTACAGTTGGGCTCTGCACTCAGCAGGGAGTCTGATAGACATTCTCTCCCTCTGTCCTTCTCCCCACTCGCACTCATGCTTTTTTTCCCTCTCTCTCAAATAAATAAATCTTTAAAAAAATAAAAAACAAATCTGCAACTATCTGTTTAATATATTATCTTCTAAATTTAATATGATACTGGAAGTACATTCTTATGTGATGAAATATTATTTTAAAACATGAACTTTTAGAAATTTCTTCAGGCTGTGATGGAGTAGGTTATATCAAATCAACCTTTTTCAGAAAGCAATTATAGATGCTGGATAAAATACCAGAAATACATCTAGATGAAAGCCCTGGAGAAGGACCAAAGCATCCAGGCCTTGAGGGGCCAGGATTCCCGAAAGAAGGGAACTGCATTGTTGTAAGATCAATGTTCTGCTGTTTTCCCCCTTGAAGCATGCATCTCTAGTTCTAAGCACTTCAGGGCACATAGGTCAAACAGAAAGAGGGTGGCAAAATTTACTATGCTCCAGAATTCAAAGGGTCAAGAAAAAAGAAAGATGAAAAGAGAAAAACGCACTCTGCATTTTGGTCTTTGAGTGAGATGTCAAAGGGTCAAGCTGGAAGAAGCTGATAAAAAGATGAAGAGCTAAGTAAACTTGGGTTTCCGGTGTTGTTAGGGTGAAATAAAAATTGGGGTTTGTAAACCCCTAACGGGGAGAGGTTCCAATAAACACTCGAGACTTCTATTGAGACCCAGGCATAGCTGCCTCTCAAGGAAAAAAGCAAACCAGTAAAAGACCAGCCTTTGCAAAAACAAAAGGCATTCTCGAACCATCCAGATGTCAGAGGCTGCCAAGGTCACCTGGCCTTACTCAAATCGCTTACCATGAAATATTAATTTCTACTCCAAGGAGAAAGTAGCCAGAATCTCTACAATTGTTTAAATACATGTTACCACACTCAAAAATCACCAGATTTACCAGAAGATTGGACTAAATAGATAAAAACAACAAAAAGCAACAACCATGGAGTTATCAAAAACAGATTTTAAAATAATTTTAATCAATATGTTTGACAGATAGATGACAAGATAAGACGTTTTGGGAGATAATTGGAAACTATAAAAAAAGAATTCAGTGGAAATGCTATATCAGAAAAACATAACATTGAAACTAGGAACACCCCAAATACATTGAACAGTAATTAGACACCGTGGTAAGGAGGGTTCATTATCTGAAAGATAGTTCAGTAGAAAGTACTAAAGCCAAAGCACAGAGAAGAGAAAGATGGAAAATATGGAGAATAACATATCAGAAACATGAGACAACATGAAAAGATAATACACATGTAGCTCGAGTGAGTAGGAACTTGAGTAGGAGGATGGGTGAAGTGATATTCTAAGACATAGTGGCCAAGAATTCTTAAAAATGGACAAAATACATCAAACACAGGAAGTGTTACAAACACTGAGCAGTATACATAAAAACCCAGGCCGGGGCACTTTATACTAACACTGCTGAAACGAAATAAAATAAGAAAATTTAAAACCAGCCAGAAAAAAACCATAATTTCACAAAGAACAATAATACTGAGGCTGAATTCTCAAAAAAAAATTATGGAGGAGAAGAAAATTTAGAAGTATCTTTAAAGTCCTACAGGAAAGACACTGCCTTTTTAGAATTGGATACCCAGAGAAAATATCCTGGATAAATTAAAGTAAAATAAAGACATTTTCAGACAGACAAAAACTGCAAAAAAAAGTGTTGTAAGTGAATGTATATTTAAAGAGATACTCGGGAGAAGTTTTTGGGAAGATATAAAAATTGATGCTTTAATTTGCACAGAATTTAACACAGAAATTCAGAAGGGAATAAAAATCAAGGATGTACAATGTGAGTAACTATGAATCAGCGCTGGCTAGAAAAGGGATTAATAATGCTTTGTAGGGCTCTCAATGTATGTAGAATTTAAATGATGACAACAAGAGTGAAAAGAGAGTGATGAAGATAAACGAAATGATAAGGTTTTCCATTAGCTGGAAAATGGTAAAAATGTTAATTGATAGTGGATTACATTAACATGAGGATGCGTGTGTTGATAGTTAGGGTAGCCACTAAGAGAAAATGCAGTGATAATTTTAAAAATTATTAATGCAAAGGAATTTTTTAAAAGAAAGGAGTAAAAGGGAAAGCACAACAGATCGGCCACATAGAAAACAAAGAGTGATTTGCTAGCTATAAAAACAGCTATGTAAGTCGTTGCCTAGAATACTGTGTTCTACCTGCTGAGTAAAAGACTATCAGACTGAATCGAAGCAAAGTCTGTGCTGCTTATAGGAGATACAACTTAAATATAATACATGAAGAAGTTAAAAGTGAAGGGATAGAGAAAATTATACCACACAAAGACGAACCAAAAATAATTGGAGTAGCAAAATTAATATCAAGCAAGGAAGACTTTGAATAAGAGCATTACTAGAAATAACAGGGGCATTTTATCGTGATAAAAAGTTAATTATACCAATAGTAACATATAATGCTTCTATATTTTATGCACCTAATAACATGCCTCAGAATACATAAATGAAAGCCCACCTAGTAAAAAGAGAAATAAGTTCACAATCATAGTGAGAGATTTGTAATAGATCAGAAGACTCCGTATTATTAAGATGTCAGTTCTTTTCACATTGACCTATAGATTCGTGCAATCCCAGGCAAAATCCCAGTGAGCCTTTTGGGGTGGAAATGGACAAGCAATGCTAAACTGAATATGAAAAATCGAAGGGCCGGAAATACCCAAAAACAACTTTGGAAAAATAAGAAAACCAAAAACAAATTTAGAGAGATTGCATTATTTGAATTAAAGACTTTCTATAAATTTAAGTAAACAAGACAATAGGTATTGGCCTGTAGGTAGACATAAACAGTCAATGGAACACAGCACAGAAATGAACCTGTCCCACCATTTCCTCACACCATATGTAAAAATAAACTTGAAACAGATTGTAGACCTAAGCATAAAACTTATAAGTATAAAATGTATACTAGAAATCACTGGATAAAATCTTTGTGACCTGGGATTAGGCAAAGCTTTCTTAGGAAGGATACAGCATTGTTCATAAAAGGAAAGTATCTTTGAAAGGTACTATTAAGAAAATAAAAAGGCAAGACACAGATTCACCAAAAATATTTGCAATACATGTAACTGATTAAAGATATGTATTGAAAATACATAAAGAAATCTTACAATTTAATAAGTCAAACAACCCAGTAAAAATAAGTTTGAAATTCCAAATACGCACTTTGGTAAAGAAGCCGTGCAGGTAAGAAGCATGCACAGATGCTTAAGTACCCACTGTTACGAGAGACGTAAGAACTAAATCCACAGTGAGGGGCTAAAACCTGTCTAAATGAGCATGTTTTACCCCTGTATGAATAAGAAAATCCATAAAATAGATAGGAACAAACTACTGATACTTAAGTAACATGAATTAATCCCCAAAAGCATTATGCTTAGTGTAAAAAGCAACACACAAAAGGTCACACATTCCATGATCCCATTTACATGACCTACTGAAAAGGCAAAAAATACACAAAGCAGAGGAGTGGTTGAGAAGGGCTGGATGGGAGACGGACTACCAAGGGCAGAAAGGAACCTTCTGGGGTGATGGAAATATTTTATACACTGGTTTTGGTGGCTGTTGGGGTGGTTACATAACTGTATATATTTGTCAAAACTCATCAAATGGCACACATAAAGTGTGAATTTTACTGCATGTAAATTATTATACACTTTTCTTTTAAAAAAAAAGAAGCTTATGGGATACAGATATAGACAAAGTTGTGCTTAGAGGGATATTTATAGTTTCAGATCCATATATTAGAAAATGAGGAATTAAGTTCTAGATACCTCTCTCAAGAAAGTAGAAGAAGTGAGCGGATTAACCCCTAAGAATGTGCAAGGAAGGGCAGTAGAACGTTGACCACAATGCTTAACGACGGACCCTGGTAGAGATCAGAGTCCAGACCTGGGCCCCCACACATGAGAGTGCCCGAAGAGGGTGTGGTAAGGAAAGAACCATGTTTGAGAGTTGGTGCTTGGTAGGATAGATATACAGAATTTTTTTAATGGTCCTTGGTCTCTATTTCACACTATTTAGAAACATCAGTTACAGGAAAATGGTAAATCCATGTAAGATCCAAGATAAAATGAAATTTCTAGAAAATGAGAGAACACCTTCATGACCTTGGAGTCAGCAAATGTCAAACAGGAAAAGAATGTTCACCATAAAAATATTGAGAAATTGGACTGGATGAAAATTAAAAATTTCTGTTTTTTGAGAGACACAATTAAGACCATGAAAAGGAATGCCCCAAATTAAAGGAGACATTTGCTACACGCATGCGCACACACACACACACACACACACACACACACACACACACGATAAAATAATCATTTCCAGGATGAACGCAGAACTCTCACCACTTCAATAAGAGAAAGAGAAACAACATAATAAAGATGGGCAAGAGACCTGGGCAGGAAATTTACAGAAAAATGCTAAAATGGTCAATAAATATAAGAAAATTGCTTAACCTCAGTAGCCATCCAGAAATACAAAATAAAACCACAAGAGACACCACCATTATACATCAGAAAAAGGCTGACAATACCAACTGTCGACAAGGATATGATACACTGAAATCCTAATACTCTGCTTAAGGATGTCTATCTTTAGATAATTTGGCATTATCAACTGAAGCTGAACATTTAGCCCTAGAGCCAAACAATTTTACTCCCAGGTACACACTGACAGATGACAGACATAAATACTCATGGCACCAACGACACGTGTGAGAATATCTATAGCATTGTTTGCAACCGTTTAAAAACTGGAAACAACCCAAATGTCTATCAACAACAGAACGGTAGACACACGGTGACATATTCATAAAATGGATGAATAACAGCTAGGAATTGTTGTAATACGCAACAACAAGGAAAAAGCTCATGCATGTAGTTTCTTTGAGCAAAAGAAGACGTACAATGGAGTATATACCGGATGATTCCATATATGGAAAGTTCAAAAATATGCAAAACTAACCCATGATGACAGGCGTCAAGGAGAGGTCACCTTTGGAGGGGGAATGACCGAGAGGATACACAAGAGAGACTTCTAGGGCGCTGATGCTGGTCTATTTTTTGATCTGCGTGGTGGTTACATGGCGTTCACTTTGTAAAAATTCATGGAACAGTACACTTCTGATTTATGCACTTTTCTCATCTCATGATGTTACATTTCTATTTTTAAAATTTTACTTAAAAACATGGCTTTTTAGGACTATATAGTCATTTGGCCATATCAATATTCGTTGTTTGTGTAACCCACTCCCTCTGGTGATGCTTTTTAGTTGTTTGTTATATTTGGCTATTATGAAAAATACTTTTTTTTTTTTTTACAAGTATCATGTTTTACTTTTCTTATTCAAATCTTTGACTCCTTTCTAAAGATAAAGTCCCGGAACTACAAGGGCTGGGTCAACGGATACGTCATTATAATGACACTGAATACATGTTACCAGATTGCCCTCTGGGAAGATCTCCCGAATTATTATTTTTATTTCTTTATTTTTTTAAAGATTTTATTTATTTATTCGACAGAGATAGAGACAGCCAGCGAGAGAGGGAACACAAGCAGGGGGAGTGGGAGAGGAAGAAGCAGGCTCATAGCGGAGGAGCCTGATGTGGGGCTCGATCCCAGAACGCCGGGATCACGCCCTGAGCCGAAGGCAGACGCTTAACCGCTGTGCCACCCAGGCGCCCCAGATCTCCCGATTTAAACATTGAAGGTCAGTCTTATCAAGACGGATGTAAATGTTGCTAGCCCTGGTCCTGCTTGACCTTTATCATGGTAGACGGTATCCATCAGCTCTTCTGTAAAGTTCTGTTTTGCTCTGGCTTTGCTGGCATCCCCCCCCCCACCTGTTCTATTCTCCTCCTCTTCCTTCTGCTCGGCTATGCATGTGCTCCAAGGTCCGGTTCCTGTCTGTTTTCTCTCCCTCTCCTCTAGAGGAACGTGTCTCTTGCATGTTCACTTTTCCCTGTATGGTTATGATTTCCTATTCTCTTCCCAGTTTCAATCTCTTATCTTGTTCTGCGTTTCCAGCAGCTAAGCATTGGCTAGTTTCCTTTTGCTATCATTATCTCAAATGGAACGAATGGAAATGAGCGATGGCTAGTGAACTAAGGAATATTTGAAAAGGCAGAAAGAATGTGTGGTATTATTCCAGAGCTCAAAGACCCCGAGGCTTCAGGACACACCTTCAGGTGGCATCCCCTTGGGCTCCCGACTCCGCTCTCTTTCCCCTCCTGCCTCTCCCCACCTCTCCCTGCCCTCCTCACGGCTCTCCCTCTCCTGAGCTCACACCATTACCATGTTTCCCCATTTGTTCCATTTTCTCTTCTCTCCACACTAAATTATACAAAATATGTCTGACTAGTTTTCCATTTAATTTACTTTTTTGAACAAAGTTTCATAATCCCGTTTTTCCAGTTAGAACCATTAAAATTAAAAATGGGTGAGCTAAATGCCTTGTTTTCCAAGAGAAAAGAATTCATTTGCCGTTTCGAACATGGCCTATCCTTAAGTGGAAACAAGTATTCACTGATTATTTTTTTATGGCTTCAAGTGTCACACTAATGCTATTAGTTACTGTGGGCTTACCACCTACGTGTTCGCTGTATAATTTGCTTATTCTTTGGACTATTGCTCTGACATAGATTTATATTTTCTCAGGTGAGAAACTGAGGCACAGTCAGGGCCTTTGTCCAGGTCACGTATCTGGCAGGCAGCAGAACCGGGATTCGAACTCAGATCTGTGTGATTCCTGAGTCTGCACTCGCACCTCTCTCCCAGGAGCTCCGAATGCTGTTAGCTTGACCAGCAATAATCTCTCTGGAGGAAAGAACAGACAGGACACCACTCAGAAACAGAATGATCTTTACGATCGCTCGCTCCTGGCCCCTCCCCCTCTATAATCTGCTTCAATCATTATAAGAGAGATGAATAAAATTAATAGTCCTATTTTATACACGGGCAGGTACAAGGTCACGAGCATGAGGCCCTGTGGTGGGCCCAATGCTCTGCTCAGAGTGGAGGGTGGACTGAAGGTCACGGCTAGGAAGCTCTGAAGCAGACAGACAACATCCTTTGCAGTCCTTCATCTACGATCGATTTCAGTCCTCATCACCTTCACCCCTAAATCCACGAGGAAAAGAAAAAGAGGGAAACACCCCCCAATCCCTTCTTGGTTATGAACTGTATGAATGAACGTGCATGATAGGAAGTGACCGGCTGAAATCAAGTTTATCATGTAAGCCAGGGCCATCGGATTTGTCATTAGCACTTGGACCACTGTGGGTTCCTGACGTCTGTACGTCTGGCTGGCTGCGATGGCTGGGCTAGCCTGATGTTTAGAAGCCCCCAAAGACCCTTCTTGAAACCCTTCCTCTCCTTCATTTGGTTGTTTTGTTTTACTGTCAAGATAACAGGTCATCAGTTTCGTGTGCCGACATTCTACACTGGATAATAGAACTCCCCCATGACTTTACCGACACCAGTCCTCATAGAATACAGAATTCTGTTTCTTTTCTATAACACACACACACACACACACACACACACACACACACCCTTTATCGCGTCTCCATTCCCACAGTGCCACTGAAGAAATGCTGCGAAATGACCCAGGGATGAGGCACTGCTAGGAGAGAAGCCTCATTTGTGGCCGAGAAGCCAGGGTATGAGGACGGCTGGTCCAAAGCCCCAGCTCTGCGAAAGAGCGGCCCCGTCTCGCTGCGTGGAGAATGGGGTCTGCACTTCTCAGGCGCAGCGTCTGATATTTGCAAAGCTCTTACTGCTTCTTCAAGACTCAGATCAGTTGTTATTCTGTGTGAAGCCTTCGTGATCCGTGAGAGGAGTGAATCACGCTCTTTCCTTTCCTGGTTTGTACATTGGAATCCGAGTGAACAACAGGCCCACACTTTCTGAAGGCCTGGGTATCAGCTGGCTCCCAAACCACAGAAAATGTGGCCGGGCTCCCTGGCCTACAGCCAGGAGGAGGATTTGTTGGAGACTCAGAAGAGGGAAGGAGCACTTTGGCGGGAGGTCCATGGAGTATGGAACTGGAGAAAGGGGGAACGTGTTGAGCTAATACCCGCCCTCCCAGATCGCCAATGCTTGGAGAGGACCGGCTGACTCGAGATTGTAGCGGGGCTGTCCCTGCACTTAAGCGCTCCCGTAATTAGTGGCTTCCATTTCTGTCCCTCCTGTTAACAAGGGCAGGGACTTTGTCTTGTTCACACTTTTGCTCTGTCACCCTAAGAGAGCTGGAACAGAGCAGATGCTTGATGCCAGCAGGTCATCTGTGTGCGTGGAAAAGGACATGTGGGCCAGGGAAAACTACTCATTGACAGACAACGAGACAAGTTAAGCCCATGAGCACTTCCCCTGCAGAAAGCATGAAACGGTGACGATTAGGTCTTCATGGATGTCACCACACCCTTTCCACTCAGGGCTTCTCCTACCCCATACACAGAGTTTGCACATCGCACAAAGTTCCCTGGGCAATGTCGTTACTATACCTCCCATCTGGGTACCCGGGAACTGTCGTGTGTGCCCGGCAAGCCCTTGGCACTGTGAAAACCGTCCAGACTCTAATCCCCAGAGGAAGGTGATGGTGATGTATTAAACCAGATTACATTTTCTTAACCAGCTCTCAGGCTTCAACACTTTGGAGTTAGCGGGAAGTTTCTTTCAAATGTTACGGTAGACCAAAGCAAAGCTGAGAGCAAACAGCGTTCACCTGCCTGGTCCATGGGGCTGAACTGGAGCCACAGCCCTCAGTTGGCTGGGCCCCCTCTATCCTGCTATTGATCGCAAACCTTTCTTGTAGGGGAGGCGAAAGGAGCCTGGGCTGGAATATTTAAACGTTATTCTCTTAAGAACGCTCTTGCATCATCAAAGACTGTAATTGCTTTTCTCTGAAGCTCCTCTTCCTGCAGAGATTTTCTTCTTGCTTATTTTTAAAATTTCAAGCTAAAAAGCACACATTCTGGACTTAAGGGAGAGCGGTGAGGAAATGAGCAGGGGAAGCTATGGGTGCTGGGCAATCATAGTACCAGAGACGTAAGACCGAAGTCACACATTTGAGAGCGTCGCGCAGCCAAGGGCAGGGTTGGGGTCCGTGGCCTGGCCCACCTCCCCAGGCGAAGAGCAGCAGAACCAACACTGATCCTTCCATCCCAACAGACAAGACAGGAAGCTGTTTACTCCTGAGCAGACTTAACGTTTCTGGAGCAAAACCAGAGCCTAATGGGGGACTGTGGCGTAGTCAAAAATGCAAAAGGATGTCAGAACATGGGGGAGATCTCTGCCAACAGTGAAAGCTGGTGAAGCCACAGGCGTTCTTTATGCCTACGATGTTCCTTTCTCCCCACACCCCCACCGATGTCCTCACAGAGCAGACTTAACCCAGAGCCTTTCCTCTGCAGGGATCAGTTGCGTTGGAAACCTTCCATCTAACTGCAATTATGACTGACCTCTTCATAAAGGGATTTGAAGGGCCAGGGAGCCAAAAGAGCGAAATTCCTCTGGCCGGGGTAGGTAATGCTCATGCCCATTCTGCTAGCTCTCCACACGACTGTCTTCATGGGACAACTTCATCCTTTCTCTTTGTCTATCCTGACGTGCCCGTCAGGGTGAGCTCTTCAGGAAAGTACCTTCCCAAGATTCCCACTATTTAAAAACAGTACAGACCCAGTCAAATGTTCTGAATCTTCTGTGACTCTTTTGACTATGAGTTATTCACCAAACTCTGAACACGTTTCATTCATCGATTACTAAGTGTTTGCTGAGGACATTAACCGTATGTCTGGCATGGGATAGATGTTGGAAACTAATACTTGCTGTCACCCAGAGAGTTTGTTACTTCACGTGTGAGTAGGCTAAAAAAAGCGTAATATGGATGAACTATCGTTTTGTCTGGTTTGCTCTTAAACTGTCGTGTCTATTTATTCATTCAGATATTCCTGTTCTCACCATGTCCCTGGCAGAGAAACGGACGGAGTGGCTCACTGCATTATAATTCCAGAATCTACCGAAGGCTCTCTGGGTCGAGGGCTGACTCTACCACTTCCCAGCTGTTCCTAAACCTTCTAACTCTCAGGTGTCTCCACCAGAACGGCATCTATTTCACAGGGCTGTAGTAGGAATGAAATGAGAAAATCCACCAGAATGCTTGGCACACGAGAGCATTCAATAAACGTGAGCTACTTGGCTGGATGGAGGAAATGATGTTGGTAGTCACCAGGAAGAAAAAACCCTGGAGTTCAGTTTATAGACCAGATCTAAAAAGATACATTTCAGGATGAAGGATAGCGTCAGAGGCCCACGCACCCGAGAAACAAAGGTCGACTCCAGTGAACATAGTGGACTCTATCCCGTTAGGCACGATGAGCCCTCAAGGAAACTAAGCAACAGCGCCAGGGGCACCAAACATGACAGTGAGCATTACCACCTGTGCCGCCAAGACCTCCATCACCACCTTCAGCAGCACCATCCCAACACACCAGGACCACGTCCACTATTCCCACCCAATACCATCACCTCTACTGCAGGCACCACCAGCACCACGGCCACCATTAGTACTTCCACTATCTGCAACCAACACCTTCATCTCCACCGCCATCACCACTACTACCATCTGCCATTACCACTTCCATTTCCACTGATCTCCAGACAGCACCATCACCACCACCTCCACCACCACCACCACCATCGCCTGTATCACCCCTGATGATTAAATCATTACTAACATGCATGCCATTGTTTCTCAAAGAATGGCCCATTGTCACCTGATTCAGAATCCTCTGGGCATCATATTAAAATTAAAATTAGAATCACCTGGAACTTACTGAATCCAACTGTGGATATTCTCCAGAAATCTGCATTTTAAAGAGCTCCCAGGTGATTTGTAGGGAGCTAAAATAGGAAAATCACTGAATTTGAGGACATGTGTGTCCACCCACAAACTAGGATTCCATATATACATGTATATATATATTTTTAAGATTTATTTATTTTTGAAGAGAGAGTGCCAACAAGCACTGGGAGGGGTAGAGGGAGAGAGAGAGAGAAAGAACCTCAGGCAGATTCCATGCCGAGTATGGAGCCCAATGTGGGACTCAATCCCAGGACCCTGAGATCATGACCTGAGCTGAAATCAAGAGTCACATGCTTAACTGACTGAGCCACTGAGGTGCCCCCCCCCTTATATTTCTATTGAAGTCTCTACTGGCTGTTTACTTGATTAGGGCCCAGGGAGTGTTAGAGAGATGAGTTTACAGTCATCAATGTGCGATGAAAATTAGGACAAAAATAAAAGTATGAATAAAGGCTAAATTGTGCCCAGACCAAGCACTTACACATTCTAGGCAGGTGTCACTGAATCTCATATCGCTGGCCCTGGGATCTCTCGTCTATCAAATGAAGAAATGCCCAAAGTCACATGGTAACTAATGGCAGGCTCTGAACAAAAAAGCCATGTCTTTTGTCTGTTTTGGTTGGCTTTCCAAGGAGCCGGTCCAGAACAGGGAGGCAGAGGAAAACAGCGGCAGGAGCAGACTGGCTTGGAGCCCGCGGTGACTCAGCCCACAGACGAGAGGAGTGTGTAACATTACAGGAACTGACGATGTGGAGCCGGACACCAGGCCTGGGTGGAGAAATATGAGAGAGCAGGGACTGGTCTTTGGACACTCTGATTTCTTCCCATCATTTCTGCTTTTCCTTGTAAAACCAACTCCTCTTCACCCCTTGATCTACTGCCCACAGGCCGGTGGCCTCAGGGTCCATGCAGATCTGCTGATGCGTTTTCCTTCATGATCCCCTGTCTCCACCTGTCCTGTGTCTGCAGTGACGCTTTCCTGGACCTCTCCAAACCAGCCATGCTAGGCTCGTTGCCGCATTCCTGCATTGCACCCAGAGCTCCTCCCAGCCCGGGGCCCTGACTCTCCCCATCCTTCTGCCCACCCTGCTGCTGGTCTTACTGCCTTTCAGCCTTTGTTCAAATGCCCCCTTATTAAAAAGCTCTTTCCTGCTAGCCCTGTGCAAAGGAGGCATGGCCCACGCCATCCCTCTGTCCTGACTTCTTTCTCACTCTCTGACACATCAAATAAATATTTCTTAGTCTGTGTGTGTGTCTCTCTCTCCTCCCACCAGAATGGAAGTTCTTGAGAGCAGAGAATACATGTCTGTTTTATTCAAACAGCACCTGACACACACAGGCCCTCAACAGATATCCAAACAGATGACCCACCCATGAAGAAACCAACGCATCTCCCACGCTGTTACAAAGCTAAGCTCTGCTAACGCGTGTCATGGTTAATACCATACCCTTTTCCAGGTGATATCTTTGTTTCTGACAAGGATTTTTCAAGAGAAAATGTTCTAGTTCGCAGAATTGCCCCGATGGTAGAGATCCGGCAGCACGTGTCGGGCCCCTGACATTGATATTCTGAGGCACACGCTCAGCCCCCCATGATCACCCTACAATCCCCACCCGTCACTGTCAGCTGGGCACCCTGCAGAGCGCCTGGTGTCCAGAGGATGCTCAGTAAGTGCTTGTTGAACTCGAAGTCATGGGAGGCTCTGTTCTGCCCACAGGGACGGCCTGCTCTGTGTATAATCATTCCATCATCACGTCCGTGGGCTTTCTGTCCATTACTATCACCACTGTTGCTTTCCAAACTGTAACTTCACAGCCAGCCTGACAGCCAGACACAAATTTGGGTCTTGCTTCTCTTTTTGCTGATGCCCTTGTGCTCTGTTGTGGTTTCGCTACACGTGACGAACACATCCGAAGGTGGTCGCACAAAGAAGCCAGACTTTCTTCAGAGAGCAAATAATTGCTCAAGTTTATGAGCAGTTAAGAAGTTTGAGGGGTGGGGTGCCTGGGTGGCACAGCGGTTAAGCGTCTGCCTTCGGCTCAGGGGGTGATCCCAGCGTTATGGAATCGAGCCCCACATCAGGCTCCTCCACTATAAGCCTGCTTCTTCCTCTCCCACTCCCCCTGCTTGTGTTCCCTCTCTCGCTGGCTATCTCTATCTCTGTTGAATAAATAAATAAAATCTTAAAAAAAAAAAGAAGTTTGAGGGGTGCCTGGGGGGCTCCATTGATTAAGCCTCCAACTCTTGATTTCCGCTCAGGTCATGATCTCGGGGTCCTGGGGTTGAGCCCTGCATTGGGCTCTGCACTCAGTGTGGAGTCTGCTTGAGATTTTCTCTCTCCCTCTGCTCCTTCCCCCACTCGCGCTCTAAATAAATAAAGAAATAAAATATTCAAAAAGAGAAAAAGAAGTTTTAGCTCCGATTGCATGTTTTGCATCAGGTTTTCCCAGGAAGTCACTTTCCCACTAAGTGGGAAAGAAAATAGTTGCGCGAAGTGATTGTACCTTTAACCCAACTTACCGCTCGAGGATTCAGTTTTTAATCAGTGCTAAACTTATCAGAGCTTGCCTGGATTTGCAATGAAACAGCTGTCACACAAACTGCCAAGGAACAGAACGTGTCGATATGCTGCTAAAACCAGCAAGGAAATCCTTTCTAATCAAATCCAGCAGCCTCAAAACGAGCAAACCCTGAATGACTGCCCCTAGCAAAGGAGATGCCGCACCCCGACAGCTTCCACAAAACACCCTGAACACACGTGCATGAGCAACCTGTCCTCTGAAGAATTCCCATGCTCTGGACAAAGATGCGACACAGAGAATCCATGTTTAACTGCATCTTAAGTCATATTAATGGTTACTTCCCGACTGCTGTTAAAAGATCTTGATTTCAAGGTATTGTTCACTTTACTGTTTACCTCATTTCATAAATATAATTTGATGACTTCTTCAACAGTATCTTTCTTAATTCTACTCAAGGTAGAATTCTACTCAAGGTTTTTTTTCAAACTTAGCTAATATATTATAGTTCTTACTTTACTTTTTTAAAAGATTTACTTATTTTAGAGAGAGAGTGCGTGGAGGGAAGGGACAGGGAGAGAGAGAGAGAATCTCAAGCAGACTCCATGCTGAGCATGGAGCCCGACACAAAGCTCCATCCCATGACCCCAAGATCATGACGTGAGCTGAAACCAAGAGTCCAATGCTTAACCCACTGTGCCACCCAGATGCCCCTGTAGTTCTTGCTTTAATGGGGAACTCTGCTGGCCCTATTTCTGTGTTTAACCCCTTGCCCATGCTCTCTATTATCCTTTCTCCTTTTCCTGCTCTCAGAGCACGTATCACCCACATACTCTTTCTTGCTTACTTTACTGTCCATATCCCATCCACGCATCCCCCCAACGAAACCGCGGACCCTACAAGGGCAGGTTTTCTGTTTGTTTTGCTTCTGGAGAGCATGCCTGACCTATAGAGCGTGCTCAGTAAAGATTTGCTGAGTGTACGAATCAACGAATAATGGTTAAGAATGTGGGCCTCAGAGTCAGCTCTGCCACTTGAGGGAGATGTTTAAACATTTTAAGGCTCAGTTTGTCTTCTGCAGAATGGGAATGATAGCAATAATACTAATACTGCGACTAATCCTAAGAATAAACCCCACGGTGTTCCGAATAGCGAAGGAAGGCTGTCCGTAAGACGTTGGCAACATTCGCACGCAGAACATTCTGGTGGGGTAGAGGTGGGTGCTGTTGATGGCTTTGTGCTCCACTGAACATCCCAGAAGCTCTCCGGAGCCACGTGGGTGTGCCTGGAGGCCGTGGGGGCTGGGATCCGGGCTCCACTCACAACTCCCTTCAACCAGAATAGCATCTCCACTTGGTTAAAATTCTTACTTCTTTTTCGTTTGTTTCCTATCCCAGGTAAGATTTCATTTGGGGGAAAAAGTGTTCTACATTTTTAAATGGTTCGAGGTTCACCGTCAGTCATCAGAAGAGAAACTTTAACATTTGCTCTCCCGAGACTGGGCATCTGTGCTCTAGATGACAGCTTTGCACCTGGCGAATCGATACTGTTGTCCCTTCCAGTCGAGGGGACAGAAAGGGACTGCCAAGTAGACTGCTAGAGAAAGAAGAGAGCAGAGGGTGTCAGGTTACACTGTTTGCCAAGGACAACTCCTAGCACACGGCAGGTCCTTGGGCAACAGCAGATCCCGTGTTCTCGCTCGTGGGCTCCGAAGGCAGCCAACACCCACGTCCCAAAGAGCAGCAGCCATATTCCAGGTGTCAGTGCTCTTGACCTGAGGATGACCTGTCATTTGGGATCAAAGGCAGCATAGACCCCATGCCCAGTCGGGGCTAAGAAGACACTGTGAGGTCTTGAAAAGATTGCAGGAATTTAAGCCTGGTCTTTACTTCTACTTGCTTTCTCTGCCGAGAAGCTGGTGCTCATCTGAAGGCCCCACAGGCAGAGCCCTTTAGCCCCCATCCCAGGAGAGCCCACCTGTCAGGATTCTTGAGGGAAAACCCTTGGGATTCCTTCCTAAACAAATGACTCGCCACAAAGAAGCAGTCCAGGTATGTTTGCTGCAGGAGGCCCCTCCCCGGGATTGACAGCCCCATATGCGTCCGTGTGACTGCGCTCGGCCACCTGAGCTCCAAGGCTGAACGCCCTCCCTGCCTGCCTTCTCACTGACATACTCTGAGATTCTAGTGAAAGACCTCTGACAAGAGACAGTGGGCAGGAGGAGTACAGGGTGGGTATATGGGGCAAGAAGCAGGGCTTGGAGAGACTGACCCCCACTGGGCTTTGGGAAATGGGTCCTGTGTCTGACAAAGAATGTGATTCGGGAAATAACTCAGGACTCCTTCCCACCACTGGGCCTAAGTCAAGCTTGGCTTGGCAAGACAGGGACATGGAGAGGGAGCCTTCAGATGGGAGGGAAGGGATGGGAGAGGAGGAGCGGGAGGCCCTGTGGTCTCTGGGACGATGTACAGTCAGAAGCAACAAGGCAGGGGCCCCTGGGTGGCCCCGTTGGTTAAGCATCTGTCTTTGGCTCAGGTCATGATCCGGGATCCTGGGAGTCTGCTTCTCCCTCTGCCTCTGCCCCACCCCCACTCGTGTGTTCTCTCTCGCTCTGCTCTCTCTCAAATAAATAAATAAAATCTTAAAAAAAAAAAAAAGGCAACAAGGCAGAGCCTGAGTCCTGAAACCCAGACCACTAGTTTTACCTTTCTCCAGGCCTCTGCTACAGTCGAGCCTCTGGGCCCCAAACCTGTCCTGACCGACCTTGACTTCACCCTGGGGGCTCCCTCTGACCACTGCTCAGCCCCTCGGCATCCACCGGCCCCCGTCATGAACACCACCACCGCCGTCTCCACACTTGGTCTTGGAATTGTGCCTCCCTGGGCCGGGCTCATGGGCAAAACTTCCGGCTCTGAGCCCCGCTGACAGGCTGCCCACCCTCCCCAGGCCTCCATCATGAGGCTGAGGTGACGCCAGCCGAGCAAGAACCCCAAAGGCTGGCCTTGCACAGAAGGCACACGGTTGGGTGTGAGGAGGACACAGGGCCGTCCAGAGGGAGAAGCTTTACCCCAAGAGTCCTGGGAGAACCTACACGGAGTTTTAAGTGGATGGAATACCTATGTTTTAGCAAAATCTCTCAGGGTGCTGTGCAAAAAAGAAAACACATTCCCCGGCCGCCAACAATTGGGAGGCCCCATAGTTCAGTCTGTGGTGGGTTTTCAATAACAGGGGAGAGAAAGAACAGGAACCACACACGATGGTGACGTGTCAAACTTCTCTTTTCTTCAGGCTTCTGCTGTCAGTCGGGCTCCTGGAGCAGAAGGAATTTCAGAGCAGGAGTCCTCTCAGAGTCCCCTTGAGAGAGCTGAGGGCGGACAGGATGGACTGTGCCCAGGTCACCCGGCTAAGGGACAGCAGGGAAGGGTCCAAGCTCAGGCCTTGCTGTACCTACATCTGTCCCTTTGGATTTGTGCCGCTCAGTACGGCAGTCACTGGATCCTGGGGCCATTTAGATTTAAGTTAATGTAAACTAACTTTAAAAAAAATCAGTCCAGTCCCACAGTCATACCAGACACATTTCAAGAGCTGCACAGCCATTTGCATGGCTGGTGGTTACCGTGGTGGACATTTCTATTGCCACAGAAAGTTCTATCGGATGGTGGGGCTTTCCATGGCCTTGCTCAGTCACACGTAAGTCATTCTTCGTCTCTCACTCCTTGCATATTCTGAGAGAGATTTGTGTGGACAGAGCCATTCTTGGAGGGTAACCTAACCTCGTCTTCACCCCAAACTGCTTCTAGTTATTCCTGGTGACCTTTTGTTTAAACACAGGCCGGAGAGTGGACCCCCTCAAGGCTTGTGCATTCTCCGTCTGTCTCTGTCTCTGTCTCACACACAAACCACAAATAGGCACAGTCACAAACACACACATAATCTTTGTCTTTCACCTTGAAAACTTTTCCCTGAGGGGGCAAAATACATACTCAGTTATAACCCAGGCCATATCTAGTAGGGTTACTATTCTTTGCTCTCCCCAACCATTAGTACGGTGAACTCAAGTTTTCATGACAATTCAGGGCAACCTTGATCAAATGGACTTTCAGAGATTAAACACCAGAAGCAGTAATTGTTAGGAAGATATGTCACAGATGAGTAGTATCCCACAAAAAGCCAAAGGAGCAGAGGGCTGCTTTTAATTACACGTTACGCGCCTGTAATTAGCAGGGTCTCCTCAAAGCTCGCTAGCAGGCGGGCCTGCCACAGCTCAGCAGGGAAGGCTCATGAGCCTCGGGAGAGCCCCCCTGCCACACATCTAGCAGGGGCTTCTCCCAGGGGATGGCACATTTCAGATTTTGTGAAATTCTCCAAAACTATTCACTTTGGAGGGACTATTTCTCTTCTTCGGGGCCAAAAGAGAATAAGGAAAGTGCTGCTTGGAAAATACGGACATGGACAGGAACCCAGTGTGGTCACAATGAACACCTCATTCTGCCACGCACTGGAACTTTTAAAAAGAAAAGGTACATGTGAAAGGCCCTTTGCTATATGTATCGATTCTTCCACAAACTGGCTGTGTCAGTGGAGATGAAGGCCATCCTTACCTTGACGACTGTGTCGGGGGCTAAACCTCAAAGTTAGATTTTATACTCAGCCAGAGCTGGGTCTGTCCCTCTTGTATCTGGGGGTTTTCGGGCAAAGCAAGCTCTAGAAGAAGGTGGAAAAGTACTTATGGGCAACCTTACATTAAATAAAATATCTATTAAGTAATTAAATTTATAATAGTTAAATTTATACGAAACATATTAAACAAATGTTGCATGTTCAGAAAGCAATATAGATTGTTGTCCCCATTTCGACGAAAACTTACCTATTCGTATTAGCATCTCGAATGAATGATCAAATACGAAAGCAAGTCTTATCTGCATTAAAAAGCTACACAAAAGCATCCCTGATGTAACCGGGGAGTTGCTATTACAGGCAATACGTTGAAAAGTCCTCTGATTTCTCTCGTTCCTTCCACATGGCCTTTATACACGTTTATGAGATTTCTCACCTTGCTGGTAGCACTGATTTCTCCTACAGTTGTGCGGTTCTTATGATAATTAGAAGCATGAAATATGTCGTGTAGGTTGCAAGAGAAGAAAAAGTTGACAACCTTAACGCGATAGCTACGGTTCTGAACTACATACACGGTAGGATCTCCTGAGTGGCTCTCATGGAAGCGGTGAAATGGGACTGAGCTGTGTTTCTGGGCACTTCTTGGTCTCGTGATGGTAGAGCCTTGATTGCGGGTTCTCATCCGCAGAGGAAGAACTTCGGGAAAACATGCAATGAGTGGGCTTGCCTAACAGCGCACTGCAGGTGCACAAAGCCCTTTGCGGCGTACCCTAGCTTCTTCCCGCCCAGAAAACGTATCAGGGCCGCGTAGCAAGGTTACAGAGATTGCATGCTGGCAGCTGCGGGTGCTTCACACGCCCTGCAACACAGAAGGAAAACCCACTGCTGCCTTCGTAACAGCCGATGGTGCTGTTCGTAAAGCAACAAAAATCTCTTGGTCTTGAAGGGCAGGACTGTGAGGAGAACAAACATCTTGGGTTTTCTCAATGCACCTCAAAGGGATAGTGAGGACAATATCTGTCCGCTGAGGATGGGGTCTCACTGTGTTTATGGTCTAGTTTCTCATTACAATCTCCTTACTCAGCACAAATGTCTCCATTCACTGTGCAAGCTTTTCTCTTCCAGGTACATACAGCTCTTGGTCCTTTCCGAGACATGAAAATGATTTTTACTTTGTCCAGTTACTGTTCCAAGCAAATAAATAAGACCAATGCATTATTTATCTTCTCGATGAACAGACAGGAGGCCGAAGAACACACTGGTGCCCATGGCTTCAGCCTGCCGTCGGGGACGGATGGGAAAGCCTGGGAGGGAGTCCATGGCTTCCCTCCGTCCCTCTCCTCCCCCTCCAGAACTGACTGCAGCCAGGCCTTGATCTCAGTTGTCCAGAGACTTCTACCTTCTGGACTTCCGTTGCATAGGGAATATTAAACCAACAAAAGCAAAAGCATTTAACTGCTTCTAGGTAGCATTTTCCCCCCAGAACTTTTGAGCTCACTGTTGATGTCTGCATGAAAGTAGATGAACTATTTCCCACTCATGAACACAATCCGGGGGACTGGCATTCTGTTCAGGGAGCACTAGTTAATGCAACAGTCTTCAGGCTCTGACGTGCCCAGCTGCGGCTGACCCACAGAGAGACAGACCTAGAGCAACTTCCGTCTCACTGTGGCCCAAGGTCTCCCCCACTGCCCACAGTTTAAATCCCTGCACCGAGGGAAGAAAATCCATCACATCAGTTCTAACAAGGCCCATTAGCTTTGTGTAAACAGAGGGAGCTCACTGTTCTGCAAAAACCAGCATAGTCAGAAGGCCAGAGAAGCTGAACTTCCGAAAGGCGAGAAGAGATGCCTTACCGAACCCCGTGATCTTCTCAAGCAGGCTATTCAGACCCTCCGTAATGGTGTTGGGGAGCATTCACACTCCTGCCCATTCCACTTCTGCCTCCGGCAAAAACCAGTCTTTCAGGTGCTCTATGGGGAATCAATCACTACACTGATCAGAAACTATAATGGGGGGGGGGCGCCTGGGTGGCTCAGTTGGTTAAGCGTCTGCCTTCGGCTCAGGTCATGATCCCGGGGTTCTGGGATCAAGTCCCAAATTGGGGTCCCTGCTCAGCGGGGAGTCTGCTTCTCCCTCTCCCTCTGCCACTCCTGTGGCTTATGCTCTCTCTCACTCATTCTCTCTCAAATAAATAAATAAAATCTTAAAAAAAAAGAGAGAGAGAAACTATAATGGCTCAGGACTTTCGATCATTCCTTCCTTTCATTTTTCTTTTACTCATGGGAATTCTTCCCAAACAATTCGAGCAGCTTCTTTTTTTCAGCTCTCATTCCACAATTTAGCATTGGTGGCAGCTGGCGCGTTTCAGTCTGTCTCTGGGTTGCTCTTGTAGGCTCAGTCCTCAGCCAAGCATCAGTTTTCTCCCCCAAAATCTTTCCCCTAAAGGAGCCCAGGGGACAGAGGCATTTCTGAGCTGTGTTTTCCATGGAAGAGCCCTAAGAAGACAGGTGAGGGCCTAGAAACCTGTTGCTCCTATAATATGGAAAAGGAGAAAAGTATGGCTCTGTCCAAGCAGGCCGGGGGTATCAAGGTACGTTTTAGAATAGCAGGTAGTGAAGGGGTAGGTGAAATGGGTACAGTTATGTGCCATACTCAACTAGAGTTGCCAGATTTAGAAGAAAGAAAGGAGAGAGAGAGGAAGGGAGGGAGGGAGGGAGGGAGGAAAGGAGGAAGGAAGAAGAAAGAAAGAAAGAAAGAAAGAAAGAAAGAAAGAAAGGAAGGAAGAAAGAAAAAAGAAGGAAAGAGATGGCACACCTAGGTGAGTCAGTCTGTTAAGCATCTGACTCGATTTTGGCTCAGGCCATGATCTCAGGGTCATGAATTCAAGCCCTGCGTTGGGCTCCATGCTCAGTGTGGAGTCTGCTTGGGATATTTTCCCCTTCCCTCTCCCTCCCCCTCTGCTCCCCCCTGCACTCTCTCTCTCTCATATAAATAAATAATAAATAAATAAATAAATAAATAAACAAATAAACAAATAAATAAATGAAATCTTTTAAAAAATAAGAGAAAGAAAGAAGAAGAAAGAGAGGAGGACACCGAAGAGACATCCTTATACGAAACAAGTATTCATTGTTTATCTGAAATCCAAATGTAGCTGGCATCATATATTTTCCCTGGAAATCCTACCCTGACTCTCCTTTCTCTCTGCCCTCACGCTAAAAGTGCTCCACTACTGTCCATTTCATAAATTGAGGTTCTACAAAAAATTGCTTTAAAAGGGGGTTCTGATGCTTTAAAAACTTAAAATGAGCAAATGCTTGAAAATCACCACTGCACTGTAGCCAATAGGCTTTCTCTCTGGGTATAGCGAATAAAAAAAGAGTGCACACATGCTCTAACTTCATGGTAAGAAAATTCAGAATTTATTTTATTATAATTTGACACACTCCAAGGCAAGCTGTGTTGAATTGCTGGCAGACTGTGTTACTGGCTCTATTTCTTCACCCTTTCCCGTATCCACACCGGTTGCCCTGTGTTTTCACAGTCCCTCCTATTAGAGGCAGACTGTATTTGCAGGCTCCTTGACGTTGGGTTGCGCAGCACATCTGCTTTGGCCAGTGGGGTATTATCTGATGCACCTGCAGAACTAGTCTGGTCCTCTTGCCCTTGGCCATCACCATGAGGAGAACATGCCTGGGGGGCTAGTCCACTCATCCTGGACAAATGAGATTCTTGGAGCAGATCTAAGTTAAATCCATGGCCTGGAGTCAGACCCAGCTGAGCCCAGACAAGCTGACTCACAAAAACTAGAAAGATATACTTTTTCTTGTATTGTGGTCTGGTTTGTTATGCAGCATTACTGTGGCAAAAACTGACTGATACATCTACCTCTTCACTATCAAGGTTGCCATTTCCTTCAGCGGCCCAGATTCACAACAGCATGCATGACACAGACTTTTCTACTCAGGAGAAAGTCTACGGGCAGTGAATTCCCAAGATTTCCCAGGATTCACAGAGCAGTCCCCTACTAGAGAAAAATTAGTGTGCGGATCATTAATAAGATTATCACGAATCTTCCGAATTTAAAAACCCAATGTTCATTCCAGGATTTTTAAAACACACTTTAAAGATGGAAATTAGGACTAGGCACCATGAGAAATTATAACTGAACAGCTGCGCAGGCAACTCATTTATTAGAGTAAACGTTTAACTGGGCAGAATTTGGTAACTGCTATTCCCTCTTCAATGTATCGTACATTCAGGATGTCTGTTTCATTAAACACGGTATTTTCAGAAGAAATCCAGTGCGTAGCAGATGGGAAGCTGGAGAATGAGTTGTGTTTTTTTTAGTCAGCATGTTCTCCAGCAATGCCTGCCACCAAACCTCCTCCCTTTAGCCCTCTCTTCGAAAGCCACATCAAAACTTCACTGCAATTTCTATTCTATTTGCCTCCCACAACAACACCTTACAGTGTGATAAAGCCAAATTTTGGACTAATATTTCTAAACACTCCTGGAGGCTTTGGAACTCTTCAAAAATCCCACTCTAAACTGCATTATGCCATTTGCCTACATGTGGAAATGAAAATGAACCCTTTGGGGGGTCTTTGTGTCAGAGATCGTATCAGGAACTATGATGAGGTGGTCCCTGCAAGTGAAGAAACGTGATAATTTTTAAACATGAGCTGTAAAAAGTACTTGCTGACAAAGAACATCAAGTTAAATTAAGCAAAAATAGAGTGAGTTTCCGGAACTACAACGTGGTTTTCAGGAGTTAGTACACAGGTGCTTACAATCTTGCTTCAACGTGGTAACGCTCAGCCTCAGCCATGGGGTCCAGTAAAGGATGGAAGGTTATTGAATTAGAATCCTGCTTCTCACACATTTCTACCAAAGATATTCCTTTAGGCAGAGGTGAAAGGACCTTGGTAGGTCTGATATCACCCCAGTTTAGACTAAAATGGTTTACTGCAAATTGGGTGTTTGATCTTCAAATTGCATATTTTTTTGCATTCTATTTCATAATATATCCAGTGTTCCACTTAATCATCAGGGAGAAGAAACAAGTTTCTCCAAGGCTCTTTGGTTAATAATGAAAGATACTGGAGTGCTGAAGCTATCACACTTGGAAAACTGGGCTGCATTCAAGAGCCCTAGTTCTGCATAATTGGTGAAAACGTCTCTGAATTGGTGTCACAAGATCTGAGGAAGTCAGAATCACTTAAATATCAAGATACAAATAATAGTTTCTTTACTCCTTTAAAAGCCCTCTGGAGTGATGAGCTAATGACAACTGGCCTTGAGCATTCCACTCTTGTACTCACACCACCTAAAAGCTCCACAGCTCAAGGATTCAATCTAGGGAGACTACTTTTTCCAAAACACGTTGACTTTAAGAGCTGCATAGCAGGGTGAGAGTAGGGTGGTGGTGGGTGTGCTGTCTTTCGGTGCCTGAGGCTCTCACTCCTGGAGATTCTTCTCCTTAAATTAGCCAGAGATGACACAAATTCACAAATCAGCTCAGGCTTGAGTCCTTCCCCAGTAGGCATTACCACTAGGGAAATGCACATATGGGGAAAAACTAAGATTTTGGGGAAATAAAAAGATAAAATGTGTCCAAAAAATTCCCACATTAAAAATCTAGACGATCTTTACAAACCAAGGAGATGGATGGAAATCAAGGGACATGAAAATATGCCAATACTTAATAGGTGAAAGACATACTAATTTTTTTCTCATATAATGTTTTGAGCTATAATTCACATACCATAAATTAAGTCACCCTTTCAAAGTATACAATGCCAGTGGTTATCTTTTCCCACTATCTTTTTCCAGAATATTTTCATCATTCTCTAAAGAAACCCATATCCATTAGCAGCCACTCCCTATTCCTTCCTCCCATAGTCCCACAGAACTTACTTCTGTCTCTATGGATTTCCTATTCTGAACATTTCGTCTGAACGGAATCATACAATATGTGGCCTCTCAGGTCTGGCTTCTTTCTCTTAGCCTTGTGTTTTCCAAGTTCATCCAGGTTACAGCATATATCAGTACTTCATCCTGTTCTACAGCTGAATAATATTCCATTGTATGGATATACCACTTTTTGTTAACCTATTATCAATCAGTTGACATCTGGGTTGTCCCCACTTTTTGACTACTATTAAAAATGATACTATGAACATTTGCATTCAAATTTTTATTTGGACTATGTTGTCAATTCTCTTGGGTATATAACTAGGAATGGGATTGCTAGCAGTCATTTTCAGCTTTCTGAAAAACTGCCAGCTTTCCATAGTGGCTGAAACACTTCAAAATTTCCACCGACGGTGTATAAGTGTTACAATTTCTCCATATCCTTTGTCAACACTTGTTACTGTCTTTTTAATTATAGCCATCCTAGTGGATGTGAGATGTGCTTCACTGTGGTTCTGATTTGCATTTCCCTTAATGGCTGATGACGTTGAACATCTTTTTATGTGCTTATTGGTTATTTGTATATATCACTTGGAGAAATATCTTTTCAAATCCTTTGTCCATTTTAAAATTGGGTTGCTTGTTTTTTATTGTTGAGTTGTTCTTCATATACTCTCAATACTAAATCCTTATCAGATTTGATTTTCAAACATTTTCTCCAATTCTGTGCATTACACATTGCCTTCACTTCTTGATGATGTCCTGTGAAGTTAAAAGTTTAAAATTTTGATGAAGTCCAATTCATCTATTTTTTCTCTGGTTTCTTGTGCTTGTGGTATCATACCTAAAAAACAATTGCCTGACCCGAGGTGTCAAAGATTTATACATATCTTTTCTTCTAAGATTTATTAGTCTTAGTTCTTGCATATAGATTTTTGTCTGTATTGAGTTAGTTTTTGAATAGAGTATGAAGAAGCCCCAAATCGTTCTTTTATATTTAAAGATTCAACTGTCCCACTATCATTTATTGAAAAACTATTGCTTCCCCAATTATCTTCGTACCCTTGCTGAAGGTCAATTAACCATAGATATATGGGTTTATTTCTGAACTCTCAGCTCTATTCCATTGAACTCATGTCTACCCTTACACCAGTGGCACACAGTCTTGACCACCGTAGCTTTCCAGGAAATTATGGTATCGGGAAGTGTGAGTTCTCCAACTTTGCTCTTTCCCAAGATTTCTTTTGGCTGTTCTGAATTCCCTGCTTTTTCACATGACCTTTAGGATCAGCTTGTTAATTCTTCAAAAGTCACAGCTAGGATTTTGATAGAACTTATGTTGAATCTACATGTCAATTTGGGCAATATTACCATATTAACAATATTCATAAGCAAAATCCATAAACATGAGATGTCTTTCCATTCATTGAGATCTCGCAATTTCTTTCAATGATGTCTTACAGTTTCTTTTTTCAATATTTTACTTTTATTAAATTTATTCCTATGTATTTCATTATTTTGATGCTGTTACATGTGGAATTGTTTTTTAATTTAACTTTTGGATCGTTCATTTCTTGTGTATAGAAACACAACAGACCTTTGTGTATTGGTCTTGTATCTTGCAACCTTGCCTAACATGTTTAAGTGTTCTGGTAGCTTTTAGTGGTTTCCTTATGATTTTCTATATGCATAGTCATGTCTTCTACAAACAAGAGTTTTACTTTCTCCTTTCCAATCTGGAGGCCTTTTTCTCCTGTTTTATTGCCAAAATGTGCTGCCTATCACCTCCATTAAAATGTTGAATAGAAGAAGCAATAATGTATATCCTTGTTTTTTTTCCTGATGTTACAGGGAAAGCTTTAGGCCTTTCACCATTAAGTATGATGTTAGCTATGGGTTTTCCATAGATACCTTTTATCAGGCGAGAAATGTCTCTTCTCTTCTTAGTGTTTTGAGTGTTTCTATCATAAAAGGGTGTTGGACTTTGTCAAATGCTTTTTCTGGGTCTAGTAAGATGAGTATGTGGCTTTTATCCTTTTTTTCTGTCAATATTCTGTATTATAGTGATCGGTTTCAGAAGTTGAAACAAGCTTGTATCAGTAGTTAAATTCCATTTGGTCATGGCATATAATCACTTTTATATATTGTTGGGTTTAGTTTGCTGTATTTTGTGGAGGATCTTTGCATGCATATTCATAAGGGATATTGGTCTCCAGCTTTCTTGTGATGTCTTTGTCTGGTTTCAGTATCAGGATAATGCTAGGATGACTAATGTTCATTCTAAATAATGTATAATAATAAATGAATAATACTTATAAAATGAGTTGGGATATGTTCTCTCCTCTTTTATCTTTTGGAAGAATAAAAATCAATTTTAAAAAGGAAGATGGAATTGATGTATGTTTCTGTATTCCTTCTGCTAAGTACAACTAGAAGCCCTAGACCTTATATATAAATCCAAATATAAGAAGATTCTGAGACAGATTGGCCAGAGAGCTCACTATCCAAGGAATGGCACAGTGGTGGGTTCTATGGGTTTTCTTTTTGCCTCAAACATCCCATATTTGCAGCTGAAAAAACTGGAAACCTGGAAATACCAAAGGACACAGACAAAACAGTCCCAAGGAAAACCTGCTTTCTCTAGCTAAAAGACCAGGAGAGGTGCAATCTATCAAGATAAAAGACCTCAGACAGTAAGTGCTCTATTGCAGCCAAAAGCCACAGATGAACTGTGCCCCGTCTTCACCCATGGCAGCAAAGGCAAGCTGAGAAGCCTAGACTTCTACTCTCACAAGGCTGTAACAAGACCCTCCTCCAGGGTTGTGTCAGAGAAGGCCAACTATGGAGCTAGAACTTTCATCCTCTCCAGGAAGTAACAAATCCCCTCTACCATGACGTCAGCGGAGATCATGTGAGGAGGCTGCACTTCCATTCCCACCTTCCAGTAATGAGGTGACCTTTCTCCTCCCTGCTGTAGTGGTGTCGGAAGAGGACTCATGGGAAGGTGGAAGTCCCAGCCCACCCAAGTCATAAGAAACACCCCCCTGAGGAGGTCAATGGAGACTGAGTGGGACCTGGGGCTTTTACCCCCATCTGACAGTAATGAGGTGGTGTCCTCCTTCCTCTGCTAGATCAGTATTAGAAGAAGCCAGCTAAAATAAAAAACTTAAATAATATCTAGATTTTATAACATAATACCCCAAATGTCCAGGTTTCAATAGAAAATCATGATGCCAAGGACCAGGAAGATCTCAACCGAATGAACAAAAAAAAATACCATCTATAGATGTCAACAGCAAGATGACAGAAATGTTAGAATCATCTGACAAGGATTTTCTTTTTTTGAGAGAGAGAGAGAGAAAGGGAGAGAGAGCATGTGTGAGCGGGGTCGGGGGAGCGGGGGTTAAAGGGAGAAGGAGAGATTCTCAAGCAGACTCTCCGCTGAGTCTCAAGCCCAGTGTGGAGCTTGATCTCACGACCCCAAGTTCACTACCCTGAGATCACTACCCTGAGATCACGACCTGAGCTGAAACCAAGTCAGACGCTCAACCGACTGCACCCCCCAGGCACCCCCATGTGACAAGGATTTTAAGGCAGCCGTCACAAAAACGCCTCAGCAAGCAATTACAGAAATCCTTGGAACAAATGACAAAAAAGAAAAGTCTCAACTTTCATAACAATATGAGATATAAAGGAGAATCAAAGGGATATTTTACAACTGAAGAATGCAATAACCAAAGCAAAAAAAACCCCAGTGCTTGATTTCAATAGTAAAATGGAAGGGAGAACGGACAGAATCCATGACCTTGAAGATAGAACTATAGATACATAACTTTCAAAACTATATATCAAAGCTAAAGAGTGGAAATAAAGAGAGAGAGAGACAAAAGAATAAAGCCTTAGAAACCCATGTGAACATAGCAAAAGATCTAACATTCATGTGTGCACTATCTGGGAAAGAGAGAAGAAAGGGAGCAGGACTGGAAAAGTGCTCGAAGAAATAATGACTGTATACTTCCCAAAAGTATCAAAATAACAACAATAACAAAACACATAAATCCACTGAAATCCCAGCAAAATGTTTTGTAGGTATAACAAGAGTATTCTAAAACTTATGTGGAAAGGCAAGGCAATGAGAATGACTAAAGTCATTTTGAAAAAGGAGAAGAAAGTGGGAAGAAGGAGTGTACACAATTTCAAGACTCTGACGTCAGCAAAACTTTTGTTCTGCAGAGGGTCCTGTTAAAATGATAAAAGAACAACTATATGTGGGAGAAAATATTTTCAAACCACATACCTGATAGATGACTAATATTTAGGATACATAAAGAACTCTTAAAACAGGAGTAAAAACAGAAACAATCCAATGAGGAAATGGGCAAAAGACATGAGCGGACACTTCACCAAAGAGGATATACGGATGGCAAATAATCGCATGCAAATATCTTCAACATTATGGGACTGCTGGCAAAACAGCAAATTCAAACCACCATGAAATAACACTGCCCACCTACCACAGTGATGGCAATAAACAATAGTGACAAGACAGAATGCTGTCAAAGACGTGGAGAAACTAGCATTTGATCATTGCTGGTGAAAATGAAGAAGGTTATAGCCACTCTGGGAAACACGTTAACAGTATTTTTTAAAAGTTAATAAGCAACTACCCAATATGAATTGCACTCCTGGGTGTTTATTCCAGAGAAATGAAAACTGATGTTCTCACAACAGCCTCTACATACATATTTACAGCAGCTTTCTTCATAATAGTGAAAATCTAGAAACAACCCAGAAGTCTTTCAACGGGTCAAACAACCCACAGGTGAAACAAACCACGATACATCCATACTTTTGGAATATTATTCAGCTATAAAAGAGAACAAACTATTGAACCATTAAAATATGCAACAATTTAGATGAACCTCCAGAGAATTATGATGAATAAAACAATCCAATTTCAGAAGGTTCTATGCCATACAATTCCATATGTATAATACCCTTGAAGCAACAAAATCACTAAAGTGGAGAAGAGATTAGTGGTAGAGAGAAATTAAGACTGGGGGAAGGGTGTAAGAGAAAAGTGGATGTAGGTATAAAAGGCAGCATAAGGAATCTCTTTGGTGATGGAAATATCCTGAATTTTATTGTCTCAATATCAATATCTTGGTTGTGCTATAATACTTCAGTTTTGCAAAATGTTACCATTGAGGGAAAAAGCGGGCATGAGATCTTTCTGTATTATTTCTAGTAACTACATGGGAATCTACAGCGATCTCAAAACAAAATGTTTAATTTAAAAAAGGGGGGATGACTTTCCAACTCATTCTATTAAGCCAACTCGTACCATTAGGCCAATATAACTTTGATACCAAAATTGGACGGGGACAGACTAAAAAAGGAGAATAACTGGCACATTTAACCCATGACTATATGTTAACAAGCCAAATTCCGTGGTGTATGAAAGAGATATTACATCCTGAATACACTGAATTTCTCTTATGTGGTCTGTTTACACGATGAAATCTCACAATAGTCCCCTCCCCTGTATCTGCAGAGGATATGTTCTAAGAACCCAAATGAACGTCTGAAATTGCAGGTCATACCGAACCTTATATGCTACCTTTTTCCTGTACATACGTACCTCTAGTAAAGTTTAATTTATAACTTAGTCATAGTAAGAGATTAACAATAGCGAATAATAAAATAGAACAATTATAACAATACACCGTAATACAAGCTATGGTCTTTTTATCTCTCTCTCAAGATATCTTACTGTCCCGTACTCACCCTTCTCCTCGCGATGATGTGAGATGGTAAAATGCCTTCGTGAGGAGATGAAGCGAAATGAGTGACGTAGGCGCGTTCCAGTGACACGTCAGGAGAAGGATCGTCTGCTTCCAGATCAGGGTTGACCACAGGTGTCTGAAACCACACAAAATGGCGCCTAACGGGGGACTACTGTGTATCGTGGTGAAAATAAACTCTAACTGCATGAAACAAAATGGAAGGTTCTTAGTAATTCTAAAATGATGAGTAAAAAAACCCACAAGTACCTGGAAGACTACATGCAGCCTTTTTATAATTTTTACAACCAACTAAAACCAATAATGTACTTTAGATATGCATATTTTTTTTTATTATTTTTTAAGCAGAGAATCAAGAAACACAAAGTTCAGGAGGTTGAGGAGGAGGCCGAGCAATGGAAGAAAAGGCGGACGTACGTTATTGCTAATGTTCCAGTTCTTGGATGGGGTGGTGAGTTTATAGGTATTCATCATATTATCACAACGTATTTTTAAATACATAATGCAAAAGTGGTTTGTGAATAAATTAAAGATGGCAGTATGACATGAAACAGGTTTATGATTCCCCAGGATTGCACTCCTGAGGTCCATTTAGGAAAAATGAATTCTGACAAACACTTTCCTTTGACTAAGCCGGCTTACATCTGTGCACACAGCAAGCCAGCTTTCAAAGACATTTCTGGTTTCCTGACAAATTTATTTTAAAAATATAAGAGTTCTAAGCAATTGTTTTTCAGAAAAGCCATGATTTTAGGTCCCCCACTCCCATTGAACACACTAGGGAAGTGGCATATTTTCTGAGGTGAGGGGTTTTGGTAAAAAGCCTGGTGGATGCTGGTCTTTTCCTGGGTGTACTAATAGCCACGGTATGAGGTATTCCTCGTTTCAGCTCTGCCTTTCCAGATTGAGCGCCATCTGCGCACATGACCATGCATTTTTTTTGGTAATTGATAGAGCGCCTGCTGAATTCCTCATACATCTTGTTGAGGAGGTCTTCTCCAGTTATTTTGCCAAAAGTCCTTCTTAAGTTAACACCTTCTCAGACAACATCATTGTAAAGGTGGTAGCCAAGACCAGTAAAATAAGCTATTATCCCTGCCCATGCCTTCAGCCATCTGAAATGGAAGGAACCAGGTCCGCCCCAGTCTCTCAGCCAGCTGTTTAAACAGTCTGTTTTATATCAGTGAAATATATCATATCACAGTGTCACTTAATAATCGCCTCCTTTAAGCTCGGGTGGCATTTTCCACCCAAACAGATTCAAGGTTTCCTCCAAAGGTCTCTTTTCGAGTGAGTGTAATCTAGAGAGAAATACTACAAGGGACTTTATTGAAGGCTTCAATACACTTTAAAAAAATGGTTTATTTAAGGGTACTTCTCATTGTGTGATCTAATCAAGATCTGTCTCCCTCAGAGTATTTTATTCTAAATTAACATTACTAATTTTTAAATTATGGGTTCCATGCTGTTAGTATAGTAAGCTCTGACATGGCTTGATAGTCTTTGCATTTCCATTAAGATTACACAGTTTTGGATCAACTCACCAGGACCCTTGATTCTCTGGGAGCGGTAGAGGGGCACTCCCACCTGCACTGTTTCGTGAACCTTGGGACTTCCCTGCTGCTACCTGACCCAGTATGATCTTAAGCATTTCCTCTGGGTTGAAGCAAAGGCCTTTAACTTCCTTGTTTTTAGCCATAATTTTGTGTCCCCATCTGAAAATAAAATTTTGAAAGTTGTTTCTCTTTTAGAAGATAAACATTTACACTGATTTATGAAAAAATAAAATTTGGGGAGAGGAGACCCGATGGTGTTAGCAGAATCAATGAATAGGAAGTAGATGGAAGTATGTTGCAAACCTGTCAACTAATGCTTTATTGCAATCAAGACAAGAAAGTTGGACTGATTTATGGTAGCTAACGGCTTTTTGGTCTAATTATATGCTTTAAAAAAAATCATATGGTGAAAAGTGCATTAAACGAACAACCAATTCCAAACCAAACCCTACCTTGCCAGCCTCTGATGTCTCTGGAACGCTGCTGTCACAGCCCCTCCTCCTTGGCATGCCTCAGCAGCCTGCCCTAGCCAAACTCATTTGTCCCCATCACTCTTTTATTACCAGCAGGGCTGGAGGACCACATTTCCTAAAAATTCAAAACAACCAAATTTTCCATTCACTGGCTCCTCATGAGTTGTGCGGTATGTTTAAATTGCAGTCTGCTGAATTTACTTGCACATTCATATTATAAAACATTTTAATGTCATAAGATTTCAAAAATTAGTTCTCCAGGACTCTATACCACAACCACTTTGGAGTTTTTAGTTATCTTTGCCTGAACCAGTGTGAGAAATGCCAGATGAACAAATCAGGCTTATGGACCTAGATTTCCTTTCTAGAAAGAACCTTGAAAACACAAAGAACATAGAAATTTCCAAACAAACAAAAAACAACCTTTTAAAATCTCTGCAAATGCTAATGTTTTGACCTTAAGGCAAGTATCCCTCATCTTATGTTATTCTGATAAACTTTGACTTTAATTTTGATAAATAAAAAATCAAACCAATCATAACACACTCTCTTGTCTCAGTTATATATTGCTGGGCAACAGTATTACCACAAACCTGGCATCTTAAAACAACACAATTTCTTATTTCACAGTTTCTGTGGGTCAGGAGAATGGGCATGGTTTAGCTGGGACTCCTGCAGCAGGGTCCCACAAGGCTGCCACCAAGAGTCACCAGGCCCTCCATGTCATCAGAGAGATGGACAGTGGCAGGTCATGTCGTTATGTGTCCCTGGAATCAACAGCTGAAATTCAACTTTTGCTCTCCCCATCCATAAACTGCTCTTTCTACATCTTCTGTCACACTGAATGGCAACGGGAATCTTTCAATTACTCAGACCAAGAAGCGTTGGAGTCATCTTTGACTCTTCCCTTTCTCTTATACCCCTCCCTCATCAAATCTGTCAGGAAATCCTGATAACTCCATATTCAAAATGGACCCAGCACCCAACCACTTCTCACCACCTCCACTGCTACTACCCAGGTCTGAGCCACTGGCATCTCTCAGGAAGCTTATTGCAAGTTTTCTAACTGAATCTAACCTTGCCCCCTTCAGTCTATTCTTAACATAGAGGTTCCACAATGATCCTCTAAAATGTTAGTGATTTCTGGGGCGCCTGGATGGCTCAGTTGGTTAAGTGTCCAACTCTTGCTTTCGGCTCAAGTCACGATCTCAGGGTTGTGAGATGGAGCCCCATGTGGGTCTTCACGCTTAGCTGGGACTCTGCTTGAGATTCTCTCCCTCTGCCCCTCCCCTGCCCCGCTCTCACTCTTTAAAATAAATAAATAAAAATTTTAAAAAATGTTAGTCATTTCTGCTCAAAACCTTCTCACATCTTCCCGTCTCACTCAGACTAAAAGCCAGTGTTCCCAACATGGCCGACAAGGCCCCACATTTCCATCTCCCACTCCTCCCTTGCATGGTTAGCGCTCTGACTTCTTTCCTACAACTGCCCGCTTCCTGGAGCACACCAGCCTGCTGACCATTTCTTGACCCCACCACAAGCCCATTCCCACATCAGAACCCTCTCATTGAATGTCCCTTTGTCTGGAGCTCTCTTCCCCTCACACAGCCCCATGGTTCTCCCCTCTCCTTGTTTGGGTCCTTTCCAGATGCTTTCTCAGGGAGGCCCTCATCTACACCCCCCCCCCACCACTATATCCCTGAAATCCCTTCCCCGATCTCTGTTTTTATTCTTTCCAGAGCACTCATCACCATCCACTATCCCATATAGTTTACTTGTTAATTTTTTTATTAACTGTCTTCACCATTAGAATGTAAGCCTCACAAGGGAAGGGTTTTAATTTTGTTCTGTTATATTCTCCCAATACCTGAAACTGTATCTGGCTCATAGATACTCAATACGTTTTCAAGAATGACAAGTAAATGCAGAGCCATACAGAACGGGGTAAGGTGTTTGTATTCTTAACTCATTGAAAGAGGAAGCTGACAATGGATTTTAACTAAGCAGGTCAATGACAGGGTTAGGTTTATGCTCTTTAGCAAGGCTGCAGTGGGTGCTTTGTGGAGAATGACTTGAAGGGCTCATGTCTAGAGGAAATGGGGCTATTTCAGCGTCCAGGTGCAAGATGGCAGTGGCTTGACCTAGGGTTGTGGTAATATGGATGGTGAGAAGTCGCTAGTTTCCGAATGTGTGTTGAGGTAATGCTGACAGGTCAGACGGGTCAGATAGGTCAGATGGTGGGTATGAAGAAAAGAATGGCCTCAAGGATGACTCCTGGATTTTTCACAAAGGAGACGACTGAGGAGAAATCTGTGGCAGACGGAAAACTGGAAAACTGTGGCGTCTAGAGAAGAAGGTACTTTAGAGAAGGTTAGTGTGATTAACAGTAGAGGCCAGGTCAAATTAGATGCTGAGAAAGGGGAAGCACAGAGGCTTGGCACTGGGGCCTGTCAGATGGAACCTACCAGGGACCTCGTTAAATGGTGCTCCAGGGAAATGGTGGTTGGGAGTGACAGCTCTGTTGAAATGGAATGAGACAGGACCAGGAAAAAGACAAGATAGCTGTCAGTCAAATCTTAGAAAACATTTTGCTGTAAGATGAACAGAAAATGGGTAGGAGGTGGAGAGAAAAAATGGGATCGAAGAAGTCTTTTTTAAATAGAAGATAAGAAAGCATGTCTATCCCCTGATAGAAATGATCAAGAAGAGAGAAAATCATAATTATACAGAAGGGAGACTGGGATATAGGAATTATAAAAATGAAATTCTTGAAGAATGGAGAGTAAATGGGGCGCAAAGTACAAGTGCAGCGTCTGGCGTTGGACAGAAGCAGGGTGCTCCTGTCGGCGCAGCCAGTGTGGAAGTGAGGCACGGAGGTGTTGGTGCAGGTGGGCTTCTGGACCGTTCGGTAGCAAGATGAAAGATTGCCCATGCAAGTGCTTCTATTTTGAGATTGACGAAGAGGCATAGAGATTAAAACAAGGACAAAAAGGTGTGAAATAGAGTGGGGGAGGGATGGTAGAATTTTCTAAGAGCACTAAATATCCATATCAAATCTATCACGACTTAAAATTTGACCAGCCAGCTTAGCTTTGTGGTTTTCTTCTGAACTATTTAGCTGGTTCAGGTGCAGGCACAGGCTAGGAAGATGGTTAGACAAAGCCACAGTTAGACTCTTTCCAAGAAAATTGCATGGAGGGAGAGACAGAGAGAGAGACAAAGGAATAGATAACAGACGTCAGGAACTGATGTTACTGAGTCTTGGTAGCTAATAAGTTAGAAGCGCAGTGAGGACATGAGCAGAGAGAGGGATGGGGCGAAAGCAGCGGGGCCACTGGACCCAAGGTCCCTGGGCTTGAAAGATGTCCAGAGAAGAGATTCTAGAGGATGTGAGCAGAGTGGTTAAGAAGCAGCAGTTATAACAAAATAAAAATAATTTTAAAAAATTAAAAAATAAAATCAACCATAAAAAAAAAAAAAAGAAGTATCAGTCAGAGACCAGGGTGCTTGATTTAAAAATAACTCACCTGGAGAGTCCATTAAAAATACAAATTCTCAGATTGAGGGCTTCAGAGGGGAGGGGGTGGGGAAATGGGATAGACTGGTGATGGGTGGTAAGGAGGGCACGTATTGCATGGTGCACTGGGTGTTATACGCAACTAATGAATCATCAAACTTTACATCAGAAACCAGGGATGTACTGTATGGTGACTAACATAATATAATAAAAAAACATTAAAAATAAATACAAATTCTTGGGCCGTTCATCCTTACAGAATCTGATGATCTGCAGTTTTCATAAATGACCAAGGTTATTCTGATACAATCTGCAGAAAGAAAACATTTTGGGGACACCTGGGTGGCTCAGTCGGTTGAGCCTCTGAGTCCTGATCTCAGCTCAGGTCACTATCCCAGGTCACTATCCCAGGGTGGTGACATCAAGTCCCGAGTTGGGCTCCATCCTCAGTGCAGAGTCTGCTTATCCCTCTCCCCCTCACCTCCACCCCTCTCTCTCTCAAATAAATAAAATCTTAAAGAAAGAAAGAAAGAAAGAGAGAGAGAAAGAAAGAAAGAAAGAAAGAAAGAAAGAAAGAAAGAAAGAAGGAAAGAAGGAAAGAAAGGAAGAAAGGAAGGAAGAAAACCATATGGGAACCATTGGGAGGAAGTGGACATGAGGGTGCTCATGGAGGAACGTGACTACTTCAGGGCTTAGGTTGTGAAAAACGCATTCCAGAACAGGGGAGCTGGAGACACTGACAAACGTGTTGACCAACTCATTTGTTTCACAGCAAACTTGCATTGGCCAATTTCTCTGGAAATAAGATCTTTGATTATTGGGGCATGCAAATTTCTCCAGGGCTAGAGGGAAAATGTTGAGAACAATACTTAGAAGAGCTAAGAAAGGTGACCACATTTCTATAGATGAGGAAATATTAAATCATTCACCCAGACACCCTGGCAGAGAGGACATTCACCACTGCAAAATTATTTCAAAGACATTAAACAGGGGCCCAAATGTCTCAGGAGGGCACTGGAATTTTGTCCAGCCTGAGATTTTGCTGAGAATCAAAGACAAATGTTTTCTTCTTCATAAAGCAATTTCTTCCCTCTGTATTCAGATGTCATGAAATCGTCACCAGGCCTGTGGCTCTTCTGCCTCACACGGTGCTTATTGCTGGCACTGAATGCCATTGAGAAAACAAAAGATAAGCAGCTTTTCACTCTCTGCCAGTTGAAATTGGGAACTTTTTTTTTTTTTTTTCTGACTGTAAGTATACACTTAAAAGAACTGCCAGGTTTATCAGAAGGGCCAGGTCAATTTGAGAAAATTGTGTGGTGCAGAGTGCTGACTTAATAGTGTCTAAAAGAGGAAAGCAGCATGCCAGCAAGATTGGAAAGAAATAAACAGGTGTCGCCGCCATGGAAACACATTAACCCCAGAGATATCAGTATCGGCCACTTCGGGCTGTTATGAATGAGTGTACAAATTTCTAGAGGGGCTAGATCATAGGAAAGACACGCTAAAAAGTGAATACGTCATTTAGAGATAGGTCTACACCTAAATTTTCAGTAATTGTGCCTAGTACACAAATTTCTCCAATGAAGATGATCAGGGCAGGTTATAACATCCGCCTCCAATGCAGATATGAGGGTGATGGTAGAAGGTGCTGAAGACCTCGGACTTTCGGGGTTCAGCTCAGACTCTGCCACTTACTAGTTTTACAGCTTTGGTCAAATTATCCAACCACTATAGTCTCATTTTCCTCGTCTAAAGAAGGTTGATAGTAATAGTTTCTAGTTCACAGGATTAAGAATGAAATGATGTGAGAAAAATAAAGAAGTGCCCAAAATATTACATATAAGGCTCTTGAAGAAAAACGATCAGGGCGCCTGGGTTAACACCCAGCTCTTGATTTCAGCTCAGGTCATGATCCCAGGGTCGTGAGATGGAGCCGTGCTTGGGCTCATGCGCAGTGCAGAGCCTGCTGGAGATCCTCTCTCACACCTCTCTCTCAAATAAATAAATAATTCTTAAAAAAAAAAAAAAAGAAAAATGTCTGGGGTGGAAGACAGAAAGACTGAGATGGGAACAATGCGCAATAAAGGAAAGAGAAGGATTTTTAATAAGGTGAAGCAAGAGCGGAACATCCTTCAGACATTTTGATCCAGCCGATGTCCACACCATTAACTGTATCTTAAAGACTCAGCGTTCTCACAAGACAGGTGCCCGTCTTACCCTCTAACTCAATTCAGGACGGGTGTTCCTACTGTCTGAGATATTGCATCAAAAATTGCAGAGAACACCCCAACAAAGAGGGAGATGTGGGTATGAACAGAAGGATGCAACAGACTGTAACGGCCAAGAGCACGTGCGGTCGGTTCGAAACCAGACCGGAACCAGACAACTGCTCCTCTCTAAGTCTCCGTTTCTTCATCTACAAAATGGAGATAACACTTCTCTCTGTATAATTTATTAAATGAGGTGATAAATATAATGCACTTGCTACAGTGGTGGTTAAAATCGTTAATAATAATCAATGCCCACACCCTGCCCACCTGTTAGGGTGAGCGTACTTGGAGGATTAACGATACAGAGAACCAGCACACACCTTGTTTCATCATTAAGCCATTCAACAAACATTGTGCCAGGAGATGATGATGTGGCAGTAAATAAAAAGGGTCCTGAGGAGGCCTAAAGACTAGGGAGGAAGATAAATAGGAAAATGCAACAAGCTTATGATAGGGGCTGGCATGGGGTGCTTTGGGAGCGTTTGGGAGGAGTCCCTAACCACATATTAGTAAGTCTAAATAAGGATCAAATTAAAGCAGGGAGGCAAGAGAGAGAAAGAGAAGATACCTACTGGAGTCTGAAAGACTACAATTAAAGCTTTAAAAGAAGAAAAAGTTTCTGTGTAACTATCAGAAGTTAATGGACAGTCAACAATCACTACTAATGAAATATTGTAGTAAATTGGCCATATGATGATATTATCTCCTGATTTAAAAAGTATCTATTTCCAAACACGAGATAACGCCACTATTAACAGGGTGAGACCAAAGGAGTTCCTATTAAAATGAGGAAACAAGCAAAGACGTCCGTCATCATCTTCCTCTAGAAGGTTCTGTCTCGGCTCACAAGGCAGGAAACAGAAAAAAGAAAATGGTCAACTGATTATTTGCAGAGATGATAATGTTACGTGTTTGGGAAATCCAGAAAGAGCACGGAACAATTACTGAATCTAATAAGATCAGTAAAGACAGGGCTGTTACTCCGCACATAGAAATCCACTTTCTCCATAATGACCAGTTTACATACTTGCCCTCCTCCTCAGACTTGTCTGAGAGCACAGGGACAGCCTCATCTTCTCAACAAATCCAGCAGGCCACCCTCTGTGGCCCATACTCTGTCTCTGTTCCTATCCCAAGGAGTGGACGCCTGGCCCTGTCAACTCCCCCATGTCATGTCAACTCCCCCACATGTGACGCACATGTGACGCACACACCCATCCATCTGCCCAGGACTCTGCTTCCCCTGCACCCTCAGTGGCTTCTTGCCCCAACTGGGTCGCTCTCAGTAGAAGTGAACTGCCCACCTATCGCCCATCTTTAAAGGAAAAGCCCTCTGTGGGCCCCACAGTACCCATAGCTATCACTTCCATTGTCTGCACCTCTCCCCAGACTGAAACAGCATTCCTGAGCCACCCCATTCTGCATCTGAACAAAGTGCCCGGTCTGTCAGGCTCCTGGGGGCAGCGCATTGCACTCCGTCCATGTAGGCATGGCTGATGACTCCCTCCTCATTGAACAGTGTCTTCTCCAACCTCCAGGACCTCATTCTCCCTGTTTTCCTCCCAGCTCATGGCTGCCCCTTCACCTTCTCCTTTGCTGGGTATTTGCTTCCTGGGTTCTCTGTCTCCTTTCCTCTCTCGATGACTCTTGCAGACTCATGCATTGAAGTCTCGAAGGGGCCAAGACTGGGATGAGGCAAGTGAGTTTGCCCTTCAAGCCTCAAGCTTCAATGAAAGGGTATCAAAAAACTCATCTCTAGAATATCATATTTTAATGCAAAATTTATAAAAACAAAATTAATGTCCCCAAATGCATCATAAATGAAATATCAACATTCTATGGAAAGATCAGTATTACTCATTTTTCCTTTTGCCTCAGGCCCCAGCATGTCTCGGCCCAGGGTTGTGCTCTGACCTCAGCTCTGAGCTACAGAATTGCATAGCAACTGTCTTAGACCAACCAGGCTGCTAGAACGATGACCGTAGACCGGGAAGCTTATGAACAATAGAAATTTATTCTCACAGCTCTGGAGGCTGGGAATCCAAGGTCAACGTGCCAGCATGGTCGTGTTCTTTAGGGAGTCCCCCTCCTGGTTCCTAGCCCACACATCACCCCTCCTCCCCCACCCCCACCCCCACACACATAACTTCTAGTCTTCTAGTCATTTCCTATCTCAGAGAAGGGCACCATCATTCACGCTCAGGCAGACAACCACACCCAGAACCCCTCTTGATCACTCTGCTTCTTCATATCCCACATCAATCTGTCAGTAAGTTTTGTCAACAGCATTTCCAAAATTTATATGGAATCGACTGTTCACAGCTCCATTCCCATAAATTCAACCCCAAACATGTCATTTCCACTCTCAGCCTCCTGCGTTGCCATCCTAACTGAATCCCCGCTCCCGCTCTGAGACCCCTCACACAGAAGCCAGAATGAAGTGCTCAGAGGGTCGTCCCACGCATGGAGCACAGACGGCTTCTCACCGTAATGATACATAAAACCGAACCCAGGCTGTGTCTTCCACCACTCTCCCCTCTTCACCACAGTCCAGCAAACTGGTCTTTCTTCTGTGCCTGAACCAGGAAGGAGCACCGAGCAGCCTACTGTCCCATGGCAGGTGTCCTTCTACCTGGAATGCTTATCCCCACACGTCCCCACAGCTCACTCCCCACTCATCGAGACCTCTGCCTGAATGTCATGTCCCAAGAGAGGCCTCCCTTCCTCCTTCTTTTAAAATAGCGCCCTCTTCTCTCTCCACCACTTTGTTCGCTCATTTTCTTTCACAGCACTTGTCACTTCCTTTTATATTATGTATTTACTTGTATTTTGGCAACTTTTGGTATCGACTCTCTGAGGGTAAAGACATTGCCTTTTCACTGTTGTTGCCCAGGGCATCAAATAGCAACTGCCACATACATGAATACCAAAAATGAAATAAAAATGACATTTTCATGAAAGCCGTTTATGTTTATGTTTCCAAAATAAAATTGGAAACAACTTAAACAAATGTTGGTTCGATCTCAGGCTTTGTCTAAGTGGGATAAATATAAAAGAATATAAACTGGTATATACATCTGTATCCTATTTAAGTATTTTTAAAGGCTTCAGATAGATTAAAAACCGGTGTCAACTGTGGATATCCCCAAAGAAGAGACTCAAAGACCACCACTTTCTCTCCTTTCCATTTCCATGTTTTTTCCATTTTTCTTTATTACTTTTAGATTTCCTTTCATAAATGATTAATCACTTTAAGGCTTTAGAATAGAAAAAATGTTTCTGATAATGACTAATGTTAGCAAGGCTTTGAGAGCAGAGTCACCTATGCATCACTGAGAAATAGCTAGGTAATTATGAAACAGATTTATAATTTGTAGTCTATCGTGGAATGTGGTTTTAATCAATCCAAACAGGAGAGTAAATTCGGCTAGTGACTGAAAAGAGTGACTGTGTAAGGACACGCACAAACTTTGCTCGATGCCAACATTTTCAGACTCTCAGAGAAAAAGGGGCAGGGACTAACCTGAGCTGTGGCCCAGTATCAGGAGCCACAGGTTTCTCTCAAGTGATCCCCGCATCGAGCTGCCAGACAATATACAGGCCGAGCAGATCAATTTAAATTTAAAATAAATAACAAGTAATTCTTTATTAGATACGTGTCCCAAATATGTCATGGAATCTACTTTAAAAGTCTTCTGTGGTTTATCTGAAATTCAAATTTAAGGGGCATTCTGTATTTTTATTTGCTGATTCTGGTAACTTTATCACCAAGCCGATTTTTGGGAGGAAAAGCATGTACCATCATAAGAGTATTGGCAGAGGGAGAGCATAACTCCAGAATGCAGGACGTCCCCTTCCCCCAAATCCTTCATATTGGCGTCGAGGAGAGATATAGCAGAGATTTATTTATTTAAAAAAAATTGAGGACCTGCTCTGAGTACAGCAGGTGCGGAGAACATGGAGAATCTGAAGAACATGGCCCTGCTCTTAAGGAGCTAATATTCTAAGCAAGAAACAAAGGCTCTGGAGTTCAACCATGAACTAAGATTTGCACTGCACCGCTTCCTGACTGTGGGATCGTAGGTAAATCACGTAACTGCTCTGTACTCAGTTTCCTCATATGTGAATGAATAATAATAAGTAGAACGTAGCTCATTTGTGTAATAAAAACATAATTCACACCAAGCATTTGGAATAGTACTCAATAAGTGTTTATCATTGTTTTGTGATAAATAAAGTGTTGTGAGAAATGCTAAATTCGAAATGCATAGGTTTCCGAAACAGACATCTGTGGGGGAGGAAGGTGTTCCATATAACATAAACCCACAGACATTTTTAAATGAAGGGAGTTTTTTAAAAATCACCGTCAATTCAAATGAGAGCAAGGAAGACCAAATAGAAAAAGCTGAATTAATAGAGAACAAAAAATAAGATGATGAACATAAAGCCAAAATAGCATCCTCAAACAATTGTAAATGGATGACAAAACCCAGAAATATCATGTTTCAAAGTGCGAACCCTAAAACATAATGATATACAACAGTTCAAAATAAAATGGTAGGAAAACACATATCAGAACAAAGGATACGGAGACATGAGCTGAAACCCTTTCGCAAGGGTGCAATCATCAAAGCCATTAAATGGGAAAGTCCACTGGACAAACTAGGCAATTTTCAAAAAATAAACTGCGTAAAAGGAAAATACAAGTTGGGCGCAGACACAGATAGATTCAAAGAGATTTGAGAAGCGTGTTAACGTACTGCAATGCGAGGATATTATCCGGATCTAAGTTCAAAAATAAACATTTAATAAATGGGACAATCAGGAGTATTTGACCAATGACTGGATATTTCACGACGTTAAGGAAATTAGGTTAAATTTTTACGTGTAGTCATGATAGTGCTATTATGTCTTTAAAAGTGTCCATATTTTTAAAGAATATACATTGAATAGTTACAAAAGAAATGACAAGATGTCTGAGATTTACTTCGAAATAATCTGGGGGGAGGGAGGCAGGAAAGGAGGGTGTGGGGTTTCAGATGAAACAATGCTATCATGACTCAATAGCCATTGAGACTGGCCGATGGAGAGCTGGGATAGATATTCAAACCCACGCATGTAATGTACGTTAGACGTAAAAGAAAGGAATAGCAAGCCAAAGAGAAGAGAAGTCGCTATATTAATATCAAATAAGATAAAGTTCAAGGCAAAAGTCATTAGTATAGATAGAGGTTCATGTGACAGAAGGATTAATTCCTCAGGAAAATATAACTATCCTGTAATATAATGTAATTAATAATACGGTTCCAAAACATATAAAACAAAAATTGACAAAATAAGAGAAACTGACAAATGCACCGTCAAAGGGGGCCATTTTAACATGCCTGTAGGTATTTGATAGGTTAAGAAAAGAAAAACATCGATGAGTAAATGAAAACATATTCCTGGCTTAACAAATACACGTAGAATCCTGCCTCGAACACATGGACCACACACTCCCCAAGGGTACACGTAACAGTCATGAGCGGCAGCTGCATCCCGAGCTATGGAAAGAGTCTCAGGCATTTTTTAAATTGGCAGAATATAAACTAATTTGCGAAGAAATAGAAAAACTGAATAGTCTTATAACCCAAAAATAATCGTATCGATAATTTTAAATCTCCCCACAATGAAAATATGAGGCTTACAATGATTTTATGGGAGAAGTCTATCTAGCTGGTGAAAAGCGTATGCCAGTATTTCATAAACTCTGAAGGAAGGAAGCCCCAACTCTTTTTATGAGACTCGCAAAGCTTTCACCAAAACACACAGGCATACACGTGCATGATCACACACACATACACACACACACAATGTCCACACAAAACACACGGCTCTACATGTGTCCAAGGAATGCTAAGGAATAGTCCTCTCTGACCACAGGGAGTCTAATTCCTTTACCCTAGCGTGACACAGAAATATCCCATTTTCTCTAAGTGCCGGGATGACAGCTGCCAAGATCAGAATGAATAAAGCTCACGGGCACAGTGTTGAATGGAAAAAGTGAGCTGCTGAGGAAGAGAAACAGTTCAATGTCATTTACAGGAAGTTCAAAACCTGACGAAAGCGAATGATGCCACTTGGTAAAATTATGTGTGTCGTAACGTACAAAGAAATGAAAGAGAGAATAGACCTAAATCCAGGAGCCGGATGCGTGTGGAAAGGCAGAGAGAGGGGCACAGTTTTGCAGAAGAAGGAGGGCGCCTTCTACAGTATTGATAAGGTTCCATATTAAGTTGGGTGAGAGAAACAGAATTTTTTGTTTGGTTATCATGATTCACGATCAGAATACTTACTCTATTCTATGCTTTTAACTTTTCGATATGATTTACATGCAGTGTAGTATGTACATCTCCAATCCCACGCGCACGGATTGGTAAATCCTCCCGTGTGTTCATATCCACGTCATAGTCCCTTCGCCTCGGGTATGTCATGACACAAATGAAAAGAAAATGGATTCTGAACTCTATCTGTGATTTGGGCTTTTTTTATTTTTAACTATGTTCATTAACAGTAAACCATGGCCACTTTCATATTTGCTCTAAGGATGTGGCTACTCTAAAAAGAAATCCAATGTCGATGATCAAATTCCGCTGTTGCCTGAGGGTTATGCGCTCAAAAGGGACTTTTCTGGAAAGAAAAGCTTTTTCACCCTAACATAAAATGTGTTTATAAAATGCATCTTTAATAAATGCTCTCACTCCGAGGCTGGCCTGGGGGGTGCCATGGGAGGGCTACTCGGCAGCGGGCGTGAGAAAGAGCAGAGGAGCTGCAGAGCCCAGTGGTTCTGCGAGGACTGTGGGACTTCAGCTTCCTCGCGCTTGCGGCACACACCCTCCCGGGGTGGGCAGGCAGGCAGCCTCTTCCAATCTCACGTGCACCCTTTTTTATTTTTATTTTTTTTTTAAGATTTATTTATTTTGAGGGGGGAAGGGCAAAGAGAGAGGGAGAGAGAGAATCCCAAGCAGACTTGCCGCTCAGCCCGAGGCTGATGCGGGGCTCCATCCCAGAGCCCTGAGATCATGACCTGAGCTGAAATCAAGAACCAGACCCTAACCAACTGTGCCACCTGGGCGTCCCCCACATGCACTCTTAATCAAATAACTGGTTTTAAAAAATTACCTACTCATTTAAAATATGCTTGATTTAACACTAGCTTATTTTTTAATATTGTATGTTTCTTGAAGGAAAGTTTCCTAAACTTTGCCCCAAATCTTCCAGCCATATTGAAGTCCGATTACATAATTATCACAATTTTACCAGCTTGCTAGGAAAATAGGCCATAACTTCAGCAACGTGGCCACCAGCCAGATTGAAGGCAGGCCTGGGACGGCCTCTGCAACGTTCTTGGCAGCTACTGGAGGCCACACGGCGCAAGAAGGACCGTGTAATTCATTTTTCCAGTGAAATTGTCCTATGTACCAATTGATTCTGCACATACACGAGCCCATCCAACCTTGGAAATTTTTATTATGGAGGTTATTTTCATCTAAACGCAGAAGAATGAAGCCTGTCTCCTCTACCCTGCCACAAAGGGACGAGGGCAGGCCTCCTGGAGCTTTAAGATCTTGCGCTGTTCATCCCTTTAATTTAGAGAATTTTTATATATAGCGCCTTACAACTGAATGGTTTCATACGCATACACTGTAACGTGCAAATACCTTGAGTTCAAGCTCACGCTTCTTGCATCCTCCACATGACGCAGAAAACGGCTGTTTCTATCATGTGTGCTTAGTGCATATTTTGTTCACCCAATGGAAGGCCGCGGCTGTAGAATGTGCATGCTGGGCGCCTCGGTGGCTCCGCTGGTTAAGTGGCTCCCTTTGGCTCAGGTCATGATCTCAGGGTCCTGGGATCCAGCCCTGAGTCAGGATCCCTGCTCCCTGCCACTCCCCCTGCTCATGCTCGCTCTCCTTTCTGACAAATAAATACCTAAAATCTTTAAAAAAAAAAAAAAAAGGTGCATGCCGAGGAATAAAACGCTTATTCTCCTTTGTCTCAAGGGAAAAGGACAGGACAAAAGCGTTAGGGGGAAGGAAAGACAGCAGACGAGCTCTGTCAGAAACAGGCACCGTATCAGACAGTCTTATATTCCCGGCTATTAATTCACGCAAATGCAATATGGACTGGGAATGATCTCATTTGCTGTCATTGTTCTGATGCTTGTTCTCACTCTTGATGAGGACACAGACATTCAGGGAAGTTAAGTTAATTATCTGCAGCCATGTAACCACTAAACTGACAATTTAAATCATGGATTCCTGGCTCCAAACCTCATGGCTTTGTTTTGTTTTGTTTTGTTTTGTTTTTCCCATTAAAATGTTGACTATTTGTTCCCTAATTATATCAAAGAGTCTGCACCAGACAATTAAAATCAAATTCTAGTCTATGGTTTTACCTAGATTGGTTAAGGGCAGAAGATGGTCTAGTGCTATTGCTGGATTTTGAGATTTCTATATTACGATAAAGCCCTCCACAACCATGAATAAGGACTCAGCCAGGGCTCAGAGACTTGGTTCTAAGGCCCGCTCTGTGTGGGAGGGCACCTAGATTTTGGATGGGGTTCAGGTCCTGGACAATGGATTTTACTTCTGGATGGGTTTCAACTCCTGGATGATGGATTTAGCCAAGATAATGAGAACAGCTATTAAGACAGAAGACTCATTTTATCTGCCTCTTTGCCAGGGTTGAAGAGGATTGTTGATCATTAAAACATGAGTCAACGCAGGGGAAAGACATTGACCCGGGATCACAAAATCTTATCCATGACAGTTGATCTGTTTAGGAATACATCTGGCTTACGTGAACTCTTCAGAAATGTCAGAAAGTCCTGGAAGCATTGGGTGGTCTAATAAATTTGCTCAAAGACTAAGCTACATGTGATTAGATCCAAAGAGCAGAGCCAGCCTGAGGCAGGTCAAAGAGTCTCCTTACTTAGAAAGACAGGATTGCCAGGAGCCCTTCCCCGCCCTTCTTACCCCATGTATGAAATTACAGCATTAAAGGCTCATTTGTTTGTGTTGGAGTCTATCTTTTCCTATTAGGTCTATTTTAGAATATAATTATCTTTGGAGAGACTGTACAGTAAGTTCCTTATAACATAATAAGGATGAGTTTGTCAAGACCTTTTCCCTGATTGAAGGGACAGTCCTCAATCCTCTATCGTCTAGTGGAGAAAGTAATTGGAAAAGCAGTGACTATAGGTAGAATAACTGATTTCCCTGACCTTCCAATTCCATTTAGGGCAGGACCAAATAATAGGTCCTTGGTGGTTGTTTTTGTTGCCAGTGAAGGGAATAGCTTATCAGAGCCACCCCGATATTGTACACGATATCGTACCCTCTCCCAGGGTAGAACTGGGAAGACAGGCTTCTAGTCAAGCAGGCCTTTCAGCAGCATCCCCATCACCATGGCAGACAGATGTCATGGACCTCAAAGGTGTCTCTGATGCCAAGTGGCAGATCAGTATCCAGGTCCCATTAGTGTGGATAAAAATGGTCACACTAGGCTCCTATCTGCCAGCCCCTCGTGACCGCTGCTCTTCTCCAGACGATGATATATTCTCTTATATCGTTAGGAAAATCTAAAGATCATAAAGGTCAGCCCAAATTAAATTAACAGTGGATACATTTTATGAAAATTGCATTTTTCAATAGCAGAATCACTTAATTTTAGAGCAGAAAAGAACCTCTGAGGTGACTTGATCCAACTGTTCTCATGGTGCAAATGGGTAACCAGCGAAGTATTTTAGACCTATAACAAGTTCACGATATTTCAACAAACAGACGCAAGTTTTTTCATCCCATTTTAAGCCTCTTACAGAGAAAACAGACAGGAAAGGTAAAAGTTCTGCATATTCTAAGAAAAACTTAATTAGACAAAAGTCATTGTGCCTCTCACCAGCATTTTATTTTTTATAGGGAAAATCTTAATAAAAAGGACTATACTGTTAAGTACCTGCCGTTATTCGTAGGCATTTTAGAGGGACGTTGACTCGCAGACCAAATGTATCCTGGTCTTTGTATTCATGATCTGATTTGGTCTCTTGAATCAAGCTTATTCAAAATAGGGGATAGCATGACTTGATTTTGCTTAAGAAACCAAAGGCCTCATTGATAATGGTGGAAGATTATCTTGCTCTGATTTCTGAATCATTGTCCCCAGTAAAGAAAGCACTTGAGACCCGTCTCTGTATCTAGATCTGTACCTTCCTAGCACGTGTATATGTACTATGTATATACATGTATGTATAGCACACACAAACATGTAAACATATGTATGTATATATGTATGTATGTAGACACACACACATACACACATATAAAAAATCAATGGCATAGAGATGAGATTTCTGGTTAACATGGTAGCAAATAAGCGATGCGTAATAAGTTTGCTCAAAACTTCCTATTTACACATCAAAGAAGATCAAATTAAGTAGGAAAAGTCAATATGAAACTATATGAAGAGTATGAGTCTAATTATGCCATAAAACAAAAATGTGTGTGTGTGTGTGTGTGTGTGTGTGTGTGTAGCCATCAGTGCTGCAGTCTGAGTCATGATAGAATAGGTTATATATGGGGCGCCTGGGTGGCTCAGTCGTTAAGCGTATGCGTTCCACTCAGGTCATGATCCCAGTGTCCTGGGATCAAGCCCGGCATCAGGCTCCCTGCTCCGCTGGGATCCTGCTTCTTCCTCTCCCACTCCCCCTGCTTGTGTTCCCTCTCTCGCTGGCTGTCTCTCTCTCTGTCAAATAAATAAATAAAATCTTTAAAAAAAAAAAGAACACATTATATATGATAAAAAAAAAAAAAAACTTCAAAATCTCAGTAATTTAACACAACGAAGATTTATTTCTTACTCCCAAAAAGAAACATGCAGATTGCCCAGGCTTCTTTTGTGGCTACACCACCTTGGACACATGGCCTCCAAGATTTCAGTAGTAGAGGAAGAAAACACAGAAAATGACACATGGCTCTAAACTGCGGTGGCCCAAAACCTGTGTCACTCTCATACCTTGATCATTAGCTAGAATGAGTCACGCAGGACAGACTCAGCTGCGAGAAGATCTGGAAATGAGGGGAACACGTGGATATGTGGTGAGCTTTACTATATCTGCCACTAATCTTTTAACCACAGACCTGAAAGCCCAGAGATTATGATTCACCCCATTGACTATTCCTGATTCTGTATTCATGAGCCCCACTAACCAACAAAACATGTAGGCATTTTGTGATTCATCTGGTAATTTGTTGCTTATAAACTCAATTATAAAGTAAATCATCACACCATAACCTATACTTAAACTATGGGGGAAAGACACAGGAAAGAATAATAAAACTAGTTAGAAGTCTAGAAAACATACATGACATAGTGAGAGATAAATATAGACAGATGTCATATTCCTATTTCTGCAGCTGTTCACAAGCTGTAGTTGGTTTAATGATCTTCCTTCTCTAAGTTCCCTTTGACCTCAGCCAGCACCGAGGAAAGCTAGGGTTCTGTGCCTGGTAAGGTCACCCGATGCTTCATTCCTGGGGTTTCTGAGACTCTCGATAGTCCTGTCTGTAGGTTATCATAGACTTCGATTAACTTTTCCTCTGGACGTGACGACCCCAAGAATTGCTCCAGAGGATCACTCCTTCTCCTGACATGTTCTCGCTGTTGCCATCGTATAGGGACAACCCTATTTTCCCTTAATAACTGAGATGAATCAATGCAATCAATATGATAACCCTCTCTGTTCCACATTCACGGTACGGCCTAAGGAACGCTGAATGGATAGGCAGCAGTTTGCAACACTGAACCGAGTGGAATATTTGTGATAACCCACAGTGATAGTACCTATCCATTATAAATTAAGATCTAAGCTAGCAGAACTCCAGGTTGCAGAGGAAAAGGAAATAATTTTTCAGAAATACTGTGAGGTGCCTTATAATTTTCACCCTTTGGTTGGATAACCCTTGTATTCTGACTATGGAAGAAATCAGACAACATACTGGCCACTGAAACTGAGCATACTACAACCTGCAGGATGGTTCTCTACCCTTAAAAAGAGTCTCTTGTCCATCATTGTTTACTGATGTTTCAGTAATATTTTCACTAATAACAGTTGCTTCTCAGAGACAGGTGCATGGTAAGATTCACAAAAACCGTGTGCATTAGCTCATTACTTATTTCTCTGCAAAATTAGTTCCATAAATTAAGGGATTTATGAGTTCTGCTTGGGGTGTAGAGAACTGGAAAGAATGTTGCTTCTATTCATACAACAAAAACAAAACAAAAAGCAAACTATAGTTGCATGACTTTTTTTTTTTTTTTTTGCTTTTTTTTTGCATGACTTTTCTTAAATCCATCAGGAACCTGAGATTGCAAGGTGGAACTATAGAGACAGGTGCCCCCACAGAGACAGACGAAACAGAGAAGAGAATTACCACAGAACTTCTCTGAAACCATGAAAACCACAAGAAAATGGAGTAGCATTATTAAAGTGCTAAAAGGAAAAAGAAAACTATCAACCCAGAATTCTATATGTAGGGAAAACATCTTTCAAAAAAATAAAGGAAAAATAAGCATTTTTTCACCAGGCCAATAACGGAAAGAATCCACTGCTGTCAGACCTACACCACAGGAAAAAAAAAAAATCTTTAAAAGAAGTTCTTCTAGGCAGATGATACCAGATAGAAATTTATATTTATGCAAAGAAAGAGTGTCAGAAGTGAAATAAAGACAAAATTTATTTTTCATACTTTTGATTGCCCCAAAAGATAACTGACTATCTAAAGCAATAATAGTAGTGATAAATCGTATTTTTATGAAGGTATTACTATTAATACTACTAAAGGTAAATTTAGATTAATTAAAGATGTAGGTTGCAAATGCTAAAAATATTTTAAGGGGAAGTATAAATAAATTTAAAGAGCAAGTAAACACATATTTGAAAGAGAAAGTAATGAATACTTGCTCTTATTTTAAATGTAATCATAAAGAATGCTTAATTAACTGAAGAAAAGGCAGAAAAGGATTAAGCATAAAGGAAGAGATGGAACAAATATAAGAAATCAAGTTAGATGGTAGATTTTAATCCAGACATATAAATAATTACATTAAATGTAAACAGTCTAAACAAAGCAGACTTAAAAACACCAATTAAAAGATTGTTAAATTGGATTTGAAAAAAGGATGGCTCAACTAATGGCTGTCTACAAGAAACTCACTGGAAATATATGCATCTACAGGTTAAAAGTAAAAGGAGAGAAAAATATACTATAAAAATCATAACCAAATAAAATTGGAATATCTGTATGAATATTTTTATAACATATTTATATTAATAAAAAGTAAACTTCAGAGCAAGAAATATTACCAGGGATAAAGAACTTCATGACATAATAATAAAGAGGTCAATCCTCTAAGAACATGCATTAATCCTCAATGTATGCACACCTAGCAACAGAGCATCAAAATACATAGGGCAAAAACTGATAGGACTGAAAGGGGAAATAGACAAATTAACAGTTATACTTGGAGAGCTCACACACCTCTCTCAGTAACTGACAGAATAAACAGACACAAAATCAGTAAGAATAAAGAAGACTTGAACAGCATGATCAACTAGCTTGACCTAATTGACATTTATAGAATCATCTACCCAAGAACAGCAGAATACATATTTTAAACCCTAGCAAAATTAAAGGTATTGAAGTTATTCAAAGTACGATCTCAGACCAAAACAGAATTAAACTAGAAATTAATAGCAGAAAGATATTGAAAAATCCCCCAAATATTTGCAGTGGAAAGGAGAGCATTGTTACAGACACCATAGACATTTAAAGGAAAATGCCACTAACAAATCTATGCTCATAAATTCAACAATTTAAATGATATGGATCAATTCCTTGAAAGACAAAAACTACTGAAATTCACTCAAAAAGAAATAAATAACCTGAAGAGTTCTAAATCTATTTTTTAAAATGAATTTGTGATTTAAAATCTACTAACAAATAAAATTTCAGGCCCAGCCAGTTTCACTGGTAAATTCTACAAATATTTAAGGAAAAAAATCTACCCATTCTAAATAATCTCTTCCAGAAATTAAAAATAGGCACACCCCAACTCATTTTACGAGGTTAACATTACCCTAATACTAAAACCAGACAAAGATATTTTTTTGTCTTTCATGACTACAGAACAATATCTCTAATAAACATAGATATAAAAATTCCCAACAAAATTTTAGGAAATCCAATTCAGTAACATATAAAAAGATAATACATCACAACTGAACAGGTTTACCCCAGAAACACAAAGTTGGCTTTACACTTAAAATCAATCAATGTAATCCACGATATTAACAGATTAAAAGGAAAACATTATAGGGCAATTGGAAAAGAAACAGAGAAGCATTGACAAAATTCAACTTCCATTAATAATAAAAACTATCCACAATTCAGAAATAGAAAGGGACCATTTTAACCTGATAAAAGACATTAAAAAAGAAAAAAGAAGAAGAAAAAAGAAGCAACTAACATCATTCTTAATGGTAAAAGACTGAATGCTTTCACTGCTAGATCAGGAACAAGGCAAAAATACCCCTTCTTGGCACTCTATTCATCATCAGAGTGGAAATGCAGTAAGGCAAGACAAATAAAAAAACACATACAGACTGGAAAGGAAGAAACAAAAATGTCAGATTCATAGGAAAATTGGCTACGTAGAACATTCCAGTCATGTACAAAATGATCCCAGAGTCAGTACTGAGCTCAGTAAGTGAGTTCAGCGGTGTCACAGCATGTAAGAGCAACACAAAAAGTCAATAGTATTCCTTTTTTTTACCAGAAATGAACAATAAGAATCTGAAAAAAATTAAGTACTATTTTCAATAGCACCAAAAAGAAGGAAAAGGAAGAGCTGGTGAGGAGAAGAGAGGGGAGGAGGAGGAAGAGAGGAATAAGACGAAAGGAGGAGGAGAATCACCACCACCACCAATACCACCACCACCATCACCACCTCCAACTTAGGAAACAATGAAGACCTAAATAAATGGTCACATATAACATGTAAATAATTGGAAGACTCATTTTCTCCCCACATTGGTCTACAGATATTATGCAAATTCAATCAAAATCCCAGAAGGATTTATCATAGACATCAACACGCTGATTCTAAACTTTGTATGAAAAGGCAAAACACCTAGAATTCCTAGAATTTTGTATTTAACATACGTAACCAAATTCCAAAAGCATCTCATTATCCTACAAGAATAGGAATGAGACTGAACTTCTAAAAAAGATGGTAGCATTTTATATCTTAGAACAGTAGTTCTCAAAGCGTGGTCCATGCCCCCCTGGTGATCACCACCATCCTTCAGGAGGTCCCTGGTTTTGAAACTATTTTCACCGTAACACTAAAACATTATTTGCTTTTTGCACTGTGCTGAGGTTTGCAAGGCTGGTGTCTCTGCAGGAATCCAGGTGGGGCACCAGGCTCTACTCGTAATCATTGTATTTTATGCTTCACTACCGAGCAATCACAGAAAGAGGAAGGTCCGATTCCCTTAAGAAGATCCACAAAGACGCAGTAAGAACTATTAACTGTATGACCTCATGAGAACACGTCTTTTTAGTATCCTGCGTAGCAAAGTGGGAAGTACACATCGGGGACTTCTGCGACACACCGGGGCACCTCACAGCAAAGCACTAGTGAACGGCTCACGTTGCGGGCTGATCTAACCACTCTCCACGCTGAACGCTGCTATGCTTACTTGAATGAAAAACTAACGGCAACTGGGAAACTGGTTATTCAGACTTGTGTATTTGACAGATATTGTCTTGAAAATAAACAAAGTAAGCCAGGGACTTCGGGAAAACAACTGATGGTACTTATTAGCAATGATCAAATTCAAGTTCTCAAGCTGAAGCCGGGTCATTGGTCACTCTCTATTTTGCCACCGATAGAGATCTGTACGTTGGAGAGCTAGAAGGGGGCATCAAGAAGACAGTGTCTTTACCTCCGAAAAAGTCAATATCCGCTATATAATTGTTGTTGTTAGAGCTTGAAGACTGTGGACAAACCACTGGAAGGAATTTAATGCGAAGTGTCTTAGAGATCTTGCAGCTCACTCCCAGGGCCTGAGCATGCCCTAGGGAAGGTTCTAAGCAGGAAAAGATCAAGGTAAGTTATTGTCTCTCAAGTCTGGCAATAAAACCATGAGCAAATGACGAATATTGGTATTTTGGTTCGCTTCCCAGTTAATTTCAATTCTTTTTTGCTGCCTTTTCTTGGCTGAGACAACGATTTTGTGCAAGCGGACCGCGGAGGTTTGCTGATAATGAAAAGTATCAACTGGCAGCTCCAGCGTATTTCCTGACAGAGGCGTTTCCTTGGCCCTGGCCTCATGAGTAAGAGAGAGAATTGTGGAGAACCCTGGTCCTGGGTATCACCCAAATTCACAAAGTGGCAGCGAGCATCACAGCCCCCCAACTGCGTGAGGAAACGGTACAAGGTGTTATTTCTTAGATCTTCTATTAGTTCAACTTCAGTGGGATTTTGGCAGGGCAGGGTTGGCTAGGATGGAAGCATTCGGTTTGTCAAAAGTAATTACAGTTGATCTTTGAACAATGCAGGGCTTATGGGTGCCAACCCCACACAATCGAAAATTGCATCTACCTTCTGACTCCCCCAAACTTAACTACTAATAGCCTACCGTTGACCAGAAGCCTTACCGAGAACATAAACAGTGGATTAACACATATTTTCTGTTATATGTATTAAATACTGCAATCTCACAATATACTAAGCTGGAAAAAAGAAAGCGTTATGAGGAAAATCGTATGGTAGGGAAAATACATTCACGGTACTGTGCTATCAAAACTGCATATAGGCAGTGGGCCCAACCCCCCATCTACCTCTCGCTTCACCAGTGTTTGGCTGAAACAGACCCGTGGATGCCCCCTCTCCCAGCCTCCCACCATACTCCAGTCTCTTTTGGAGTCAAGAGCTCCGGAACCACCATCTCAGCCAACTCCTGCCTTTCAGAACCAGGCCACACCATTTTTTGAGCTTTGCTCCTTGTTGCCCATTAATCATGAACCCCCAAATTCGTCAGAATTATCCCACCAAGGTGGAGGCTGCCATCAGCCACCTCGCAGACTTGCATCTGCCCGCCTCCTGCACCTACCTGTCTCTGGGCTTCTATTTCCAACAGGGCCATGTGGCTCTTCTTCCCTGAGAAGAATAAGCAGCAGCAGGAGTGCAACAACAACAATTATATATCGGATTTTTACTTTTTCAGAGGCAAAGATATTGTCTTCTTGATGCAAAACAGTGGGAGCCTTCGCCCTCTTCCCTCACGTGCAGAAGGCTCCCAAGACGGGTGGGTTAAACCCTGGAGGCGTGGAGTCCTGGAGAAGAACGTGCACCAGGCCCCTTTGGATCTGCGTGCCTGGGATCCGGCCCAAGAAGACGTCCATCTCTGGGACTTCCTGGAAAGCCACTTCCAGGATGAGCAGGTGAAACTCAACAAGAAGCTGGGCGACCATGTGCCACCTCTGGGCAGCCTGGCCGGCCCCATCCCTCCAGGCTGAGATGCGCCGATCAGCTCTCTTCCGAAGGCTCACCCCCAAGGCTTCCATGACCCCCCAGAGCAAGACACATCCCCTTCTTCAGCCCTTCCAGGACCCTGTACTTTGCCCTTAGAGCACAGAGAATATTTCTCATGAAGTAATTAATTCTGTAAATGTGTCCCTTAATGTCTGACTCTCCGAAGGAATGTGATCACAGGAGGGCAGGGACACTGTCCTATTTACGACTGAATCCAGATGTCTTGCACATAACAGACATTTCATAAATATTTAGTAGAATCTTGGATGTGAATCCAACCTCTCAGTGAAATTAAACTCTGTACATAAAACCTTTAGCCCACAGACTGGACTACAGTGAATCCTTACTAAATATTTGCTTATCGTGTCTTTGAGCCTTACATCAACCTTGGGAAGGTAGGGCAGGTATCATATAAAATTCTCAATTTTCAAGTAAGGAAATATACTCAGAGGGCATGTGACTTGCCCAAGATTTATCATTTATAACAACCGAGGCCAGATGGGATTGATCCCTGCCCCGTGTTCTTTCTAACGAACCAAGATCTAAAGAAAGTACACCCGGGCCAAGAAGGAGCCCATGCTTCTGGAACGTCTACTAAATGGAGAAAATCCATCCCAAGGGTCTTCAGTGTCTGGTCCAAAAACGGCTTATCGATGCAACTTCATTTCTTCATCATTACAACAGAGGCTGCTATTTGTCCCCCAACATCCTTTCTCCCTGTCTTCAAGATAGGTCTACAATTTTTACTCAGACATCAATTCACTCCTATAGGAAATATATTCGTCTCAGTCCCCTTGCACCAAGGCGAAGCTGTTTTAATAAGTGTGAGTGATGTGTGTTATTTCCAGGCAGGCTACTTGAAGGAACCTTCTTGCCGAGGAAGACTGCCCTTTTGTCCCAAGGCACAGGAGTGGTGACCAGTGGTCCCACAGCCCCTTTGAACAGTGAGGTGACCTTGAGGCTGGAGATAATGTGCTGAAGGTGATGACGGTGGACGAGTCATCCCTGAATCTGGAACCACAATCCCAGATTGAACTGAAGCTGAGCACAGCAGGATTTCTTTTGCATGTGAGACAAATACACTTCTAGCTCATTTCAACTTCTGTTATTATTTTTTATGCAGCTAAATGTAATCTTAACTGATATGATCATTTCCAAAGCTCGATAGAAAAGTGCAAGTTGCTCTTATTGTTTTATTTGGATCCTCCAAGCAAAAGCCTGAGAAAATGTATGTTTTATGAAATGGATTTGTCCGAGCTTTACTGATGTATAACTGGGAAGTGGTAAGATATCCAAGGTGTACATCATGATGATTTCAGATATTTATATCTCAGCATGTCTATGTGTAAACATTGCAAAAGGATCCCCCATCTAGTAAATTATCACATCCATCACATTGTATGTGTCTTTTTCTTTTTATTTATTTATTTTTTTGGTGAGAACATTTAAATTCTAGGCGCGCCTGGGTAGCGCAGTCGTTAAGCGTCTGCCTTCGGCTCAGGGCGTGATCCCGGCGTTCCGGGATCGAGTCCCACATCAGGCTCCTCCGCTGGGAGACTGCTTCTTCCTCTCCCACTCCCCTGCTGTGTTCCCTCTCTTGCTGGCTGTCTCTCTGTCACATAAATAAATAAAATCTTTAAAAAAAAAAAAAAAGAACATTTAAATTCTACTCTCCTAGCAAATTTCAATTATACAATACAGTGTTATCAGCTATAGTCACCATGCTATACGTTACATCCTCAGACTTTATTCTTCTTATAGCTCAAAGCTTGTACCCTTTACCAACCTCGCCTTGTTTACTCAACCCCAAACCCTGGGCAACCACTTTGCTATTCTTTGTTTCTATGAGTTTGGTGTATGTATCTTTTTAGATTCCACATGTAAGTGATACCATGCATGATTTGTCTTTCTCTGTCTGACTTGTTACAGTTAGCATAATGCCCTTAAGGTGCATGCATGTTGTTGCACATGGAAGGATTTTCTTGTTTCTCACGGCTGAAAAATATTCAGTTGGGTCTGCACGTGTGTGTGTGTGTGTGTGTGTGTGTGTAAGACATCTTCTTTAACCATACATACAGTGACGGAACTTAGGTTGTTTCCATATCTTGGTTGTGAATAATGGTGCAGCGAACATGGGAAGGCAGATAGCTCTTCAATACCCTGCTTTCCTTTCCTTTGGATATATACCCAGAAGTGACATTGCTGGATCATATGGTAGCTCTATTTTTAATGGTCTGAGAAACCTCCCTACTGTTTTCCGTAGTGGCTGCACCAATTTACATGCCCACCAACAGTGCACAGGATTCTCTTTCCTCTCCGTCCTCGCTAACACTTGTTATTGCGTATCTTTCCGATGACGGCCGTTCTAACCTGCGAGGTCACATCTCATTGTGGCTTTGGTTTTCATTTCCCTGAGGGTTACTATGCTGAACACCTTCCATATACTTGTTGGCCGTCTATAGGTCTTTTTTGGAAAAATGTCTACACGGATCCTCTACCCATTATTTTAGTCAGATTGTTTGGGTTTGGTTTTTGGTCCTGTTTTGTTTTGTGATTGAATTGCATGAGTTCTTTAGATATTTTGGCTATTAATCCTTTATCGGATTTATGATTTATAAATACTTCGTACCACTTGCTAGGTTGCCTTTTCATGGTGTTAGTAGTTTTATTTGTTGTGCAGAAGCACAAGGTTTGATGCAGCCCTACTTGTTCATTTTGGCTTTTGTTGCTTTTGCTTTTGGTATCAAATCCAAAGACTCACCACCAAGACTATTCAGGGAGTTTATCACCTATGCTTTCTTCTAGGAGTTTTATAGTTTCAGGCCCTAGATTCAAGTTGTTAACCATTTTGAGTTAGTGTTTGTGTGCGGTATATGAAAGTGGTCCAGTTTCATTCTCTTGCATATATGTAGCTTCTGGTTTTCCCAGCACCATTTATTAGACTATCCCCATTTTATATTCTTGGCTCCTTTGTCACAAATTGACCCTATAGGCATGGATCTACTTCTGGGCTGTCTGTTTTGTTCCATTGATCTATGTCTCTTTTAATGCAAATACCACTGATTACCATAGCTTTGTAATATAGTTTGAAATCAGGAAGTGCAATGCCTCCAGCTTTGTTCTCTCTCAAGATTGCTTTGGCATTCAGGGTCTTTTGGGGCTCCATATAAATATTAGGATTATCTTTTCTATATCTTCCAAAAATCTCATTGGAATTTTGATAGAGATTAGTTGTTTGAGTCCTCTCTCTTTTTTTTCTTGCTAAGCCTAGCTACAATTTTGTCTATTTTACTTATCATTTCAAAGACCATCTCTTAGTTTCATTGATCTTTTCTATTATCTTTTTAGTCTCTATTTATTTCTGCTCTGAGCTTTGTTATTTCATTTCTTCGCTAACTCTGGGCTGAGTTTGTCCTTGTTTTTCTGGTTCCTCGTGGTCTAAATTCAGGCTGTCTATTTGATATCTTCCATCTTTCTTACTGTAGGCCCGTAGCACTATAAACGGATCCTTTTCTCCGCTTGATCTCGCCTGTTGTTAAATACCTCTATTGAATTTTTCAGTGCAGTGATTGTATTTTTCAGCTCTGTGGCTTCTGTTTGGTAGTTTCTGGTATATTCTCTTTGTCGAAATCTCCACTTTGCTTGTGCATTGTTCTCCCGACCTTGGCGCACGCCTTTATAATCATTATTTTGAACTCTTTATCAGCTGTATCACTTATCTCTGTTTCATTGAGGTCTGTCTCTGAAGTTCTATCTTGTTCTTTTTTTTAAAGATTTATTTATTTACTTGAGAGAGAGAGAGAGAGAGCACAAGCATGAACGACAGAGGGAGAAGGAGAGAGAATCTCAAGCAGCCTCTGCCCTGAGCACAGAGACCAATGTGGGGCTCGATCCCACAACCCTAAGATCATGACCTGAGCCGGAACCAAGAGTTGGACACCCAAGCAACTGCACCACCCAGGTGACCCTCTATCTTGTTCTTTTGTTTGAAACATATTCCTCTGCTTCTTCATTTTCCTTGCCTCTCTGTGTTGATTTCTGTGCAGTAGCTAAAATAGCTACCTCTCCTAGTCTTAACTGAATGGTGGTCTCATGTAGGGCGTGAGCCTTACTCACCAACCTGGCCCAAGCTCTTGGTTGACTCTTAAACCTTTGTGATTGTCTAAGATGCCTTGTTTGTTCTTAGTGGTTCCTAATTCTTAAGGGTGTGCCAAGACCTGTCAGTGTCCCAAAGGGGAGAATCACAGTCAGAGCCGAGATGCAGGAGACTAAAAGCCAGACCCTCAGGCAGAAGCTGGGAGAGTATGTAGTTTCGGTCCTTCCAGGGAGAAACTGAAGATGGGCATTTTTGCCTGCTTCCTCCATACTGGACCCAGGTATGTAGCCATGAGGGGCAGGGGCGGGGGTTCCTGTGCCTGCTTAGAACTGATTCTGAGTTTGCTAAAGTCCTGTGGGACTTGTGAACAGAAGTGTCATTTGCTTTCAGAGCCAGTGATCCAGGGGCCCATCCCTTTAGTGGCAGTTACAAAAGTTGAGGTGCCAGGTGTGTATACAAGCTCCTTCCAGAGAGATGCTGCTAGTTTGCAGTGGGCTAGAGGAAGAAGGCTGAGGTGGTGTCTGCTGGCTTTCCCTTCCTCTGAGGAGGATTACAGGCAATCCCTAGATGGGTGCTAACGCAGAAGTTTGACTAGGATAGTACCTTTCAAAGTTTGCCAATGGGTACTTTTCAAGAAAAGCCTGGGATATTGGTGTTTTTTTTGCCTGTTCCCTCTGCGTTGAGTCCTGGAGCGTAGCCATAGCAAGATCTCATGAGCTGGTGAAAAACTGGCTTTGTTTGTTTGTTTGTTATAGTTTGGTGGGTCTTGTGAATGCAAGCTCTGTTGGCTTTCAGAGCCAGGTGTTTTGGGAGCCCGTCCCATAGGTGGGAGTCTTAAAGTCAGGGTGCTAGAGGTGCAGCCTAATTCTTTGCTCCTAAGGGAGAAGCTGGTAGTGGGAGCTCCCTCCTGGTCATACGGCACTCTGCCTGGGGTGGGATTTATGACTAAGATGTGCCTCCATCTTTCCCACCTTTTTCTGTGTGGATATTTTCCCATTTGCCTGATGCGTAGGAGTCAATGTGTAGTTTCTGAATTTCTTTCACAGGAAATTGCTTTGTGTGTAGCCGTAGATTCAGTGTGTCCATGGGACCAGGGGAGTTAAAGAGCCTCTAATGTCACCATCTTGGACTGGAACCATCAGATGTATTTAAATCGATATCTTGATATTTTGAATTGCAAAGATTTCAACATGTCAGCATCACTAAGTCTGTGTGAAGTATGCTATTTTGGAACTCATCAGAGTAAGATTTATGAGATAATTTGGGGTCATATTTGTCTGTTTCAAGCTTTTAATCAGTTGCAATTTTAGGAAAGATTCTTTAGGAGAACAGTAAGAATTTTGAAGTGGTTTCTTCCTTTGTAAAAGTTATGAATTTAGAATTTGAAAACAAGTAGGTACCTTGGAAATTACTTAGTTTATTTTTATTTTACAGATTAAAAAGCTGAGGAATATTATTATAAAGAACTTTCTACTACATTCTTCCTGCTCTACTTTGCCCGCCTCCCAACCTACAAATTCACGTAGAAGGAAAAGCTGCTAATTTAACTGATGAAGAATCCAAGTCATTGATATGGTCCCTTCGCGAGCGGCTGGTAGCACTGCCACTAACGGCCACTGTGAACTCTGACCCAGTGGGGTAGGTCAAGAGGCAGCATCTTCATTCTCTTCTTTGAACTTCTTTTTCCAGGGAGGCTTTGTGTTAATAAACTTGGAACCTTCTCTTAACTTTTGGGTGGTGTGGTCTGCTTGCACGTCTGACTGTTGGTATGATGACCTTCTCTTCCATGGGAGCCTGAAGATAGTAAGACCCCAAAATTTCCGTTCAGGCTTAAGGCATGATCTGATGATTGTGCCCACATAGGCCTCAGTTTAACCTTCATCCTCTAACCCGGCTTTTACCCGGCAGCCTCAGAAGTTTTGGGTACTGGCTTAGAACCGTCCCTCTCGTTTGGCTGCTAGGCCTGGACTCTTACTCCTAAAGCAGAGAGTTGCAGCTGGTGTGGGTCAGATGGGGTAGGGACAGGGTCATGGAGTAACAATCACTAGCTAGCCCAGGTCTGGCCTTTCAGGGTCTCTCATCTCAGTATCGTGAATATTTTCAACACTCTAGTGTCACCTCCAGAGTTAAGGTCAACCCCTCTGACTGCATGAGATTAATCATTCGGACAGGGCCATCTAAACCAATATGACGGAAACAGAGTCATCTTCTTAAACATTGCATGCTTTCTTCTTGCTGCTCTACCCCTTTCACCAATAATGCAGAGATGAGTTAGAAAACTTAACCAGACTCAGTGACTCCCTTCAAAATTCACTTCTTTTCTTCCTCATCTCACACGCATTTCCGTTTCTTTCTCCTGCTGTTTTTTCTCCCTATTCATGCTCTAAGCCTTCCATAGCACTCCAGCTGAAGTCCTCAGAACTAATCTCATGGCTGGGCCTCAAAAGACACTCATGAAGCTTCAGAACCGACTATCTATGATCCGCTCCTCGCCACCTTCCTGGTCCCTCCTTTGAATCAAGCACCTGAGTCCTGACGGCCATGTTGCTGCCATCCCCAATACAACGACTCAGAACACAGTTAAGCTGTTACCGAGATGGGCAGGGATCCAATGGTCATCCAGGGCCCCACTTCTCTTAGCCTTCCGTGTGCAGGAGGTATTTCTGAATGATCTACATCAGGGTTCAGCAAACTTTCATTTATAAAGAGCCAGACAGTAAATATTTCAGGCTCTGCATGCCGTTCAGTCTGTCACATACTCAACTCTGGCATTTTAGCAAGAGAGCAGCTGTAGACAATATGTAAATGGTTGAACATGGCTGTGTTCCAATAAAGCTTTGTTTATGGACGCTGAAATTTGACTTTCATATAATTTACACAAATGTCACAAAATGTTCTTCTTTTGTTTGTTTGGGGTTCTTTTTCATTTAAAACCATTTAAAAAGTATCAAAACCTTTCTTACCTTGCCTACCATACATAAACAGGGCCAGACTCGGCCCATGGGTCATATGCCTGTACACATGATATCCTCTAGCAGTCTCTTTGAATGCATTTATTCTTTTTGCTTATAAGCGTACTTTTAGAAAGTCACCCATATTGTTGCTACCTTTTTACTCATAACTGTATGATCAAATCATTAAATTGCCTCATAAGCCAATTCAAATCAAGTCTAAGAGAAATGGGAGTATAAATAAAATAATATAGAGAATGATTTTGTAAAGAAGAGTCACTAAATGTAAAGTTTCCATCATTTAAAGTTGGTGCACAAATATTTATCTTGAGGATTTTGATCAGCAGAGCTGAGGCGCACACTGGTCATAACACACTACTCGCTTGCTCCCCACTAATGCTAATCCAGGTGTTATTCTTTTAGTTTCCTTTTGAAATGCTATTTGATTTTTGACATGTCAAAATCTTTATGGGCTTCAATATCTATATCTCCCTTTTTACCTTCTTCCGAGCAATAAAGAAATGCTAAAGCAATGGTAGAGCTCTTTGAAAAAAAAAATGCCCTTGAAAACAGAATATATTGTAGACCATTGGCATTCACTAGGAGTATTTCTCAGGGCCTTCGAATAGCCCAGGTACATAAATACCACTAGAGCATATATTTTCCCATAAAATTTAATAATAAATATCTTAAACATCTGACTGCTTTCAGTCCTTTATAAATAATAAATATAGGACCAAAGTCATTTATAAGACTATTTACTCCCTTCGTGAGAGTTACTGTGAACATAAAAAAGGAGGAAAAAAATCAAAAGTGAATGCTGACTTTCTGGATGGGTCCACTTGCCAGCTAAGTGACTCAATTCTACAGACCAGCATAGCAGCAAATATTACTCAAGTTAATATTCTAACAAAATGATGAGTTAGGTCATTTCATGAACCTTTGAGGACCATGGTGAAATTGCTGATGTTCATTACATCTGTGAATGCTAAGTTCTGCTTTATTTGAGTAACCAAAAACGAAGCAGTTCTTGTAATTGGTTAAGTTACAGAGCTGCAGATACGATGGCAGGTCGATACGAAGTGATGGTCAGAGTCATACAATGATGAAATGGGCTGCCTAGGGGAGCATGGAAGCTCCTCCTTGAGGCACTGACCACCTGATGGAAGGAAGAGGGAGGATCCGGGAACCAGAGGGATTGGGTTAGACTGAGAGCTTCTCAAATATTCTTAGGACAGCAAAAGCCTCCACCTAAAACCTTCTCAGTGAAATCCTGGGGATAGACCAGGGTTTCTAAAACAACAGACTAGGTGGCCTAAAAGCCCTTCTAAATCTAAGATTTTATGACTGATATTATTTGGCTGTAAATAGAAGAATTATGATAAAAGAATGCAAATAGTCCTGGAGAGGCTTGGGCTGCTCCTAATTTTCCCACTTATTTCCAGACTTTGATGTAGGATATAGGTATTAAAAATGGTCAAAGCATGGGTGGTCCTTGGCAAAACCATGATATGGGCTAAGTCTGAAAAGCTCAGAAGTCAGCTCCTGGGGATAGTGTCCTTTATTTCTAAGAAAAATGTGGCTTAAAGCCAGCATCCCTTCCAGTATCTACAAGATTTGGTGGAAGACTATGTGGGTGATGTTGGGCACATATATCTCTATATACCACAGGACATCAAGAAGAGTAAACATCGCCAAGATTTTACATCCTCTTCTAGGGAAAGGGATAGTCCATTTTCAGTTACATGTAGACTAGTTGTATCATGTTAGGAGGACGTATGGTCTTGTTATTGTCTTTATTTGGAGATTAAGTATGGTGTAAGGAGATATGTGTGGGTGCCAAGTTGACGAGGGGTAGACTAGTGATGGCTAATTTTATGACAACTTGGCTAAACCATGGTACTCAATGGTTGGCCAGACACTAACCTAGAGGTTTCTATGAAGGTATGTTTGAAATGAGATTAACATTTAAATCAGACTTTGAGTAAAGCAGATTATCCTCCATAGTGTGGGTGGATCTCATTCAACCAACTGAAGGTCTTAAAGGGAACAAATGCTGAGGTCGCCTGAATAAAAGGGAACTCTGCCTGCAGGTGGCCCTTGGACTTGAGCTACGATATTCACTCTTCCCTGGGTCTCCAGCCTGCCAACATGCCCTGCAGATTTCAGACTTACCAACACCTCACAGCCATATGAGTCAGTTCCTTAGAACAAATCTCTCCATACGTGTCCATATTATATTGGTTCCGTTTCTTTGGAAGACCCTGGCTGACACACCACCCTCCCAGTTATCTCTACCTGCTTCACGCCAGCCCCACAGAATGCCTCCTGCATGTGTAGTCTCTTCTGAACCACATGGACATATCAGACACCACCACAGACTACTGACCCCATCACTTCCTGTCATCAGTTCACGTGTGTGTGTGTGTGTGTGTGTGTAGGTTGCTCTACAGAAGACTTGAGTTAACGGGCTGGGGCGGGGGTGAGCAAAATGGCGCAGCCCAGCAAATACATGAATATAATAAAAACAAACAACAAAAAACTTAATATCAGACATGCCTTTTCATCAAAGTCCCTCAGCCATAATAGTGACTGGGGGTTATGTTTTGTCTCCCCTGTTGTGTTATTTGGCTACTCTTTTTACCCCAAATGCACATCTCAATAAATTTAAAAAAGTGGAAAGCACACAGGCCAGATTCTCTGACTTCTGTACAATAGCACTAAAATTCAATGATAGAAAAGCTCAGGGGAAAAAAAACTATTCACTTGCAAGTTTTAAAACGCTGCCTAAATAAATAAGGAATAGAAGTATAAATTTTGGACTATTTAGAAAATCCTATGAAAAGCAGACAAAGAAGTATTCATAAAAATAATTATGACCATAAAATGATTTTTTTCATAAAATGAATTTTTTGGGAAATGTAATAAAAATGAATAAATTGGTATTCAACTAAAGACGCTGGAAAATGAACAACAATGTGTGAGAAAGTAGGAGAGGGATCAATGAAGATAATAGAAGAGATAAATGAACTAATTTAATTAAAAAACACATGACAAAAACAAGAGCAGTGTTTTTTAAGTCCAATAAATTAAAGAGTTTATGACAGATCTGTTTAGAAAGAAAGGGAAGAAACTAATAAGCGGGATTAAGAATAGGTAAAATGCTTGAACTACAAGAAGAAAGCATTTTTTTAAGTATGAGGAAATTTTAGATACAAATTTATAACAATATATATTTTGACAATCTACATGAAATGAGCAATTTTCTATGAAGGTATAATTAGTCAGAACTCAAGAGTCAAAAACCCTAAGAATACCATTATTCATGGAAGAGACTGTACATTAACCAATGGTAATCATATACCAGACCCAGAAAATTCAATCAATCTAGAAAAACAAAGTGTTTCTATTAATTAAACTTTTTCAAAATATACCCCCCAAAAGGATAAAAACTTCAAACAATCTCCCAAGATTCAACCCCAGAGATGCAAATACATATACACAATATAGATTATTTTTAAAATTGGGAATCTAGGGGCGCCTGGGTAGCTTTGTCAGTTAAACATCTGCCTTTGGCTCAGGTCATGATCTCAGGAATCCTGGGATTGATCCCTGAGTCAGGCTCCCTGCTCAGTGGGGAGTCTGCTTCTCCCTCTCCCTCTACCCCTTATTCGTGCTCGCTCCCTCTCTCTCTTTCTCACTATCTCAAATAAATAAATAAAATGTTTAAAAAAATAAAATGAAATGATCTAGCATGTATTATGGTAGTTAGTATTTTTCCTGTCTAGCACATCTCTTTCTCACGATGAACCACTAACATTTGGGTAACAGTGCCACTTTCTCTAAGGAGTTATTCTGCCCCCATTCCAAAAGAGCACACACTATTCCTGCTCAACAATGGACTGGACATGTGCCCTGAGCAATCAGATTCTCTCTGCTTAAAATCTGCTTCTGGAAAAGAGTCACAAAGCAACAAAAGCAGTCAGGGTCAATTATATAACGGTGCCATAGTAGCAAAATGGTCCACTGGTTTCCACTGCTCTGCTCCTTGGAGCAGCCCTGAGTCCTGTCTTTCTTGAGCTGCAATCATTCAGCTTTTACTTTCCTTTTGCAAAATACCTCCACTATATTTCCAATGCACTTTTTCTTTATTGTGATTCAAGGACTATTTTTCATTGTTTGCCACCAGAGAAATTCAACCAGAACAGTTGGAATACCTAGAAATACAGTTTAATTACATAAAACTATCAATAGAAACACCCCCCAAATGCACTTACTAAAATAAAATGCTTGTGTGTATTTGCCCCCAAAATTCAAAAATGCTTATTCAAAAGGATACATGCACCCCTAAATTTATAGCAGCATTATTTGCAATAGGCAAACTATGGGAGCAGCCCAAGTGTCCATCAACAGATGAATGGATAAAGATGTAGCATATATATATGGTGGAATATTACTCAGCCATAAAAAAGAATGAAATCTTGCCATTTGCAACAACATAGACGAAGCTAGAGAGCATAATACTAAAGCAAAATAAGTCAGAAAAAGACAAACACCATTGATTTCACTCATCTGTGGAATTTAAGAAACAAGACAAATGCGCAAAGGAAAAAAAAGAGAGAGAGAGAGAGAGAGAGACAAACCAAGAAACAGACTCATACCTATAGAGAACCCACTGGTGGTGACCAGAGGGGAGGTGGGGGGGTGAAATAGGTGATGGGGATTAAAAAGTATACTTACCACGATGAAAAAAATGTAATTTAATTTAATTTTTTAAAAAAGAAGTTAAAATTTCAACCCAAGTTCCCATTGATAGGTGAATTGATCAAGAAAATATGGTGTCTATATAATTCTACACACACACACACACACATACATACACACACAATGGAATTTAATCAGCCATAAAAACGAATGAAATCTTGCCATTTACAACAACATGAACAACATGGATGGATATAGAGAGTATAACACTAAGTGAAATAAATCAAAGAAAGACAAATACTACATGATTTCACTCATATTTAAGAAACAAAATAAATGATCAAAGAAAAAAATTGACAAACAAAAAAATAGACTCTTACCTATAGAGAACAAACTGATGGTGACCAGAGGGTAGGTGGGTGGGGGATGGGTGGAACAGGTGAAGGGGATTAAAAGTGCACCTACCACGATGAGCCCCGAGTAGTGTATGAAAATGCTGAATCATTATATTGCAAACCTGAAACTAATATAACACTGTATGTTAATTATACTGGAATTTAAAAAAATTAAATACAATGCTTATGCTTAATTTGAAAAATTCTTAGTAAGGGAAAATTGAAGGGAATTTTCTCAACTTAACCATATCTACCAGAAAACATCATTACATGACAGCAAAATATTAGAGTAACATCATGAAAGTCAAGAGAAGGCAAGTCTTCTATCAATCCTATTATTCCACATTGTCCTAGGGCCCCTGCTTAGTGCACTAAGCAAAATACAGACAAAATTATTTGCAATTATTATGATGACCTTGTAAATAGGGCAATGTTTGAAAATCATTTAGTACATGATATTGCCCTAATTGATGAGGGGCAGGTAGGGATAGGGATTATAACTTCATTTTACAAAATGAATGAACCCAGTAATATTTGGCTTCTAACATGCGAGTAGGGTTAGTGTTTTTTTGGGCAGGAAAGATACCATGTCTTCCTATGGCTGCAAAGCCATGAAGCAGAAAGCGAATTTCAAAGAAATCTTTGGGCAGAAAAGATAACATGGACAAGGAAAGAAAGATATGAGAGGCAGATAAGATGAAACTGAGGGCAGAGGGTTTCTCTTGTCTCCTGCTCCCCATCCGGGTCTCAGGGAGTCCACCCCATAAGTTGTCCCCGTACCATGAAGAGACTCAAACACACCAAAGGGAGAGATCCATGCAGCTTTCACAGGCCACCCTCCATGTCCAGCTCTTCGGAGAGCCTGGGAGCTTGTGCCCTGAGAGCAGAGCCTGGGCAGGACCCTCAAGCGGTGGGGGGGTTGGGGCAGGGAGAGGAAGAAGCAGAGACTCAGGGCTGCAGCCAGCAAGACCTGGGGGAAGAACATATAATAGTGTGCGGGCCCAGGGAGGAGGGCCAGGGAGAGTATAATCACTGCATCCAGGAGCATCAGTAAAGTAAAACAGAGGGAACTGCAAATCCCAGCCGCAAATTACAGTGCTGAGCCCAGCAGATGAGACAGAGGAGATGGAGAAGACCGATCAAGGATATTACATGCAGTAGAATCCTCCCTCCCAGCACCACCCCGAAGACAGAACAGCTTCCTTCCTATATCCAGACCCCCTCTTGGGGAAATTACAGGCAGAGGGGCAAATCGCCAAACAACTGTGCTTTTGCTCTTTTTCCTGGAGAGACTGAGAATACTCTGTAGAGTGCACTTAAATTACCAGATTGGACTAAATTAGAACCTTTAGTTAAACTTGCTAATGAGCAAGCAGGAAGACCAAGTCTACTATGGGCAAAAGAAAGAAACTACATTTTCTCTTAAATGAAAGTTGCAGGATGATGTAAATTTTGTAACTCCATGCCAGCCCGCCAAGAAACTATAAGATAAGCAACTGGAAAATTATTAGGACAAAGAAGAAAGTCAAGTAAGGTGGTCAGATATGCGATCTACGTATAAAAATCACAAGGTGTATGACATACTAATAATAACCCGTTATAAGTATAATTTTTAAAAAGATCTCATTCATGATACAACAGAAACTTCCCTTAGCAAATGAATCAGAATAGCATAAAGAAACTATAAAATTTAACTTTAAAGCATGAAATAAATAAATGAAGAGACAGAGCATGCTCTTACATACGAAGAGTCAATTTTTAATGTCAAACAAACTTCCACAGGGATCTTTTTTAAATTGACAACACCTCGTTTGCTGGGCTAAAGAGAATTCAGTATAATAATTTAAGTTCAATATCTAGTGAGATCTCCGGGAAATAGCATGCACTAAATGAACACGTACAACAGCTGTAAGTATTACTAATACTGCTGTTCCCTCGGCTACCACTCTTAGTTGGTCAATATTGTTACAATCTTGCAATAGAGAAGGACTTCCTAAGAATGATGCCAAAAGTAGAACCCAAGTGTCGAGATTCGTAGACTTAATTATAAAAAATTAAAACTTTCTATGCAGCAGAGAGCACCATAAACAAGATTAGTACTCAAACAGTAAAGCATCCGTAACATATACGGAACAGAAAGTTTACTGTCTTTAATACATATTTTTAAAGTCTTGGGAATCAATAGGAAAAAAAGAAAAAACTTTAAAAGAGAAATGAGTTAACTGGAAATTCACAATAAAACAATGAAAAAAAAAACAAAAAAGAAATTAAAAGAAAGTTAAGCCTCTCAAGGACTATGAATACAAATACAAATGATAATCATTTTTCACACCAGTTTGGCAAACATTATAAAAAAAGTTGAATTGGGGATATATCAATTTGCTCTTTTTTTTTTAGTTTCAGAGGTAGAATTTTGTGATTCATCAGTTGCATACAACACCCAGTGCTCGTTACATCAAGTGCCCTCCTAATGTCCCTCACCCAGTTACCCCGTGCCCCCACCCACCTCCCCGCCAACAACCCTCAGTTTATTTCCTAGAGCTCAGCTCGTGAAAGACTGACCATCTATTCTCTGGTTAAAAAAAAAAAAAAATCAAACAAACAACACAAAAACAATAGTGTGAAATTGTCCTATAAAGAGGTGATAATAGTGCGGATTTAAAATGGGGGGAAGTATCATAGGTGTATCAGTCATGTATTGATCATGTTTCTTGAATATTTGAGGCATCTCTGAATACTAGAACAGGAACGTGTGGAGCGGGGTGTTCAGGAAATGCTGCTCCGGGCAAGGACTTGTAGTCTTCTTTCCCAACCCTTGCTCATTTTCCCACCCACATCTGGTGCTAACATTTGCATCACCATGACTAGTATATGGCTCCACAAAAAAGGAGCCAAGAGCTTAGATTCCTTGTGTTGGTTTTAAATCACAGGAGTAAACGGAGCCCCAGAGAGCCCAGGAGCCCACCGAGGACGCAGAGCCGAATTCCTAAGGAGGTGGGCAATGTGTGTTTCCTTGGACTGTCACCCTGGCGTTGGTCCCTTAGAATTCAGGAATCTGATCGTACTGATCCTCCGTGCATCCCAACACACTTAGTAGTCTGCAAGGCAAGTTCTCGAGGATAAGAAACAGGAATCCAGCTCCTAGTTTCTGTTTAGACGAGTTTCCTTGGCAGCCATGACAGTTTGTCAATGGGGCTGCGGGAAATCAAAGAGAGCTCACCTCCACACATCAGAGTGAAAATGCTCTTTGCTGCCCAACTGCCAGCAGGAGAGGGGCATTCAGGACCTTAACAGAACAGGATGAGAAGCTTGCCACATGCAATTTATCTTTGCCAATTGTCTTTACTGCTTTGCCCCGCAGTTGAGAGAATCATACCTGGCCTCTCCAAACCCCTGTGGCTCAATGAATAACATATAAACCACAAAGGCAGAGAATCCATTTCATTCCTAGATTAATTGCCAGATAAAATACAGGATATTCAGTGAAATTTGAATTTCAGATAAAAACAAATAATTTTTTCATGTAAATATGTCCCCGTATAATTTATTTGGTTTTTACCATTTTTATATGCATTCGTTTGTATAGGCATTTATAGCTGGCATTTTATTTTTAACTTCCAAAACAAGAGCCGGAAGAATGTGACGACTGAGCAGAGCCATTCTATGACCGGTGCAGAGCCCCCCCAGCAGCCCCTAATCCCTGCCCGGTATGCCAGGGAACTGGTGATCCCCCGGGCGCCTGGCTGAGTTCACAGGCTGTGGGTATCAGGTCTGGTGGAAAGCAGGAGGTTTTGTGTTGCCCTCGTTTAGAAGGCTCAATTAGCTTTCCACCTGTCTCAGGAAGGTCTTCTACTTGAATTCCCTTTGTTTTTGTTACCCCTCGGCCACAATTTCCTGAGTGAATAACCACTTTCATGCTTTGTAACAAGAGGAAAAGCCAAGTTCCTTCTCTTGGGCTACAATTTATATTCTGCAACCAGCAATTCCATATTCAATCTTCTGGGTGATTTTCTTTATTTTCTTTGTGAACAGTGGTGCTAAAAATAAGAAAGGCAAGTAAGGTGGAGAAAACAAATCCCACGTCACACTGCCTAAGCCATGCCAATCAGGCGGCTCTCATCGAGGACCGTGGGTCACAGACACTGGGCTGCGAAACCCAAAACCACCTGCTCCATTTAGGGACACCTCTTGAAGGACCTCACTTGGCTATTTCTGCGTGTCCTCACCTCTCAGAAACAGCGTAATTTAAATGCAAGGGGTGTCGCTTGCCTTTTGAAGAGTTAAAGAGGGAGATTTTTATGAAAGTCATTATAGCAAAATGGTACCCTGAGGTATACAGGAAGAGAAATATGCAGGAACTTTGACTCATACATGGCTGGGGAGACCAGGAAACCTTCTGGGGGACCCCCAGCTAGATTCTTTTCTCCATGTGAAGACTCCTTACAGTTATTCCCTGGATTGCAACAAGCCAATGATGAAATTTTCACAGGTCCCATCCCCTTAAAAAAAAAGGGGGGGGGGAATGAAAGGCCTTTAATGTGTTTTTCATAGAGTTAAATATTTCAGTTTGAAGGAACATCCTTTATTCTAAATTGGGTTATTTCTGAATTTTCTTTTAAGATTTTTATTTATTTATTTGACACAGAGAGAGGCAGTGAGAGAGGGAACACAAGCAGGGGAAGTGGGAGAGGGAGAAGCAGGCTTCCCGCTGAGCAGGGAGCCTGATGCGGGGCTTGATCCCAGAACGCTGGGATCATGACCTGAGCCGAAGGCAGACACTTAACGACTGAGCCACCCAGGCGCCCTATTTCTGGATTTTAATAATAATGCGTGCTGTCTAATATGAAATGACAGTAATAATAATGAGTACTTTTGTCCTTTGCTGTTCTTGTTCGGTAAATGAAACAAAATGTTGAGTAAACCAATCAGTTATAGCTACGATTCTATATAACACATACCCAGAGCTCAATGGTGTTAAGAATAAGCATTTATTTCTTATTTCTTGGTCGCTCTTATGGATTGGTGGTGCAGGTCCATTCCCCGGGCCTCTAATTCTGGGCCCCTGGGCTAGCTGGGATGCATTCTTCCCATGACAATGGCAGAGAAGCAAGAGTGCAAACCCAAACGTTCCTTTGGCCAAAGTGAATCGCACAGCGGAGCCCGAAGTCAAGAGTCAGGTACTTTCTCCCTTCCGTGGGGTCAAGATCATAAAGGTAGAACCACACCACGGGGGTGGGGGAAATGTGACTAATAGTTCAGTCTACCCCGTGGTGGCGGTTACATCAGCTCCCATTTTGTCCTGATATTTGAAAGCCTTAGGAATACAACAGATGGAGACCCTCAGCTTCTAAGGGCACCTTTGTCCAGGAAAAAAACAAAAACAAACAAAACAAAACACAAACCCCAAGAAACCTAACACATGATAAACTGTAGTTCAGAAAAAACCAGAAGCGGGAGTTCTATGATTAGAACCAGGACCCTGGGTCCCTCCTAGGCCTCGACCATCCCAGCTGCCACCACTCTTCCCTGTTTTATGAAGTCTGATGCTAATCTCGGGCAATTTACAGTGACGGTCCCTTGCCTGGCACATTTGTGAGGCATCTTGATAGAGCATTAGGTGTTTTGTTTTGCTATGACCACCGGAAAGAAATGTACTAATCAGAATTCTGTGTGAGATCATAAGTAATTGATTAATTCACCTCGGCCAGCTTTCCCCTTGCACACGCAATGGATCCAATCTCCATCCTAGGAACTTAATAACATTAGTGCGTTATTAATTCATCATCCAAATCCTCCCTTCATGAAAGATTATCAGGCTCAGCTTTGCCAATGAAATGTTCAGTGCCTTTTATTTTTTTTAACTCTTGCATGTTTTCATTTAAAAAATATTCTGAAAATCCATCACCATGGATTTTCAGGTCAGAAAGTTTAATAAACAAACATTGAAAATTCCAAGAAACGGTTAGAGCATTTGGACCATTTATGGACTCTTCCATGACTTTTCTAGAACAACTAGGGCCTCTGGGGGGCTCCGTGCCAGAAAGCATCTCTGATATGTTACGGGGCACAGGTTGGACGTCTCTGCTCCTCTGGTTACGTAGCTGCAGGCTGGGGCTGGGGTGGGATTGTAACGTGTTTTTGTATTGCAAAGTTCTTTGGAAGAAAAATGAGACCAGTCTGGAAATCATGCTATAGCCCAAGGAGGACCAGGCTAGACCCTTGCCACAAGGTCAAGGAGAAGAGCCTTCGTCTTAGCTGGGACTTTCATATGGTCCTTCCGCCCGCTCCGAAGGAAGCATGGAACACGCGGCCGCCTGCTTCCAGCTAGAATGCCAGGTGCCATCATTCATGCAGAGACAAAGGCCTTTGTTTTCTGACCAGCTGCGTCTGCTGGAGAGTTCTACAGAGCGGTGTGTGTCTCGCAGCTTCTGGCTGCGTAGCTGGGCTCTCAATTTTAGAAACGCTCACGGACATCATCACCTTCTCCACCTCCACCCAGGCTCAATCCAGAGAGGTGCTTGCTCAGTTTTCAACAGGAGGAGAGCTCTTTTGTGGGGCCGGGAAGGAGATGGGGGTAGGGAAGGTGTCGGGAAGGGAGTGGGGACCCTGGGCCTGGCCCACCTCTGGGACATGAGCTGTTTGGTCTGTCATTATAGACGGGTGAGTTGAATTCCTCTAAATTTGGTAGCATTTCACAGAAGTGCCACGTAGCTCGGGGCCAGCTGGGAAGGCCAGTGAAGCCTCAACCTGGAGGCCTCATCTCTGAGGGAAGCAGAAACGGCTTTTCCCCAAGATAGCAGGGAACTGAAAATCTCTAGCCCCACAGAAAGATGTGAAAAAGGAGAAGAAATGGGTGCCCCCAAACTTCAGAAGCTAGGAAATAAATGGTGACTTAGAAGTCTCAAGAAAGCTGAAAGCTAGCCTGAAGAGCACAGGCCAAGAAGCCACAGATTTACTCCCCGACCCTTCAGAGTCCCTAAGGACGTGTGGAGTGTGGGGATTAAGGGGCTAAAACAAGGGGACTGAGCCAAGGTCTCTAAAACTCTAGAACCACATACATTCCCTCCAGCTGTGGTTAGTCAGCCCAGTGCCCCTACCTGAACCCAGAAAAAAAACTTGGATGTTTATTCTCTGATAGTGTGAACTAAAAGTGTCTGGGCTTACAGACATGCAGGCGTGGTGGAAGTCGGGGGAGGGGTGCCCCCCCAAATCAGAGGGCTTGTGAAAAAAGTTGCATATTCTAGTCTGAAAACCTCCCTCAACACTACCCTTCCCCCTGGGCCTTGCCTCACCCTTTCTAAAGGCCAGGAGCTCAGTGATTTCGTCCAGGCAGGTCATGAGAGGACCCCTGAGGTGAAGGGATGGTGAGACACCGACCGCCTGACCACCCCACAAAGTGCCTACGAGCAGGCAGTCCTCCCGCACACGCAGGGCTTCCAGTCAGCCGTTCGTGGGACTGTCTTAGAGCGGATGCACACACAGCAGGGACTCACGCGATGTGAGGAGCACTGGGTGTTACCCGCAACTGGGGAATCAGGGACGCTACCTCTGCAACGAATGATGTACTGTATTCTGGCTAATTGAATTTAAGTCATCAAGAATAGGAATTTCTGTTCAGCGAAGAATGCTGAGGACAGCTGACAGACCAGGAGAAGGCATCTTCAATATCTAAAACCAACAATGGATTTACATCTAGAATAAAAAAGGAACTCCATGAAAGGACAGGTGGCAGGCAGCCTATTGTCTCTCCTACCCAAGGTCAAGTCTGCAGCACGTGCCCCACCTGCCCCTGTGCGCCACCAACAGCCCCCCAACTGGAGCATTCCCAGCAGCACACAGCCCTTTATTATTATTATTCAATTTTTAAAACACCCCCTCCTTACTCCACTTAACCCAGTTTCTCTGCCCCTCTTTGCAGAAGCACGCCTCAGAATAATTGTCTAGAATCCCCGTTTCCAATTCCTCTCATTCTGTTTGAATGCTTTTTGTTGTGTAATATCCGACTGATACAACAGAATATACGTGAGTTATGAAACATAATGAAATCGACAGCAGCAAACATTCTCGTCCACTTAAAAACGTGGAACATCACCAATTTCATGGCATCGACCTGGGATTCCTTCCTGATGCCAACACTCTGCCCTTTCTTCCCCCCACCTTACACTTTGTGGTTCTCATTCCCGTCTATTTCACAAACTTTTATCACACACGTCTGTTTTCCTGGACGATACATATTAAAATCGAGGGAGCGCACACTTTGTTTCCCCTCCACACTTCGAAACATTCCAAAGCTCACAGCCTCAGACAGAAACTCCCGAGCTGTCCCCTGCACTGTCCGCAGGCTCCCAATCTCCAGCGTCATCTGCTAGGTGCTCAGAGGGTCATTTTCGTAACTTCGGACGCTTCTTTCTCTTGAACCACGTATCCAATCTACCAGTAAGTCCTGCTGGTTCTACCTTCAGAATCTCTTCGGAATCCGACAGCTGCTTCTCTCTGCTCCTTCGAAGCCTCGCCCTTCCGATCTTGATGACCGCGAGGTCCCCATGTCTGGCTCCTTGTTTGGCCCTGCCCCCACCTCCACCCACAGTCTGTTGTCCCCACAGCGCCCAGTGTGATGGTTTAGAACGATCACATTACCCTTGCGCTGCGTGCTCCGCGTCGGCTTCTCTCTGGCCGAGTGAGAATCCACAAGGCACTACACGCTCTGGAGAGCCCCAGCCTGCGCGCCATCTTGGGGACTTCTCTCCTGGGCCCACTCCCTCCAACCGTCTGAACGAGCCAGAATCCTCCTGCCTCAGGGCCTTGCTCATGCCATTTGTCCTCTACCTGAAAGGCTCTTGCCCTTGAGTATACCCTCTTCCCAGCCCGCTGGGTCTCCATCCTCTCCTTCACTCCTTCAATGTCACTTCACTTTAGCAGCAAGACCTTCCCCTGCGATCTATTTAAAATGGCCTCCGGACCCCCATCAGCACACCTTCCTTTCCTGCTTTGTATTTCTCCCTAACACTTAACACGCTCTGACATGCTAGATCTTTTATTACCTGGCGTCCTCCGCGGTAGTATAAGCTCCCTGAAGGGAGAGTTTCTGTCTGTATTGCTCACTGCTCTCTTCCCAGCAGGGCCCAGAACATACTACATGTCAACAAATATTTATTGAATGAATGGCTGGCTGGCTGAATAAGTGAATGAATGAATATAAATAATCTTCTCATTTTTCTCATTTTTACCAACTACCAAAATCTCACGTCCAGCTCTACATGCCACTGCCTTTTACCCACCCCAACGAGCTCCAGGCCAAATCAAAATGGGGCTTAGCTCCTAGCCCGGTGACCTCTCTGATGGTAGTGACCGGTTCTCTCTCGGCCTCCTTGCGGAGCCACGGGAGACACGCCCCACAATTTTTACCTCCTCCTTTTGCATCCTTTCAGGCTGTGTCATCGCGCTGAAGATTCAAATTGTGTTCTTCCACAACGGAGGGGAAGTCAAATGCTATTTCTCCGGAAGTCATTACCCGTTGGTCTTCCATCACTGACATAAGCCCATTGTCGATTTTAAGGGTATTAAAGCATAAGCCTAGATGACTCTGAGCGAGACATCCCATTTTTCAGGTCCAAGAGTCAGTGTGGCACCTTTGCATTTACCATGACACTCAGAAAAATACAAAGGGTTCTTACGGACTCTACATCCTTCCTCTTTCTTGGAAAATCTTACACCAGATCAGAGAAACCTCAATTACATGAAGTTTACAAAATTAGTTGCCTCATGAATAAACGGATTTATTATTCAAGATGCTGGGAAGTACATTTTATTATTCCATATCCTTGGAACAAAGTATTTGAAATGTGGGATGAAATACTTTCAAGCTGCTTCACTAAAGTCATGCAGACCAAAAAGAACATTTGCACATTAACATAAAACATTCATCAGGAGGTCTGCTGGCAACGCAGAGGGAAATGTTGCATTTTTTATTGCTAATCACTCCCATTAAATGTGTGGTTTGTGACCATCTTTACTGCACTCCATTCTGGAACTTACCTCGGATAATGGAGGTTCTGTCCACAGATCTTATAAACGATCCACTACAAAGAACTAAAACCTTCCAGAAGTGTTCTTAATGATTAAAAAGATATGAATGACCAAACAGCCTAAAAATCGATCGGTTTCATTACATGTTTTGCTCAGAAATTGAAGTTCACTATTTCTATAACCCACAAGCTCGTAACAAATACAGCAAGCGAGGGAAACTGTTCTCAATTTTTAATTATCTTGCTCAATTCAAATTTCCTGACTTATCTCTGAGCTCCCCTCACTTCCTCCCTCTGGGTCCGTTTATCGGGCACTGTTTCAAGGTCAAATTCCAGAGCCCAGTCATGTGCCTCGGCACGCGGCTCCCCGTTCTCAATAAATGCTGGACCCTTAGGGGCCTCGAGGCCATGCACGATGTATTTTTCTAAGTTTACTTTAGAGAAAAATTTCAGCCTTTTCGTGTTTCACTGGTTTTAGAACCCAGTATTACGAAGGGGGAAACTAGCTTGGAATAATGGAATCTTCAAGCAGGAAGAAACTTTAGATTTTCCAGTTAACCCCTTTCAGAAGCAAACTCGGAGTGGGGCGGGGGCGGGGGTCATCCAGCCAGTTCACTGCAGCGCTGATGGAGCCGAGGGCCCCCGGACAGCAGGTGCTACATGACTCGCCTGTCTTCCTCACCCCTGCAATCCCCGCCTTCAACCCGGGCAATGTCTTTGTTTTCCGGCCTCTCTCCTCCACATCCCTGTTGTCACTGCCTTGATCCAGCCTCTCACTGTGTCCTGCTGGGACTGCTGCAGGCTCTTTCTGTCCACCTGTCCTGCCACGGGACTCGCCTGACACCAGCTCCTGCTCTGTGAGAGGCAGGGCTACCCTGTCCAAAACAACCACTCCGGTCAGAGCGTGTCCTCTTTACAGCTGCACTGGCGTCCTGTGGTCTCTGATATCAAATGCAAGCTCTCCACGCACGGTAGGAAGTTCTGTGCCATGACCCGGAGGGCCTCCCCCCATTCTTGGTACAAGAGAACATTCCATCTCCCTCCCCCCTGCCCAAAATGACTGTTGACATTCCTTACTCACCGGGCACTGAATCCTGCTTTGCCTGATTATTGGGGGCCCTAAGCGTCCTTCGGCAGCAATTTAAGTGTCATTTCCTCTCAGTGAAAGTGCAGAGCCCACCTTGGTCTGCGGGTCTCCGGTCTGCCCCACAGCAGAATCGCCCTGGTGATCTCGAAGATTCCAGACGTGGCCCCCCTTCTCTCGTCCTGCTTCTGCCCCCCTCCAGCAGTCAGACCTTTTGATTTCTGGATTCTCACAGCTCTCTTTTCTTTCTGACAGAGCTTCTCCGTAGACTAATGAATCCCGTTATGACGTGTCCCTTGTTTTCCACCTAAGACCTCGGCCACCTGTACCTTGCAGTGACTTCTCGCCTGGGATTCTGCCCCCAAAGGCAGCTCACAGCAGGATGACCCAGGCTCCTCGGGGCACCGGACGGTAGAAAGACTTGTGTAGACATCCTCACACTGCCATGACAGAAGGAGCTTACCTCCTTGAATGCTTCTTTAGAATGTGAGTAACATCAGGGGAGGCACTGTGTCCTTTTTATCTTTCACTGTCATCCCCTGATAGTTGCCATTCAGTAAATGTATGAATGACTCCACTTAGTACTAGTAACAATAGAGCCAAAGCGTTGAGCAGGAAGTTTTTTTTGAAAATTCAAAAAAAAAAAAAAAAAAAGAGAGAAAGAAAAATTCTTGCATGTGTTCATCAGGAAAACATGTACAAGTATTTTTAAGAGAATTATTTGCAGCAAAAAAACGGGAATCAATCCAAATGTTCATCAATTGTAGGTTGAAATATATAAATAACTTCTACTCCCTCTGTAAACTGAATAATATATAGCAATGAAAATGAATGATTTACAGCTCCAGAAATCAATACGGATGAAATTTTTAAAAATAATTTTAAGCAGCCATAGAAGAATGCATAGGTATGATTCCAATTCCGTAATACAGTCAGAATTAATCAATATATTATGTGAGGATATGAAAATGTCTTGTAACAACAGTGAGGGAAAACCAGGGAACAAAATTCAGCTAAGTGACTCCTTCTGGAAGATCTGCTGTGTAATGTGATGGGGAAGTCACCCGAGAGCTTCCAGGTTATGAGAATTCATTTTCTGGCATGGTTGTTGGGCATATGCTGTTCATTTTATTATTGGTCTTGAAGCTCTACACACATATTCTTTATGTATTCTCTTTACAATCTATATTTCACAACGATTTTTAAAAAATAGATCTCAGGTAAAAATATATGAAAGGCATGGGTTATAGAAATAATCCTATGGTTATTTTTTTCTATAAAATGAAGAGGAATTTTCCTGTATAAATAATGATTCTCTCACTTGTCACTCTCTACATCTCTTGCTTTTGTTTTTGCTTTTGTTTTAAGAGCAGGGGTGTGAGTGGCAGGAAGGGGCAGAGGGAGAGAGAGACAGAGAATTTTAGCAGGCTCCATTACCAGTGCGGAGCCCAACACAGGGCTCCATCCCACAACCCTGAGACCATGACCTGAGCCGAAATCAAGAGTCAGACACTATACCGACTAAGCCACCCAGGTGCCCCTCTCTTGGTTTTATTAAAGAAGGCCTGGCCTTTCATTTTTAAAATTTTTGTCCCTTTCTCTTTGTGGGATTAAAGAGGAAAAAAATATGAAATCACGAATATGTAAAGGTTTCTTTTTGGCAAGGGGAATGTTCTTCCCATGGAGAGAAACAGCGACTCTCTCAGTATGTTTCCATTTTTCCTGTTTGCTTTTGCTATTTTAATGGTTTTCTTGAGAAATTTCTTTTACCATAAATACTTTTAATAGAACAAAAAATACCTCACACCTTCAGAATGATGACTTTAAAACCTTTTCTCCTACCCTCCCTACTTTTCTTAAGAAGGATTTTGGTTTGGGTAGACTCAACACACTTTTCCTTTTTGCACATGTCCTCATTTCACCCCCAAAGAGATTCTTCTGGGTGCACAGTTCTAGGTTGATAGCTCTCTTCTCTGAGCGTGGGCAAGACAGGAATCCGCTCTCCTCGGGACCCCGTGTTGTTGCGCACGACTCTGCAGTCAACTGCTCACTCTTGTGTTTCGGTCATATCTGTCCTTTCTCCCTGTCGGCCTCTGTGCTCGTCTCCTTGTCTTTGCTGTTTCACTAGAAACTATGGTTTCTTTTATTTGTTCTTCCAAGAAAACATTGTTGTGGAAATTGGTCAGCAATTACCTCCTCAGACACGGTCTCCATTATCCCCACCGTTTCCTCCTCTGGGACATTAAATAAGCTCTTTCTTAGATACTCCCACTCTGTCTTCCGTAGCTCTTGTCCCTATTTTAGATTTTTTATTTCTTTTGGACTCCCTGCTGCATTCTGGGCAAGTTCTTCAGAGCTGTCTTCTGTTCCACAATTTCTTCAGCTTTATCTGATATGGTCATTGAACTTTTTATTTCAATACCTATATTTTCATTTTGCTATTTTTTCCAGTCTGCCTGGTCATTTTGTAAGGGCATTTGTTTCTTATTTTCATAATCCTATCTTTTATTTTTTGAAACATTTTATCCATAATTATTTTGTATTCTCTGTTGGCTCTGGTTTCCTCCAAAATCTTTGGGATCTAAGTGTTTTGTGTTCTGCTTATTCTATTCCCTTGTGTGTTGATGAATGATTGCAAGCCAATATTTGATTGATCTTTGTGCACAGGCATCTTGAAGTCTTTTCTCCCGAAGGATTTGTGTTTTTTTCTGCACAGGCTCTGGGGGACGCCACTGACCTATGACCATTTCAGTTCCCTGTGGGGTCCCAGGACTATGTGGGACTCTGGCCAAGCTCTCCCATTTTGTTGCTGGGCTACTACTGAACCAATCATAGGGCTAATACTGAGATTTGCCCTCAAAAACTCTGCCATTTATGTTGTACACCTGAAACTAACGGGACATTGCATGTCAACTATACTTCAATAAAAAACAAAACAAACAAAACCCCCGCCATTTGAGTTTCTTTATTGTTTATTCCCTCCTTTCCTGGCTAACTAATTTTTTGGTGGGAGAAGTAGAGAGCTTCAGAGATTTCTTTAATTTCTCTTAAACCCAGCAATGCATTAAAAATCATCATGTTTGGGGTGCCTGGGTGGTGCAGTTGGTCAAGTGTCGGAATCTTGGCTGTGAGATCAAGCCTTCTGCCGGGTTCCATGCGCAGTGAGGAGTCTGCTTAAGACCCTCTGCTCCTCCCTCCCCTTTCTCAAGTAAATAAATCTTTTAAAAAATTATCATGTTTTGGGGCGCCTGGGTGGCTCAGTCAGTTAAGCATCTGACTTCCACTCAGGTCATGATCTCAGGGTCCTGGGATTGAGCCCCATGTTGGGCTCCCTGCTCAGCGAGGAGCCTGCTTCTCCCTCTGCCCCTCACCAGGCTCATGCTCACTCTCTCTCTCTCTATCTCTATCTCAAATAAATACATAAAATCTTTAAAAATTTTTATCATGTTTTGTCTTATTTTGTGTTTTGAGATTTTTAGTTCAGCATTTCTCTACAGCAGAGCTGACTCCACCATACGGGTCTCTCAACGTGTTCAACTCAGCTTACTTTTCGTCTCTGTAAAAGAAAAAGAAAGACAAGCCAGGTTTTGTTGTTGTGTAATTTGCAAGTATGAGAAGAGCTCATAAACTTCTTTTTTTTTTTTTTAATGATTTTATTTATTTATTTGTCAGAGAGAGAGACAGCCAGCGAGAGAGGGAACACAAGCAGGGGGAGTGGAAGAGGAAGAAGCAGGCTCATAGTGGAAGAGCCTGATGTGGGGCTCGATCCCACAACGCCGGGATCACGCCCTGAGCCGAAGGCAGATGCTTAACCGCTGTGCCACCCAGGCGCCCCGCTCATAAACTTCTTGGATGTTATCCTAAGTTGGCTGAGTCCAGCATAGTTGGATTTTTTTTTTACCTATTTAATACCTGTCCTTTGACATCAAGGATATCTGTGTGCAGCACACTTTTCCTAGGAGAACGACACTGGCAGCAATCTGAGATCCATTAATGTCAGATAAACATAATAATGTGGTTCAAAATAGTAGCTATTTTTAACATCATGACTACCTATTTTTCTGTCACAACCTATGAATATTCAGGTCTAAACAGTAAAATGGTATCAGACTTTTCTTGCCTGGGATGCCTGGGTGGCTCAGTTGGTGAAGCGTCTGCCTTCGGCTCAGCTCAAGGTCCTGGGGTCCTGGGATCCAGCCCTGCATTGGGCTCCCTGCTCAGCAGGGAGTCTGCTCCGCCCTCTCCCTCGGCCTGCCACTCCCCCTGCTTGTGCACTCTGTCAGATAAAGAATAAAATCTTTAAAAAATGTATTGCATTCCAATATCATATTAATAATCAGTTAGAAAATGTAGTTTTTAGTGTACTATTTATAATGTCCACATAGAGGTAATTTGGAATAAACCTTACCAAATATGGGTAAGACATCTATTGAAAAAATTTTAAACTGTGTTACATTATTAGTTTATTCTTTACATATGCATTTTAAAAATTCTTTAATGAAATACTTCATAACACAAAAACATTTTAAGTTATGTTTTGAAATTATTATAAAATTACCCTGAGTAAAAAATCTTTCTATGTAAACACATCAAAACACACAGGTGAGAAAATATTTTTTGGAAATAAGTCTATTCATTTAAAAACGTGTTTGTGTAAATTGTATCTGTGTGTACATAGAAAAGTCTGGAATTATATAAGCAAAAAAATTGTAACTTATTTTTCGAGTATCCCATTTATTGAACAAAACAGGTCATTCACTCTGTGGCAGACACCATTTGATAAGTACTTTTGAAATACCGACTCCTACAGTCTAACTAACAGCCCTCTGACAGATGCAGCACGAGCCTCATTTTACGGAGGAGGCCATTGAGGCCGATGAAGTGATTTGCATACGGTCACATGGTCTGCGATGATAGAATCCAGATCTGAACCCAGGCAGTTTGATACCAGTCCGGGCTCTTAGTGACTACACTAGGCTATGGGTTTCTGTGCTCGTTTTAATTTTTTCTTTGTATTTTTTGAACTGTATGTTTTACAATGAGCACCTTTTACAATTAAAATCAAATATTAAGTCAATCCTTTTTGGAAAGCAAAGTCATGTATTTTTAGCTTTGATGTGGGAATGAAATTCACATAAACATAACATAAGGGGAAATAAAGAGTCTTTGAGAAGACAACACACACGCACTCTGCCTCATATAATTTACGCTCTAGTATTAGGTTTGCATATTTAAATGCCTCAAACAACGCTGCTTCCCCAGGGGAGAAACATATGCTGATGCTAGCTCTTAATTCCTCTTTTTCTTTTTTTTTAATTCCTCCCTGGTTCTTCCTGAGGAAACAGCTGGAACAAGGAACCTGTTTAAACCCCTTACTGTGCGTAATATCGTGTCTTCCCTACTCACGTGGGCAGCTTTCCAGCAGCGCTGTCCAATTTCTTTCCAAAGTACAAGTAAATGGACTAAAACACCAAAACCTCCGGTTTGTTCAATTCTTCTAAGGTTTTCTAAATGCCAACAGGGGGCATCGGTAATTTCAGGTCCCCACCGAACAGCTCTGCAGATGACTCTGACAGCCCCAAGAGTCTGACCTTCAGCCAAAGCTTGTGAGAGACGGAGATGCCCCTGTTGTCCATTCAAGCTCCGTTCAGGGATTCGGTACGTTTTGCTGAGTATGTACCACGCACCAAAGGCTGTGTCGGACCAAGAGCATGGCAGCAAATGTCCGTGGTCCCTGTCCCCAACACAAGGAGATGACTCCATCCTCCAGTTCTGATATCTAAGCTCAAATGCCTGGAGGCACGCAGATGGCATGAGAAGGGCACCGAGGGAGGAGAGAGGCTGGAGAGAGAAAGCCAGCAGGCGGTTGTCATTACTCACCTCCAGCCAACTGTGTTTCAGTTAGAGGGTGGTATTAGTGTTTGCGTGTCTCTACTTTTGCAAAGGAAGCCAAATACTCATATTTTATAAGAAATATCCCCATTCCCAAATGATGGCAAGCTAGTCAAAGCTTATTGTTTACCATATTTTACAACTCAATAAAATACATCTTAGAGGTAGCTGGGCCTGGTAGGTAATGAATTTGTAACCTTTGTCCTACTTGGTTTTGTGGGGTTTGACCAAAGAACTTGCTAAGTCTCCCCATGTTCAAATGTGAGTGGCCTCTCCAAAATTGGTTGGGTTAAACTCCCAGGATTCTGGGCCACCAGGCAGAGATTCTGGAGGCAACAGATTCATGCTGCTACCCCTTCCTCATATCAAAGTGCAAACTACACACGCACACACACACAGGCACACAAGCGCACACACATGCACGTACACACGGAATCACTCACCTGTTGATAAGATCCTGTGTAAACCAGCCATCCCACTGGCCCTGACTTCTGACACCTTCCCTATTCATGCTTTGCCTTGCAGGCAGAGAAGTCACGCCTCTTCTCCACTCAGAGCCCTTGCATAAAACAATTTTCTCTCTGGACTATTACCTTTCCCTTGAACCGGGTTAATTCTGCCCCATCACTCAGACCTCAGCTTTAATGACCATTATTTAAGAAAGCCTTCCTCGCTCCCCAGCTCCCTCAGAAGGACAGCAGGGAGTCTCTGGGCGAGAGGACAGTAGCAGCTTGGGGCTCTGTTGTACTAACGGCCAGCAGATGCTGGATGAGGTTTCACCGGGTATGCAAAGCAGGCAGGCTCTAAATGGCTAAAAATCTACTCCTTTGGGTTATTTTGAAACAACCGGATGTGTAAAAATTTGAGTTTGGCACCAGCAAGCTTTTGAGCTAACAGGTCTCCACCTGCCATGACGAAATAACCACCTAGGGACCAATACACAGAGGCATCATTGGCTCGTTTCTTTCACGCGTGGCCTCTGTCCACAGATGAGCCAAACAATGCTAGTTGTGTCTGAAGAGCCTTTCTTTGTACGTGCTACATGGAGAGTTCAGATCCTGACAATTTCTCCGTGGGGTCATTTGCCCAAAGGCAGTCACATGGGTATGGTCCCAAAATACCATGAGACTCCAAAGCCAAAGGCCACCCAGGAATTCAGCCACGGTGACCACTTCACAAAACAGCTTCACCTCATCTCTTCCTGGCTCTTCCAGACAGATATTTAGAGAAGATTCTACTAAAAGCAGGAAGTTGCTGCAGAGACGGGGGCACACTTCCGGCTGTTACAGAGAGTTGTCCCAAGTAGACCAGGGAGGAGACTGTGCTCTTCTTGGATCTGAAAATGAAACAGACCAGAAAAGTTCTAGCCCTAACACTGGAGAGCAAAAGTGAAGAGAATCCCAGCACACCTGAGCCTTTGGCTGCCTGAAAAATCAAAACTCAGCTGAACAGTTGAGTTTTCAGACTGATAAGGAAAATAATTTCGGGAGAGATACGTGATAGATCAGTCAATAGATGATGGATGGATAGATCGACAGATAGACGTACACTTACACGTACCAAGGACTTTTATTTTCGTTTTACTTTGGCCCACTTTTCATTTGCTGTCTCTGCCAGCTCAGGCCACTTTAACAAAACACCACAGAGTCGGGGGGCTGGCACAACAGAAATTGATTTCTCCCAGTTCTGGAGGCCGTGACATCTGAGGTCAGTGTGGCAGCATGGCTGGGTTCTGGGAGAGCTCTCTTCCTGTCTTCAGATGACTGCCTTCCCACTGTGGCCTCCCATGGTGGAGAGACAGATCATTTCTCTCCTATTTCTTCCTAAAAAAGCACTGATCTCATCATGAGGCCTCCATCCTCGTGACCTGATGACCTCCAAAGGCCCTACCTCCAAACGTCATCACATTGAGGATTAGGGCTTCAACATATGGATTTTGACAGAACACAAATACTCAGTTGATAGCATTTACCAAATCTTAGCTTCAGGCACACACCTGGAACAATCTATGAAAGAACAGCACGGACTCACCGGGAGGCAGTGACTAGAACTCAGGGCCCGTAGGAGGAGTAGCTAATACCGACAAGTTTCCAACATGCTCGGGGCAGGTGGCCATCTCTCCCGGGCCATTGATAGCTCTGACTACTCGCTTTTTCTCCGAAGCTGCAGTTCTCAAAATGCAGTGTGCACCAGGATCATGCAGGGAGCCGGTTAGATTTGTCACTCCCAAGGCTCGTGGACTCTGAGGCAGGAGGTTTGAGAACCCAGCTTGAGAAGCACTGTCAAATTACAACTTGCTCAACCCTTGTCCTTCACGGTTGACACGATCAGACTCAGGAGCCGGTGTGGGGTCATCTCTAAAGGAAGAGCCTGTAGGACGAGACACCAAGGAAGGTCACTACCTTCAGTGCAGCGTGAGAGCAAAATGCTGCACCAAGTATAAAAGCTTGTGTGGTAGCAGGTGCAAATATCTGGTCTTTTGCTCCATGTCACCAGAGTGCTGCTGGCTGAGCTCCACTCAGTAATAGTGCGGGCTGCCGTGGGAGCTCCTGAGTCACTGAGGACCCCAAAGAGTCTAAAATAACTCTTCCATCATGTGATCACGAGGGTTAGAGGGGTAATTTTACTTGTTCTCTCTTAAACCTTCCATTCTTTAAAATAAAGAATGAGGAGGGGTGCCTGGGCGGTGCAGTCAGTTAGGCGTCTGACTCTTGGTTTTGGCTCAGGTCATGATCTCAGGGTCCTGAGATCGAGCCCCGCACTGGGCTCTATGCTCAGCATGGAGTCTGCTTGAGAGTCTCTCTCACTCTTCTTCTCGCTCATGCTCTCTCTCTCAAATAAATAAATCTTTAAAAAAACGAAGAATGAAGAATAATCTAGTAAAAGATAAGTCAAAAGACCGTGGCCACACTTTGCCCACATAGCTTTCATGTTATGCAATATTGATCATTTCCTATCCTATTACACTCTCTATGAGGGGACATGGAATAAGATCATTTTGATGGCAATAAAAATTCTACTACATTATTAACTGCCAAGTGATGTATTTCAGTCATCAAACTAAGTCATGCACCCACTGACTTCATTTCCTATGGAATTCTATGTAAACAATGAGGTGGAAGCTACTTGTTTATGCAGGCCAGGCATTGTTCAAATCATAGCAATATTTCTTTCTTTTTTTTAAAGATTTTATTTATTTATTTGACAGAGAGAGAGACAGCCAGCAAGAGAGGGAACACAAGCGGGGAGGGGGGGAGCGGGAGAGGAAGAAGCAGGCTCCCAGAGGAGGAGCCCGATGTGGGGCTCGATCCCAGGACCCTGGGATCACGCCCTGAGCTGAAGGCAGATGCTTAATGACTGCGCCACCCAGGCGCCCCCATAACAATATTTCTTGACTCTTTTGCATTCCTCTGCCCTGAGCTAGGTCTGTAGGCGCCTATACTCAAAATGCTGAATGTTTCGTTTTAAACCTGCATATTGGACTTTCCTCTACTTCCTCAAAAGAAGTGAGGAAACATGAACATTAAAAATGGTAATACCATTTTTTTTCCCTAACTTGTTATAACTTTTCATTCAAACTGGGAGGAAAAAGTAAATGGTGGCAGGGCACAAGCGAAACTAGATTGACACATAGAAATGTCTGAAGGAACACATCAGGTATAGGAAAAACAAGGCTGTCGTTGGAGCTGGTTAGCAAAATCCTATGAGAAAAAATAAGAATAAAGGACTTCTTTAATCACCTAATGTTCATTTTCCGATTTCACTACACGTTTTCATTCAACGTCTCTTTTCTAAGATGTAATCACTAAATAATATGATGGGAATCTGGCCCAAGTGACAGCCCAGAGAGAGCATGTCCGCTCCCGCGTTATCGAACACGTGCTTGCCCCTGTGGGCTGTAAGTCATCAGCTACAACACAGCGCTAGCGTCCTCATCTCAGCCAATCGGTTCTGGCAGAGAGCTGAAATTGGTTAAATGGGATGTTCTTTGACATGCAGCCCCAGGCGTGACGGGAAGATAATGGGTCTCTCTTTAGGCAAAAGCATAATTAACAATAAGGAGTTGGCCAAGTTCAATTATTTAATGATTTGCCAACTCAGTGAGTGACACATTAGGACAGAGAGGGTCTAGTCCAAGATTGATCTGAATCAAAATGAATAAGCAAACCCAAACAAAAGGACACCCACTCGCTGTCATTCTTCCTCTTGAGTCCAACCTCAGGGCATTTATTAATAAAAAAACTGACATTCTTCAGAGAGAAATCACGAAGCATTTCTTCTGTTTAAAGAGGTGGGTCTTTAGGCAACACCTTGAGACCTGACAGAGTTTGCAGAGTTTGTAGATTTATTACTAACCCCCAAGATATTGGATCAATAAACTCTACCCTGTAAATACTGGATCAAGAGGCATCATAACTGATCTGGAACAGTTAAAGAATTTTAGGTGTGGGTTAACTCGTAAATAAGCTGATTCCCCTGTACATATCCCAGTTCGGGGTATTCGTTCCACCAAGACCATGAGAGCTAACCGCAGTGTAAGACCACAGACACGGATCACAAGCCAATGAGCACCCACCTGGGCACGTGCATATGGCGACTCCGTCTTCTACAGGACAGAGAGGTGGGCAAAGGAAACTGAAGATTAGAATTGACAGAACGTATGTCAACTATTTGGGGTTTAAACATTTTTTTTTTTTAGTATAGTTGACACACAGTGTTACAGTCGTTTCAGATACACAGCGTAATGATTCAACAAGTCTCCACGCTACGCTGTGCTCACCACAAGTATAGCTACCATCTGTCACCATACGCTATTACAATATCATTGACTACGTTCCCAGTGCTGTGCCTCCCATTTCCCTTCACCCATTTGGCCCATCTTCCCACCCCTACCCCTCTGACTACCAGTAGTTGTTCTCTGTATTTATAGGCCTGATTCTTATGCCAACTATTTGAACTTCCTAGAAGAAAACACTGTAGGCCCTTTTTCCCTAAGTTTGGTTCATTGTTAGAAGCACCTGGGGAGCTTCTTAAAAATAAATTCCACAGGGACCCCTGGGTGGCTCAGTTGGTTAAGCCCCGATTCTTGATTTTGGCTCAGGTCATGATCTCAGGGCTGTGAGACAGAGCCCCACGTCGGGCTCTGCACTCAGCATGGAGTCTGCTCAAGATTCTTTCTCCCTCTGCCTCTGCCCCTCCCTTCTGCACACTCTCTCTCTCTCTCTCAAATAAATAAATAAATCTTAAAAAAATTAAAAAGACTATTGCTAAAAATGCTATCATCTGAGCTTTCAAAAGCTCATAATCAATGATCACTATCAGAAATATAATAATAATGAAAAAGTTTGAAATGTGAGAATTATCAAAATGTGACACAGACCCACAAAAGGGGCAAATGCTGTTGGACAAATGGCATGGACAGACTTGCTCCAGGTAGGCTGGCCACAAATCTTCAATTTATAAAAAATCGTACCTGTGAAGTCCAGTAAGGTGGAGAGCAATAAAATGAGGTGTGCCTGTGTCGTCCCCTAGTCTGTAGCTTGGCCTCGCAGCTTCCTCACACGGGCTTTCACAGATAACAAGCTTTAGTCTTAATGAGGCCAAATTTGTGTATTCTTTCCTTTTAGAAGCCTGGTTTTGGCTATAAGTCAGTCAAAGGAGCAAAGAGTCCAACAGTTATTTTTCATTATTTACACAAAATTACCAAACGATGACTGGCGTTTTTCATTTTTCCTCTAGTTTTGACATCTTGTAAGCACTGCTTGGGGGAAACGGGCAACCTAATGGCAGCATCCTCACCTTTGATTTTCATTTCATACTGAATTAGGCGTCATGCCCTTACCCAAATGCCCACGGGGTTTCCAGTGGTCATGTATGCCTTCCAGAGGCATGTGCTGGACAGTCCTCTGCCCGGTGCTGGGCTGTTGGGTAGGACTGTGGAGGGGAGGGTTCAGCTCTGGTCCCCAGGAGCTTGTAAGGCAGGGCAGAGGACAGACGGGGTGCCCATGTGATTAGAATACAGTTGGGCTGACAGGAGTGAGGATAAACGCTGAGAGGTCTCCAAGAAAGGTGTGCCCAGCTCTGCAGTGGGGAGCAAGAGAACTTTTCCAAGAGAGTGGCCTTTCAGGTGAGACTTGAAAGACAGCATGAATGTGTATGCAAGGTCGAGAAAAAAAAACAACAAAAATTGTGAAAATAGATGGCATGATTGTTAGAAGGACTGAAAAGATGGTGAGCCAATGGCGTTTTAGAGCATGTGGGTGGGAAGGGATATCCACAGAGATAGATTGGGACAGATGTTTCTGGGTCTCTTCCTATCTCTCTGTCTCTCCCTCATTAACTAACAAAAACCTATAGTCTCACTTTTTAAAAGTTACCTTATTTATCCAAGTTATATCAAAGAACTTGTTTGCGTTAAGAAAGAAACATGCTGGGGCACCTGGGTGGCTCAGTCCTTAAGTGTCTGCCTTTGGCTCAGGGTGTGATCCCAGAGTCCTGGGATCGAGCCCCACATCAGGCTTCTCTGGTGGGAGCCTGCTTCTTCTTCTCCCACTCTCCCTGCTGTGTTCCCTCTCTTGCTGGCTGTGTCTCTCTCTCTCTGTCAAATACATAAATAAAAATCATAGAAAGAAAGAAAGAAAGAAAGAAAGAAAGAAAGAAAGAAAGAAAGAAGAAAGAGAAAGAAAGAAACATGCACAGTGGGGCGCCTGGGTGGCTCAGTCATTAAGCATCTGCCTTCAGCTCAGGTCCTGATCTCAGGGTCCTGGAATCAAGCCCTGCATCGGGCTCCCTGCTTAGCAGGGAGCCTGCTTCTCCCTCTCTCACTCCCCCTGCTTGTGTTCCCTCTCTCGCTGGCTGTGTCTCTCTCTCTCTGTCAAATACATAAATAAAAATCATAGAAAGAAAGAAAGAAAGAAAAAGAAAGAAAGAAAAGAAACACACACAGGAGGAAGGCTGATTTTAGGTCGTTATTGTATTTGCCAGGAACGCCATATTGGAAGGTGGGATATCAGAGCTCACTACTAACTTGAGGAAAATACCATGAGCTCTCAGCTTCAGGACAGACAAGAACTTGCTGCTTTTTACAGTTGGAGCTAAAATGCCTCTAAGGTGTGAGTCTTCATTCATCACTAACCAGGGAATGAATGAGTGGAAGCTTCTGGTTGTTCAGTTACCAAAAATAAATACAAAACCAATATCAACAATATGATAATTTAATGAGTATTGATTTTACCCTGAAATGGATATACTGAACATCCCAAAGTAGTATTTCATTTATTTTCTTAAAGATTTATTTATTTATTTTAGAGGCAGATAGATAGAGAAGGGGGAGTGGGAGGGCCAGAGGGCGAGGGAGAGAGAATCCATAAGCAGGCTCCCTGCTGAGTGTGGAGCCCAAAGCAGGGCTCCATCCCAGGACCCTGAGCTCATGACCTGAGCCAAAATCAAGAGCCGGCACTTAACTGACTGAGCCACCCAGATGTCCCTATTTCATTTATGTTTTGATTTGGGATGTGTTCCTCAGCCCACGAAACAGTGGACCCCAAGCTTCTGTTGGTGATCACGCCAGGGTACATCTCCTCTGATGACTGTTTTTTGTTTTTTTTTTTTAATTATCACTAAAGAATACAGAAGCTTGTTTACCTTGAGGTTATTATGTCAGCGCCCCTTTGAGCTGCTTAGTTGAGTCTATACGAAGCAAACAAAGTTGTTCCAACTCTACAGAAGGAGTCATGTAGAAATGTGACTGGAGGCTTTCCAGCAGGTTTTATCACTCACAGATCTGTGCCCAGGCCTTTCCCTCATCCAACACAGCCTCTGTCTTCAACCTCAGTATGAGAACACCGGGTCCCTGGGCAATGCGCTTCCAAAGACCCAGAAATCAGTATACACATGATTTAAGCCAGAAAGTGTGAGGACTTTAAATTCCCTGGTGCTCACTAAATCTGAAAAACTAATCTCATATGTGTTGAGAGGGTTGAGACATTGTAGGAAAACCTGGAGCCCTAGAAGGGAGACTGAAGAACCCCAAAATATATTTTCTTGCTTCAGATTGGGTCTAAGACCAAGTCTCAGGGTCAATTCAACTTACAAATATTTATTAAGCAAGAACACCTGCCAGATTTAGGTCAACACTACAGCTTTACAAGCGGCTCGGACAAAGGCTCTGCTGTCTGCAGAGATCTGGATTCAAAGCCCCACCCCATCACTTAGTCGTATATGCAAATAGCTTTCCCTCTTGGTATCCTCCTTATCAGGACAGTAAGAATGGTGGTAGGGCCTGCTGCATGGGGCTCTGATGAAGATTAAATATATTTTAAATAAAGTTTCTGACACATAACAGGGGATCAGTGTGTGCTCAGACACCAAATAGAAGACTCCAGGAAGACGCCCCAGAGAAAGGGATGCCCGGATTGAGCCTTGGGCTCTGCCGCAGATCAGACCCACGCAGGGCAGAGGGGATGGAGTCAGGCCCAGGGAACAGCATAAGCGAAGCCTCAGAGGAGAGGGAACCACGGAGAAAATGCAGGAAGGAAGGGAAATGCAGGGAGGGGAAACTGCTCAGGTGAAGAGGGTGAGGGACAAGTGATGGGCGACGATACAACACCAGTAGTTCATCTCTGGTGGGACCGAGGCATTTGAACTTGATCCCTAAGGCTTTATGGGAGTCACCGAAACACTTCAAGCAAGGGAAAAAAATAATCAAGCTTTTAGAATTATTACCCAGGCAGCAGTATAGGGAATGAATGAGAAAGAAGTGTTAATTAGGGGACTGATGGAGTGCTCCAGGGGACAATCCTGTCCCCAGGGAAGCACCGAATCAATAAGACAGGGACCCATTAAACATGTCCAGTAAGGCAGGTGAAGGCATTTACGAAGAATCCAGAATGTCGGTTTGGGTAGCTGAGGGATTGGTAGTATGATCAACTAAAAGTAGAAACACAAGACAAGCTTGGGGGCGGAAGGCGAAAACCAGGTCAAATTCAGCTCTCTGCCCCAACCCTGGTCTGGACAAGGGCACTCGGCGTCTGACATCTCAATGCCTCAAGGTTTCAGATTTATAGACGTCCACGTTCCTGTCCCAAGAACACCTTGCTTTATCCATCACAATCTGGTGGCAGATTAACACAGGCTGAATGATCTCTAGCAAGCAGAATCTGAACCAAAAGCAAAAGCCGGGAATAAACAGCTGAATTGGGAAAAGCACTCCGATGATCTAAGACTGTCGACAAAAATGTCTTATTGTTGGCTCATCTCTCTGGTTTTGAGACACAACGCCGCCCACTGCATGTATGTATTCACCCATCACAGATCAATACATTCAAGCTGCAATTTTAGGTAAAGCAATGATTTTTCACATTTCGTCCTGACTTCTGAAGTGATTTTGCTCTACCTCCCTGCACACGAATGGATCGGAGTCCATCGTTTCCCACCATAAAACTACAGATTTCCTTTTCAGTCAATTTCAGATGACCTTTCCCAAGTGGTCGTGAGAATTAGAATGAATTCAATTCCGCTCAACAGGTAATTAAGTCTGCTACGTGACAGCAATGTGCCAGATATTCCTGAGACGGAGAAAAAGAAAAACACTGCAGATCACCAGTGTCCCCCTTTCTGAACCATGATGTAAAGACCGGAAGTCCCAAGGCAAGGGTCAAAGCGGGGCTGGGGCTGCGTGAATTTGGGGATGAGAGCACTGCTGAGGCCAAGAATTCCCACCAGTGTGCCCTGCGTATGCACTGACCCTAGTCAGATGTGCTGTGGTCTGACCTGGAAAGTTCCTTTTCTCTGGGTAAGGGGAAGCAACTCTGGGCCTGAAAAGTCGGGATTCTGGGACTAAATGTGACCCCTATACAGACACTCCCATAAACCTTGTCTGTGGCTTTGTTTCGGGATGAGCCTCACAGACCCTTAGACATTGTGAACCTATATTCATATCCCATCTACGATGCTTAGTGAATCATGGACTAGGTTCCATGAACTGTGATTTTTAGACACTTGATTTGCAGGACAATAACTCAAGAAAGCCAAAGCTGGAAGACAATAATGAAATCAGTCTTGGGTTTGGCACACGTGGGCAGGTAACTGTGGGACGTCAGGTGGAGGTGTCCGTTAAGCAGTAGGAAGTCTGTGTCAGGGGCGAGGTCTTAACTAGAAGTACTAATTTGGGAATTACCAACTTAGCTGAAGACGTGGATACAGATGAGAAGTGGAATCCTGGGGGTCACCCATGTTCTGATGGCAGAGGAAATAAGGGGAGCCCCATGCATGAGGGAGCAGAAGGCAAGCTGAGGGCAAAGCACAAGCTGACACCCCTTGAACCCCACCCCCGCCCCAGGCTCCATACTCTTGGCTGCCCTAGAACAAAGGAAAGGCCAAAACAAATGGCTCACCGATAAAGATCACAGTCCTGCAGGAAACAAGTATCCTCAGTTTGCAACTGTCTTACTGACTGACAAGAAAAAAGCAATCTCCAGAAACCCATAGACTCAATTCCTGGAGCCCTAACATCACCCTCTCCTCCATAGGATGGAAAATCTTATATAACCGGTCACTCCTCGCAACCCCAGTGCAGCTCTCCTGCGCTTTCACAAAAACATGCTTTTTGCACCAAAGACGTTTCAAGAATTCTTTCTTGGCCATTCGCTCCAGAGCCCACATCACCATGAAAAAGAGTAGAAAGTAGGAAGCCGCAATTCAAATGTGGGAAAGTCATGAGACTTTTCTATTCTGTAAATATGGTGGAGTAGATCACCCAAAATGCTTTCTTCTTCAAAACACTTGGGTAAGTTGTATAATACATAACAAAAAAAACAAAAAAAAATTTTTTTTGAGAGAGAGAGAAAGAGCACAAGCAGGGGTTTGGGGGAGGGACAGAGGAAGAGAGACTCTTAAACAGACTCCCTGCTAAGCGTGGAGACCCCAAGAGGCTCGATCCCACGACCCTGAGCTCATGACCTGAGCCAAAACCAAGAGTCGGATGCTTCACGGACTGTGTCACCCAGGTGCCCCCCCAAAATATTTCTGATGTGTGGCTGAGTTTCTAATAAATTAAGAAAACTCCAAATATGCAAATAAAGAGGACAATGAAACCCGGAGAGGTGAGCATATTTTATGAAGATATTTTGTTGGTCTCAGGGGCAAGGAGCTTGGATAATAGCTGCCCCATGGAGACCGGTGGAAGGCTTTGGGCCTCTATAAGGCATCGAATTGAAACTGAGACTCTTGCATGAAGCATTAATATTTTATATTCTTTCTGCATGTTTGAAATTTTCCACATGAAAAAAGTTTTAAAAACATGGTCACCGAGAGTGATCCCTAATGTGAACTCTGGACTTGCAGTGATAATGTGTCCTAGTACAGCCCTGCTGGGGGTGGGCATCGTGGGGGAGGGGTAAACGGGAATTCTGTACTTTCTGCCCAGTTTTTCTGTGAACCTAAAGCTGTTCTAAAAAATAAGGTCTGTTAACAGAAGAGACATGGGGCTCTGGGTTTCCTGGCAAAAGTAGATTTAAGATCTCTCTGGAGGACGGATACAGGCAGTACAGAATTCCCACAGTTACGTGTTCACGATCACGTAGTTACAGACATGAAAAGAGAAACCCACATGAGAATCACCAGACGCAACATCAAGGGAGATCAGAGCCTCAGAACTTCAAAAAATACAATGACTTCCTGTAGTATAGGAAGTAGATATGCTTCATATTATTAAAAAGGAAAATAAGAAATCAGAGCATAAGAAACTATTTACTTTTTAAGGGGAAAAGTATATTTTAAAAGGAATGAAACTTCCAGAAATAAAACCCCAGCAAGAAAACATAAAAACTCCAATAACTTAAAAAGCAGATTAGACACAGCCAAAGAAAGATAGCTTTTATACCTGAGCAAAGATCTGTGGAAATTATCCAGGAAATGGCACAGGGAAAGAAAGATACAGAAAATGTGAAAAGGGAGAAGTAACAATAAAAATTCTTATATATTGTTGAAGGGAGCAGAATTGGTACGACCAATTTGAAATACAATTTGGCAAAATCTAGTTAAATTGAAGACGCACACATTCTATTACCTAAAATTTTCCTCCAACAATACACCTGTGGGTGCCAGGGTGCACTGCTCTGATCTAAGGGGTGACCTGCCCCTTAGAACTCGGGCACCAATTTCCTCTCAGGAAATTACTCTTACATCACCCAGCAATGAATAGATGCCCTGCTGGCGAAAGCCTATATCCACCCCAGTTTGGGACAGCTCGAATGACCACATCAGCGGCACAGCTGAGGCTTCTGTTACAAATACAAATCAGTTTAATTTTTTTCTCTACGCAGGCCCATTTCATTCCATTCCTTGCAGGTGTTATTCCAAAGAGCACTGCCCAACATGGAAATGTCAGAGTCCTCTTCCTGAAGAACGAAACCCAGACAATGCCCTAGAATAAAACCCACCCAAACTGCACCGAGATCCACGTACGTGTTCATCGCAGCAATGGTAGAAACACGGGGAATGGGGCGTCCGGGTGCCACAGTTGGTTGAGTGATGGATTCTCGGTTTCGGCTCAGGTCATGGGACCGAGCCCCACGTCTGGCTCCACGCTCAGCACAGAATCTCCTTGGTTTTCTCTCTCCCTCTGCCCCTTCCCCCCCATGTTCACTGGCTCTCTCTCTCTCAAATAAATAAATGAATCTTTAAAAAAAAAAAAAAAAAAGAAATGTGAGAACAACAAAAAAAAAGGTCATCCACAAAAAAATGGATAAATGAACTTGATATATTCATGCAATGTTATAGTGTCGAATGTCATCAAGCATCTACTAGGTGTTAACTTGTAAGTATGCATCAATGAACAAAACAAAAATCCCTGCTTTAACAGAACTTAGTTCTAGTCGGGGAGAGGAAAAACTATAGATAGATGAAGATACATAGATAGAATGTTAAAAGGTTCTAAGTGCTTGTGAGGGAAAAAAAAGCTAAGAGTGGGGGCTTTATTTTCATTTTTTAAAGTTTATTTCTTTGTTATTGTCTTTATTTTTTTAAGGGGGTGGGAGGGGCAGAGGCAGTGGGAGAGAGAAAATCTCAAGCAGACTTCCCGCTGAGCACAGAGGCCAGTGCAGGTCTCCATCTCACAACCCCAAGATCATGACTTCAACCAAAATAAAGAGTCAGATGGTTAACTGACTGAGCCACCCAGGCGCCCCTATTTACTTATTTTTTAAATAATCTCCACATGCAAGCGGGGAGCAGCTTGAACTCCTGACCCTGAGATCAAGAGTCACATGCTCTTCAGACTGAGCCAGCCAGGTGCTCCATCTTTAAAATTTGGGAGGGGGGCGGTTATATTTTTTTAAAGTGTGATCAGAGTAGGCCTGCCTAAGAAGGGGTCATTTGAGAAAACTTGACAAAAGTCAGACATCGGTTATAAGGCTATCCCGGGAAAGAGGGTTCCAGGCAGAGGGAATATCATGTGCAAAGGTCCTGAGAAAGGACCCTCGCTGGTATGACGGAGGAACAGTAAGGAAGCCAGAGCTGCTAGGGAGGAGTAAGAGAGAGGACAGGAAGACAGGGGAGGACTGGATCATGTGAGGATTTCTTTGACTCCGAGTGAGCTGGGAAGCAGTGCCAGGGTCTTGAGCAGATGAGTGGCGTGATGCATTTTAGGTTTCGAGAAGGATGGTGCTGCCATTGGGCCAAAAATGGACTGCAGGGGACAGTGGGAATCAGGGGCAACAATCCAGAAGCTATTACAGCCATCTAGGCAGCGGACGGTGGTGGCTTGGACAAGGCCAGGAGCCGTGAAGATGCTAAGTGGTTAGCTTCCGGACTACACTGAAGGTAGAGGCATGGGTTTCTCTGGTTGCCTGGTATGAGATGCGAGGAAAGAGAGTTCGAGAATGACACCGAGGTGGTCATCCTGATCAACTAGAAGTATGGGCTGCCATGAACAGAAGTGGCAACGGCTGCGGGAGGCACAGGCTTACAAGGGAAAAAATAAGAAGTTTGACTATGAACATGGTACATTTGAGAAACCTATTGACGTGGGATCGTTGAGCCCAATGGTCAAGAAAGAAGTCTTAACCTCTTTGGTGCCAAAAGGTGATTTTATGAAAGCATGGGGACAGGACCCTTACAGAAAGAACTGCATCATAAGTATGAGGAGTGACTGATTATATAGGGTTTTTTATCTTATGGAAGGGGAAAGTAATGATAGGGCTCCAGGAAATCAAGTCTATAGGATTCTGGAGCTCTACTCTCAAGATTGTGCTTTTCTTATAAATCATTAAGATGGTTACGAACTGATGGTGACTCACGTCCTTCATGAGCGTGATCTCTAGCAGCTGACCATTTGCTTTTTCCTTCCTCTGTTCTTGGACAGTCAGGAGCGCCTGAGAAATGTCGTCTATAATCCCGCTCCCACCGTGGAGGGCGCGGGGGGCGGTATATGGAGCGTCAGTTTGCCTTTTGCCCTCAACTTGCCTTTTGTTACGCCGTCACCTGTTACACACCCCAGGAGATGTGTCTAACATGCAAGTGGATATATGAGTCTGGAGTTCAGGGAGGAGACTGGGCAAGTGATACAAAGGGAAGCTTCATCAGTATGTGGATGACTTTTAATGTCATGAGACTGGGTGAGCTCATGCAGGTAATTAGTTCAGATAAAGAACAGCAAGCAAGTACAAGGGCTGAACCTAGACACAAATATATATATTTGTAACTGTCAACAAGTAAGTGTCTTTCCATAATTACACTCTCATTGCCTAGAATATGGAGAGCCTTTTAAGTAGGTACTCAATAAATATTTAGCCATGAATAAATGGAATGAACGAATGAATATATACTGGGTTTCTGCATAAATCTGTATTTGAAGAAAATGCTTTCGTTTCTTTCTTTTAGAGTTTAAACACCACTGGACTTAAGAACTGTATATCAAGGGAAACGAGTTTCATTTGAAACATTGACTTAATACAATTTTACTTAGGCATTAATTAGAACTAATTAGACCTGAAAATATGTTGAAAAGAAAAGTAATGGCCATGAGACTAGAGACCAGGTCAAAATAAGGAACAAGTAACTTTGCCAAATATCACAGAGTTCAAAAGGACTGAAAAATGGCCCCTTGATTAGATAACTGGAAGGTCATTGATAATGTCAGCAAGAAATGTTTCCAATTAAATAAACGAGAACCGCTGGGAGTCAACTAAAATTGGGAGAATGGTGTCTGTGAGTGGAAAGAGAAAGATCAGTTGATGGCTAGATTTGGAAGATAAGATCACGGTCTCGGTGCTGATGGGAATGAATTAGGAGAGAGGAAGAGGCTAATGCCAGAGGAGAGGGAGTCATTGACCCAATTACCAGTTGCTGATGAGGGAGGGGTAGAGTCTAGTGTAATTTGCTTTAGCTCAGAGAAGGAAACAATAACTTACATGGGCAGGTTCTCTAAAGAGATGCTCAGGAACTTACAGCATATTTTCTCTATGAAGGAGGACGTGTGTGACCCAAGTCAGAAGGAGAGAGTAGAAGAGATTTGAAAAGAATGGTGAATATTTTGAAGAGATTGCCTAAGGAATTGTCTAGAAACTCCCCTGAGGGTTCCAAGGCATTGCTAAGGGCATCATGCCTACGATCAGAGACAATGACATCACAATGGAAGCAATTTGCATAATTTTTGATGTTCCTCAGAAATCCTTAGCAACATGGACAGAGGAGCAGAGATGACAGGTGGTTGGACGGTCCTTGGGATTGGAGCTTGGACCAAAGGTAGTGGAAGCTCAAAGGGTTGACAAAGTGCTTCAACTGACAAACATTTCCTAGTCTAGGAAAATGTGAAGACTCCCAAGTGTTTGCTAACTGGGAGAAAAATGAAGCATTAAGGAACTAAAATTTGCATGAGACTGAAGAGCAGATAGGATGGGAAATGAGATTGGGAGAACCGGAAATGTGACAGACTGTCATCTTAAATGTGATACTGCACACGAGATCTTCGACAATGGAAAAGTTCTGTGCGATGACAGAATGTGGGAGTCCTCAGGTGGGCTGGTGTGGATTCAAGATGGAGGGTAAGGATGTCAAAGAGGTCACATATTTGCAAGGATATCTGATGAGGCATTAGTTCCAACATCCACATCCACATGGGCGGCGGCAGGACATTTTTGCTGGGGAGGACGAGGGTCTCAGAAGGATGAGTCAGGGATCAGGAATCTTCAAGCTCTTTGGGAGTACCTACATGGAAAGAGAAATTTGTATCATCTAATGGAGTTGGGAACGTAAGACTAGCAGATTAATTGGCCTCAAAGATCAGAATGGAATCCGAGGTCAAGTTGTTCAGTACTAGCACCTGCTGAGGTCCACATTTCTGCCAGAGACCTATGGACACCTTCCCAAGGAAGTTTGCCAAAAGATCTCGTGTGGCCTTGGCAAAGGTCCAACAGTGGGTAGGGACACACAGGAGAAAGGAAGTCAGAGCACTTACCTTATGCCAAACACTGCACAGAGCACTTTATATAGATTATCTCATTTAATCCAGTCTTTCTGTACGGTAACTATGATTCTTCTCCCCAAGAAACCAAAAAGGAAGCTGACGTTAGTAGACTTAAAACAATTCACAAAGATCACACAGCCATTAAGGGATAGGACTGAACTTTGAACCAAAGTCTTTACACTCTGAAGCCTAACACTTTATCCATTGCACATTTAAGAGCGATGTGATTTATTGCATGGAGCACTGGGTGTTATATGCAAACAATGAATCATGGAACACTACATCAAAAACTAATGATGTACTGTATGGTGACTAACATAATAAAAAATTAAAAAAAAAAAAGTGATGTGATTTAGGGGCACCCGGGTGGTCCAGTCTGTTAACTCTTGGTTTTGGCTCAGGTTATGATCTCAGGGTTGTGGGATCAAGCCCCACGTCTCCCTCTGCTGCTCCCAACCCCATGAGCATTCTCTCTCTCAAATACACATGTGAAATCTTAAAAAAAAAAAAAAAAAAAGTGCAAGTGGCACTGAGAAATGGAGGGAGGGAAAGGAGGTCTTGACCCACATTTCTTGAGTCATAAATTAAGTCTTATTTTTGAAATCTACATCTTTTCAGTTCTACAAGCCAATAAATTTCCTTTTTGCCTAAGCCAGGTTTGGTAAGGGTTCTTAACTGATTCTGTACCAAAATATAAAATATAAGCATTTGCAAGCAAACCTAGATCTGAAGAAAATATGTAAAGAGCAAACTTTGCTTTGAGGACAGAACTACTATGCTGTCAATAACTCATTCTTGGCTTCCCACCCCTCTACTCTAATATATAAGATTCTATAGACAGTGCTCTTCTTTCTTTCAGGAATAGGGAAATCCAAAACCTAGCAGCCCCCTCGTCTTCCTCTTCATCCAGGCCCTCCTCCCCAGACACTCTTGAAGGTCCCAGAGTCAAACACGACGTGCATTCACAGAGTTTCTCCTTGGCCCTTTGCTGACTTCCTGGCATCAGACTCATGGGTCTCTGAAAATACGAATTTATCACACAGAGTTGGAGAGGGCTTATTTAGAATAGGATGAAGCAATAATAAAGCTAGTATGTGGGATGGAGTGGGATGCAAAAGTTAGCTTCGTCTGGTGCAACGGATCCTTAATTGTACTTCGTTTGTCTTACATTTAAAAGGGGGAGGGGAAGGAAGGAAAAGAAATGGGAATCTCTCCAGGAGAAAAATATTCTTTTTTTTTTTTCAAGATTTTATTTATTTATTTGACAGAGATAGAGACAGCCAGAGAGAGAGGGAGCACAAGCAGGGGGAGTGGGAGAGGAAGAAGCAGGCTCATAGCGGAGGAGCCTGATGTGGGGCTCGATCCCAGAACGCTGGGATCACGCCCTGAGCCGAAGGCAGACGCTTAACCGCTGTGCCACCCAGGCGCCCCCAGGAGAAAAATATTCTTAATCTTGAACGATATCTCGCTTTTCAGTAGGTAAAATGTTTAGATAATCTAAATATAATATTACTTTTGAAAATGTCTATAAAGAAATATACAAAATTTGGGTTTTCCAGGGGAAAAGATCACAAAGCTGGGTCAGTATTTGTTAATTCTTGTATTACTCGCTGACGATCAGAACCTGTGAGTTGTGCCCTGGTTGTTCAGTTCACAGGTTAAGAGCCCCCATCTCCTAAACATGCTTGTGTTATAATGGAGTCATTACCCTAAACTGCACAGAGCCTCTAGAAATGCAAGAACTAGGAAAGCGATTTACAGTGGGTCGGCAGTGGCTTGGCAGATGGGAACCAGAGCATTAAATTTCAAGGAGGTAAAACTTGAGCTAATAATACTTGAAGGGGGAGACGCAGTATGCCGGACAAATAAGGCAGACGAGCCATCCATCACCTTGCGGGATCGATCCAGGGGTTCCTGGAGCCCGAGGCAGAACTAGCGCTCGGTGCCCTTCCCGTGCAATGTCTCTCCTACTTGGTGCGCCTGTCGCTTCCTGCTCCCACCGCCCGGGCCTAGAGCATCACCGTCCTGAACGGCGCCTCCGCACCCTGGCCCTGGAATCCGGTCCAGGTTCCCGCAGCTCGCAGCAGCATCACAAAGGGTACAAATGGTCAAGAGCCCTGAGGCTCTGACACGGAGTAACAGAAATATTTGTGCAGCTAATAAGGAGAGTGATGTACCGATGTGGATAACGAGGTGCCAGGAGGAAATGGGAGGACCAGCGCTCCGACATGGGCCGCTCAAAGCCAGAGATGCGCTCAGGCCCCCGACCCGCGGACGACAGCCTGCTGTTGATTTCACCGCACGTCCTTCCCAGAGCTCGACGGCTGGATGTCGGCGAGCGTCCTCCCTGAGTCAGCTCAACCGTGACCCCCACTCTCAGTTCTGAAATGGACCCTCCGCGGCACGTCTGTGCGGGACCCACTGCACGGGGGGTCCGCCCGGGGGTGCGTGCTCCGGCTTTTCGGTTCTTACAGGCTCAGATCTGGAGTGAGACTGCAGATTCTGGTTCCGCGGCCTCCTCTCCTCGAAAAGCTGATGAAAGAGCTGCATCCGGGGCGCTTGGGGGGCTCAGGTCATGATCCGGGGGTGCTGGGATCGAGCCCCGCCTGAGGATCTTTACTCAGCGTGGTGTGTGTTTCTTCCTCTGCCTGCAGTTCCACCGCTCGTGTTCTCTCTCAAATAAATAAATAAAATCTTAAAAAAAAAAAAAAAAGGAAAAAAAAGAGTTGCGTCGGGTTTCATCTCTCCCTCAGTACCAACAGTGTGTGTCCATACATATATTTTTCACTAACTGAAATATTTATACATTAAATATTTATAAACAGACAGTATAGATAGATCTAAGTCCAGTAAAACATTATTCAAACTCTGGCTATGCCCTTCCACGTTCTTGCCTACAATATACGCTATGTGTTTTGAACTCTAATGGAATTTTGCTTAAATTCACAATTAAAATATATTTTTTAAGATTTTATTTATTTATTTGAGAGAGAGAGAGAGCACAAGCAGGGGGAGAGGCAGGGCAGGCAGAGGGAGAAGCAGACACCCCCCTGAGCAAGGAGTCTGATGTGGGGCTCGATCCCAGGACCCGGAGATCATGACCTGAGCTGAAGGCAGATGCTTAACTGACTGACCTACCCAGGTGCCCCCACAATTGAAGTTTTTTTTTTTTAAGCATCCTGATATTTCTTTGTTTTAAGGCTGCTTACATGTTTATTGAGATGCCCGTAACCCCCAGAAGTTTAGGAAAAATACATTAAATCACTTCTTTTATTTATTTCTTGAACACTTACCATCTTCATAAAATGCATTCAAAGCATTCTAAAAACATTTCATATATGAGGGTTTTATCCTCTTTTTACAGAGAGGATAGGATGCCTGTACACGAGTAGTTGAGATAGGCTGGCTCAGCTCCTATCCCAATTCCTTGACTAAAATCTTTGGGGAAAAAAACAAAAAAGCAAAACAGACAGAGATCCAGCCTTTGTCCATAGAAAATAGCCCCAGTGTTATAGGTAAAGTCTCAGCCTTTAAAAACACCAAGATTTCTCTTAAAATTTTCTCTTTAAAAATGCCAAGATATCACTTTTGCTTTCTGTGTTAAGGTACAACTAATATAACTAACATTCAGAAAAGTACAAGATGGATACAGATAGGTAGCGATGGGAATATAAATTAAATTTAGATATAGGTATGTATGCATGGAAAACGGAGAGAAAGAAGATACAGCAAAATACCAATCGCCGCATTCCCACCAGGGTATCTCCCGATGTCGTGATCAGCTTGTGTGCCCTACCTTTGCTTTTTCTGTTTTTACCTATTTTCAGTGACTACTTTTATACTCAACTTCTTAAAGGTGCTTCCTCTTTTCCTCCCCTTCCCTTTCTGTCCTGAACAGCCCAGTCCTTGAGTGGTTGGTGAAGGCAGAGCAGGATAGGCTGGCGGGGGATGGGCAGAGGAGGGCATCACATAGGAGGCATGCCTGGCATGGGGTGCGGGAGCCCCAGTGAGGACAGGAGGTTGTCCCTGAGGTGGGTGGCGTGATCTGAGGAGTCAGATCCCCAGCAAGGACAGAAGGGCGCCTCTGTATTGGGCATCAGAGCCCGAGTAGGGTGAGGGGGTGTCCACACAACGAAGCCAGACCAGCGCGGGTCAGGAGAGCAAGCAGCATGAGGAGGGAGGGCGTCCTGGCGGAGCCGCAGCCTGGCGGGGAGTGTGGGGTCCGGGCAGAGTGCGAAGGGCTTTCACGCGTGGGTGCAGCCTGGCCTCAAATACGAAGACCAAGGAGGCAGGAGGGTGTCCGTGTGGGTGGGGTCAGGGTGGGGAGCTGGCCGCAAGCGGGGTGAAGAGCGTTCGACGGAAGTTGTTCCATTGGTCCCTGAATCATGGACTGTCTTGACAATGCTAATACCTCAGCATCGAGATTTTATGTCCCCTGAGAGAGGGAAAGGACATCTGGGTTAATGTCAGTATGACATGGGTGCCACTGAAAAAGGAAAATCTGCCACAAAAGTATATTATGTCATACAATTTTTTTAAAGTTGTTCTGAAAAAAAGGCTGTTACTTTTCATCCGGTTTTATTGGTCACAGGCTCTCGCTCACGTCCCCGGGCTTGGAGCACAGACCTGCCAGGCGTGTCTGGGTGAGGAGGGCTGTGAGCTCGGTTGTATGGCTCTCGGCATTCACACTCAGGCAGGACAAAGGCAATTTGATGCCCGATCCGCCCCCACGGCGCTCTGCTACGGGAGTCAGCAAATGCAAAGTCCAGCAGACACACGGCAAGCACGTGGTCCCCCTTGATTCTTGTGTCCACCACAGACACTAGTAACTGGGCAAATACTCTTCCCCACAGGGAGCCAACACTGAGGAATCCGTGCAACACGGGACTCCAGTTTCCCATTACCAATCAATACAAGTTGCCACAAGACATGAAATGTATTTGCTAACATTGGTATAAAAATAATTGAAGTTCTTGCTTAACATGAGATGTGTCACATATTTAGGAAAAGAAAGTGCAGCAAGATATCAAAATTCACTTGAGCTTTGTAAGAAAGAGCAGCACGGGGGAGTAACCAGCACGAAAACATTTAAAAACCCTCGAATTTGGCATATGGCTCTCCCCAAAGTAAGCGTTAACCCTGCGCAGCCCGGTGACATTTTTTTAAGTGACAACCTAGATTATACTGGAATACAGTAATCTGGGGAAACAGAACCATCGGGAAGTTTCACATCATGTCGAGGGCAGAGCCCACACAATTCCCCAGGAGCACGTTGGCCTTTCTAAGACCAGCAATCCGACAGCCACACAATCCACAAGGAGCGGGTTCCTTCTAGCACAATCATTTGTTTCAAAGTCCCAAGGAGGGCCGCCTGGGTAGCACAGTGGGTTAAGTGTCTGCCTTTGGCTCAGGTTATGATCTCAGGGTCCTGGGATGGAGTCCCACGTTGGGCTCCCTGCTTGGCGGGAAGTCGCTTCTCCCTCTCTCTCTGCCCCTCCCCCTTGCTCTGCTCCCTCTCACTCTCCCTCTCTCTCAAATAAATAAAATTAAACAGACAAATGAACAAAGTCCTAGGGAGGCACAGCCACATGCAGGGGGTTCGGAGAAAGAAAACAGGTAAAATTACATGATGATTCTCTTTGTGAAATGCAAGAGCGCGCATGTAAATAACGTGAAAGGTTTGAGTACTAACGGTAACTGCTAACATTTCTGGAGATTTTCTAATGGTTCTGGGCACTCAGTGAAGTACTTTCTGAGCATTATCTCATTTAATACACAACACTTTGAGGTAGGTAGTGTTTATGTTGGAAGCCTGGGGCCTTAACCTTCTACACAATTGCCCCTCCACCACCTGCAAAAATGCAGTGAAGAGAAGGGATGCTTCCGAGAAGCCAGTGCGGAGGGCGTTCGGGATATTAAAGCTCCACTGCTGGCAAAATTGGGTGTTTCTCTGGCACACTTGTATTCGTCATTGAAAATTAAATATTAATTCATGTGAGCCTGTCAGTTGGCAAAAGAAAATGATAACCTCTGTGTTCAAGGAGGAAAATATTCTCATGGGGGAAGTGGGAAGCGTTTGTAGGGAACCCCACCAGCATCCAAAAGGTAGCAGGGAGACAAGTGAGCTTCAGGCTTCCCAGCACCGCTCTAAGGCTTCTGGAGACAGCATCTGGGAAGCAGAACTCCCCAGAGCCAGCACTCACGCTCCGGCTGGCCTCTAGTCCTGGGAATCAGACAGACCAGGCAGTATGGAGCTAAAACTGCGTGTTGAGCAGAACAAAGGAGAAAATAGCACAATGAGCCCAGTTCAAGTCGGGAGGATGCAAACCGGTGGCTTCTCAGTCGTGCTGTGTGACAAGAGATTCCAGGAGAAGTGGGGCTGGAGCCAGGTTATGTGCTGGGACAGACTGGACGGAGGATCGGAGCAGAAAAGACAAGAATCAGGAGAGGAGGGAGCAAGGCCATGGAAGGGGGAACAGGGCCACTGGGGGAAGATGTCAGCGGTCCCAGAAGAGGCGCTCTGGAGGGGACCACGAGGGGCAACACCGCAGAATAACGAGGGGGAGATTGGAGACGAGAAGGGGTGAGGCTGCTCCGGCTTTGATGCAGCCCCAGATGAAAGAGAAGCCGGGCAGACTGGGGGTGGCGGGCCCTTTGTGGCAGCACAGCTTTCCTTGAAGAATCCCAAGATACTGGCGACCTGGGGCACCTGGGTGGCTCAGCTGCTTAACTGACGGGCTCCTGAATTGGACTCGGGTCATGATCTAGGTGGTGGGGAGATCAAGCCCCTCTGCGCTCTGCAGAATGTGTGCCTCCCCCTGCCCCTTCTCCCTCGGCCCCTCCCTGCCCCGTCTCTCAAATGAGTAAATGAATCTTAAAAAAACAATAATAAATAAATAAATAAATAAATAAATAAATAAATAAATAAATAAAATAAAAAATTGCGGGATACTGTAGATTCTGCACTTCTTTCCAGAGTGTTGGAAGTACTTTGCAGATATTTACTTACCTCATCCCCACAACAATTCAACGTCGTAACCTAGGAGGTATCATCCACCCCATTTTGCACGAGGAGGGGGTTGAAGGAACTTGATGATGGACGCAGTAGAGCCCGTCTGGGCACCAGGAAGCAGACCCCCGAGGCCTCTTCACCAGGCTCCCTGGGTGCCGCTCTGCTCGGTTACACATCACAGACACACAGGACAGAGTCACTTCGTCCCAGGGGGTTACACTTCCAGGTAGTACATCCCGGAGATTTTTTGTTATCATTTAAAGCCATCCATCAAAATCAAAGAGGATCTGTTATGGGCTGAATTGTGTCTCCCCAACCCCAAATTCTTTTTTTTTTTTTTTAAGATTTTATTTATTTGTTTGACAGAGAGAAAGAGCAGCAGAGGGAGAAGCAGACTCCCTGATGAGCAGGGAGCCCGGTGAGGGTCTCCATCCCAGGACCCTGGGGTCACCACGGAGCCGAAGGCAGACGTCCAGTGACTGAGCCACCCAGGCGCCCAGAAGGCTTGTGATTGTTAAGATATTAAACTCCTTGCAACTGATCTATACATTCAATGGTCTCAATCAAACTTCCAACAGTTATTTTTCATTAAAATTGACAAGCTGATGATAAAATCCACATGGAAATGTGTTAAAAAAAAATCCAGAAAAGCTACGACTGTATAGAAAGGGATGATCCCATGTGGCCAGACTTTAGAACTGACTATAGAGCCTTAGTACATAAAGCAATAGCATATTGGTTCAAGATATAAAAACAGAGAAGTGGAACGGAATAAGAAAGACCAACAATAGATTCGTACTTACAAGGTAATTTGATTTACAACAAAGGCGCCACTTCAATTCAGTGAGCAAGAATAATCACTAAAAAAAATCAGTGATGCTGGAGCAATTGGATAGCTACCTGGAAAAATAATTCTGACTCTATCTCACCCTATACAAAAAAAAATTAAATTGGGAAGGATCATAGACATCAACGTGAAAGCTAACTGAGTAAAACTTCTAGAAGAAAACAGAGGAGCGTATTTTCATGAGTTTGGGGTTAGCCAAGGTTCCTTAAGACACAAAAGCCCTAACCATCAAGGCAAAATTTTTGACAAATTGAGATTCAATGAAATAAAGCAAATCTACACGTTAAAAACATCATTAAGAAAGTAAGTAGGTAAGCCACAGGTTGAAAAACATGTGTGCGTATAAAATGAGGATAGATATATCCATATAGACATGTCTTCATATTATGTCATATAATCTATACCCTTATAGATAGATTATATATACTGTCATATATCTATAGTTTTTACACACACACACACACACACACACACACAAAGGAGCTTGTATCCAGAGCTATTACAACTTAGTAATTTTTAAAAATAGGTGAGGGGCACCTGGGTGGCTCCAGTTGGCTAAGCACCTGCCTTCAGCTCAAGTCCTGGGATCAGACCCAAGTCAGGGCTCCCTGTTCAGTGGGGAGTCTGCTTTTCCCTCTCTCTCTGCCCTTCCCCGAGCTCATGTGTGTGCTTTTTCTCTCAAATAAATAAATAAAATCTTTGAAAAAGAATTTTAATAAAAAATAAATAAAAATAGTTGAAAGACTACCCACTTCACTAAAGAGGATATCCAAACGGCAAACAGGCAGAGGAAAACTCAAAATCAGTCCTTATTAGGGAAACGCAAATCCAAATCAGAAGGGCATGCTACCTCCTTCCGACCAGAATAGCTAAAATGAAAAAGAAAATACCAAATTTGGGAACAATGTGAAACTGGCAGTCTCTCAAATGTTTCTTTGGTCCATGGAAATTGGTTCAACCACTCTGGAAAATTCTTTGCATTATCTACTAAGGCAAACATATGACTCAGCAGTTGAATTTCTAGATATATGTCTAAGAAGAGAGTGGATATGTCCATTCAGAGAGCACTCATAAAATTTTAATTCATAAGAGCAAAAGACTTGAAACAACTGAAGTGTCCATCAACAGGAGAATGGAGAAATGCGATACTCCAAAATTGTCCTGAATTAAGATAAGAGGATCACATATGTTATTCAGCTTCCACCGGTCATCGGATGGGTGTTGACCCAGTAGAAGGGTTGTGACCACGGAAAGGAGGCTCTCTTCAGCCAAAGGCAAGTCCCTGAGAGAGACAGCCTAGAGCTGTCAACTGCCAAGTGTCTTATCACCTGGGGAAATAGAGCTTCTGGCCTGAAGGGGGAATCTGGGCAGGCGGACTGGACCGCAGCTCTCCCTCCTCCCTACCGGGTCAGACTTCATCCAAGTGTGGTTCTCTGACTACAGGCTCTTCCCAGAAATCCCTGAAAATCTGTCAAGCTGTTTATGGGTGGTTTAGCCATTTGGGAGGGAAAAAACTATGAAATAGGTTTACTTACACCTATATTTCACATTAGAAATGTAAACATTAATGAGTTCTTCAATAAAAATATTTTGTCATTTTGATAATGGTTATATTCTTCAACCAGATGTTTACCCTAAAGGAACTGAATGAATTAGATTATCTTGGGTAACATTCCAAGGCCCAGGGTGTCTTGATTAATGTATTTTCATGTCAGTGGCATGTAATGTTTTACGTTGTTTAATTTATACTTTTTCTCATTATTGTTTTGATGCATTATATCCCCAAAGCGACAAAAAAGGATGGCTGGCTCCGCAATGGCACATTGATGCGTGAAAGTAGTGATGAACATAGAAGCCAAACGCAACAACTCAGAGTAACACAATAAACATGGAGAGGAATGAGAAGCCAGCAGCATGCACTCTCGGAGACAGGGGAGGGTTTTGCAGCAGCTGATAAGGAAACAGGTGCACAGGGAGCGTAATAATGAAAACACAAAGACTGGCTTTTATTGAATATTTGCTTCTAGGGCTTCTAGTGTGCTCTGTTATGATACTTTTTCAAATGTTGGTAGGGAGCCACTGAGGAATGTTTCATCATTTGCAGAGACAGTACCCTAACTCGTAAGCGCATTAAATTGTCCAGGAACAATTGCAAAAGAATGCTTTTTAGTACAAAATTAATGATCTTAGTCCCAAAAAGCAAAAAAGCAATCAAAACCACCAAGTCATCATTCAAAGTTGCATTCTTTAGAGCAAAACTGGGGCAAGCTACAGGATTGCCAAAAGTCTTATAAAACAGGAGGAAGGTTTATGAAATGGCGTTCCAAGAGAATGCAGAATGGGCTATTGGCACAGATCCCTTCGGAGATGGAGCTCTGAGCAAAGTAATGGCATTTGATGCAGAGGAATAGCCACAGCCATATACGTGCGCGAGAAAATAGTTTGCGTTGGGGATGAATAATTCCACCGCCGTACGAAGCCTGAATCAGCACTCGGGAAATGTATAGTATGTATAACAGAGGGACTTTTATCTGTTTAGCACTGAAAATCAATGCCATTAAAAGCAGGAACCATCATTTATTGGTCTGATTTTTGGTTTTGTTTTGTTTTTTAAGATATTATTTATTTGAGAGAGAGAGCATGCGCATGTGAGCCGGGGAGGGGAGGGGGAATCCCAAGCAGACTCCATGCTGAGCACGGAGCCCAGTGTGGGGCTCAGTCTCACGACCCTGAGATCATAACCTGAACCGAAATCAAGAGTCAGACACTTAACCAACTGAGCCACCCAGGCGCCACTTGGTCTGATTTTTATACTGAAAATTGTGTGTTGGCACCTTTCCTAACAGAGCACCCGTCCTTAGCTTCCTGAATAGAGTTTGTCTCTAAGTCCCAATCCGTAAACTTACTGCTTTATTAACAGACAGTGGTTGGTGGTCAGTAATGTGCCTCTTGATTCAGTGTTGAAGAAAATAGTGAAAACAGTTGAAACAGTTTTTTTCCTTAGTGTACATCTTCACACGCACCGGGCAAAGAAATGAGCAATAAGGACAAGACCTTGCTAACTGCTGAGGGCAAAATGCTTCTGTCCGTTTCTGAAACGAGGGGAGAAATAAGAAAACGTTTTTTTCATGACATGGCAATTGTGGCAAAGATCATTTCTGCCATCTCGAGTGGCTCAGCAGAAGAAATTAACTCAAGAGCGTATGTGGGGCCATAAATAACCTGCACATATTACATCAAGATTTTAATCAGGATTTATAAGAAGTCTAACTAATGAACTGAGTAAAGTCAATTGCTAAGAATTCAACTCTGTCCCAATATTTTGATATTTTATGTCACTCATTAGAGGACAAAATTAATCACGGACCATGAAAAAATGTAAAACCACATCTAATATCTGAACAAAATACCATTTTAATTTCCAGAACTGCATGCAATCGGTGAGTTCATTAGAAATCTATTTTCTCCTGTCTCCCTAATTATACTTTTGAATTTTCTAGTGTTTCATTGTGACCAGTTCTCAGCATCGACAGCCACCAAATATTTGCAACCTCTCTAGAGGACTTACGACTGTGAATTTGGCATTTTTAATGTAGTAGAAATAAAGGGATGAATAAGAAGTGGGCATAGAATCTGATCTGTGGCTCAAGTTACTTGCCCTCAAGCTCAAAAGAGTTACTTTGGTGAAAGCTGAAGATATCGTCTCACTCACTACTGCGATCATAGTTATTATTATTTTAAGTAATATAATTTACATATATTTTTAAAAAGTGTATGCTTATCTAAATTGGTGGTCTGTGTTTTTTTTTAATTGGTTTATGGATACCAAATACTTGAGAGGGTACTCTGAAATTATGGCACAAAGACAAGCACTGGCCAAGAATAAAAGCCAAAACTATGAGTTCTTCCCTCCCGTGTGAGTTCAGCTCTGTAAATCTTTAGGACAGTGCCTGGTACACAGTAGGTGCTAAGAAGAAAATCTGTGTCTACTTCCTCTCATCGCCGGCACCAACTATTTCTCTGATTTCATTAGAAGTGAAATAGAGAGCACTTCGTTCCTTATTCTAAGGAGGTGCTTTGCATGGAACCAGAAGTATGCAGATCTATCAAAGTCAGGAAACATGTCACCTCAATAAGGAGATTAGAGACTCTCTAGTTGATGAAATATCCAATTTTCACATCCTTTCTAGTTACATGGAGACTGTCTCCCAGTCCCGATGAAGTTATACAGAGCCGGGTACTGAGATGTGAGCAGAAGTGTTGTGTATCAAAGGCCCTGCCTCCATCAATCTTTCATCTTTTTTGTTTTCTTGTGTTTTCTCTTCTGGTTATAAAGGTCGTTTGCTGGAGTTTCAGTGTATCCATCAGCCTGGGTCCCTGAGTCACAAACAAGACATTACCTTTTGCTCTGTTAAGGAACTGAGATTTCTACAGCATGGAGTGTATTATGCTAAGAGAAGTCAGTCAGACAGAGAAAGACAAACACAGTTGATCTTTAAACAACTGGGAGGTGAGGGGCGCCAATCCCACACACACAAAAAATCTGCCATATAACTGATTCTCGAGAAACTTAACTACTAATAGCCTGCTGTTGACTGGAAGGAAGCCTTACCACATATGTTGTATGTTATATGCATTATGTAATGTATTCTTACAGCTAAGTAAAGTAGAGAATAGAGAATGTTAAGAAAATCATGGGGTACCTGGGCGGTTCCGTCGGTTAAGCGTGGGACTCTTGATTTCTGCTCAGGTCATGATCTCAGGGTCATGGAACAAAGCCCTGTGTCAGGCTCCACACTCTGAAGGGAGCCTGCTTGTCTCCCTCTCCCTCTACCCCTCCCCCTGCTTGTACTCTGAATGAATGAATGAATGAATGAATGAACGAATGAATAAAAGCCTTGAAAAAATATGTAGGTGGACCTGTACCATTCAAACCAGTGTTGTTCAAGGGTCATCTGTACTGTGTGATCTCATTTATATGTGGAGTCTTAAAAAAATGAACTCATAGATACAGAGAACGGGTGGGTGGTCGCCAGAGGTGGGGGGCTGGCACATGGGTGAAGGGGGTCAAGAGGTACAGACTCCCAGTGATAAGTCCTGGGGGGGTAATGTAGGCATGGTGATGCTATTTCACAATATTTGAAATATTTTGACTTTCAAATATTTGAAAGTTGTGAAGAGTGTAGATCTTCAAAGTTGTCATCACAAGAAAACAATGTGTACGTGTGGTGACAGACATTAACTAACCTTACCGTGGTAATCGTTTTGCAATATATGTATATATACATGCACTAAAACATTATGTTGTACACCCAAAATAATACAGTGTTATATGTCAATTACATGTCAATCTTTTCACTAAATACGTACATACATACATACATAAATGTTCTGATTTTTTTAAAGAGAAACCGAAATTTGGAGTTTATTTTGTTACTGGAGCACAATCTTGCCTATTTTTTTTTTAAGATTTTGTTTGTTTATTTATTTATTTATTTGAGAGAGAAAGTGAGAGAGCAGATGCCCCGGGGTGGGGGGTGTGGGTAGGCAGAAGCAGAGAGAGAATCTCCAGCCAACTCCACACTGAGCATGGAGCCTGATGTGGGGCTCAATCCCAGGACTCCAAGATCGTGACCTGAGCTGAAATCAAGAGTTGGACACTTAACTGACTGAGCCACCCAGGCACCCCAATCTTGCCTATTCTGACTTATATATGACTGGTTGCTATCACTTAGGGAGACTTATAAGCATACTCGTAAAAAATCAAACAAAAAACAAAATTTCTAATAACAGTCTTCAACCTCCTCTTGACTCCAACATTAAAATCAGACCCTAGAGCTCTGATGTATAAACTTAGAGACAAACTTTGACTCTTCTGGAAAAAAATACTGATTTATACTAACTTATGACTTTATAAATCTACAGGTCTGACGAAAGCCTGTCTTTTCCAAATCATCACTGTTTTAATCTGCCACGAAGTCAGTCTTTTCTCCTGCTTATGCTTGAAATTCTATTTATTTTAGTTTCCTCATCTATAATAAAGAGAAATATTATATGAATCGTACTTGAAGCAGCCTGACGGAGAGAAAAGAGCTTGACTCTTGGCATCAAACAGACTGTCTTTTATACCCATTCCTAAATTCCCTCGTGTTTATTCAACCCCTATCCCTTTCAGAATATGCTGGGTTCAAGGTTAGATGCTGCATTGGAGGACACAAGGCAAAAATCATGGTCCCTGCTGCTCTCTAGACATTCATAGACTGGTATCTGAGATTTTTTCCTCCTATCCTCTTATCCTACTCCTGTGTCCTTTTGAAGACTGCTCCCTATTTGTGTCTCAGGGCTCAGCCCAGAGTTATTTCCAAAAGAACCTTTATTTACATGATCTCCTAAGACAGAATAGATGGCCGGACGTCCCATTCATTTACCCACGAAGTCTGGCCACTTGCCCCACTTCCATTACCAGCGCTCTGGCCTACAACTGTCATCTCTGGCCTGGCCTTCTGCAGTAGTCTCCCACCTCTTCTCAAGTCTGCTTACTACCTACCCTAAGGCCAGAGAGATCTTTCCAAAAATCAAATCTGATCAAATTCCTGTTATTCAATATTCCACAATATACACTCACCCATACAACTTTCACTGTGTTCCCACTGCTCTTAGGTCAGAGATCCAGAGCCTCCACATTTCCGCTCTGGGTCTGCACAAGTCACGGACTTTTCTTTCCTCAATAAGTATCACTCCTTCATGCAAGGGGCTCACCCACCTTCTACCCCTCTGGGTTAATCCACACCTTTCAATCATCACTTTCTGGAGGAAGGTTTCCCTGATAGGATTGGTTTCCTGATAAAAGTCTTTATAGCCCATGCACCTCTCCTTAGCATGTATCACCATTATGATTTTACCTTTATAAAGTTATATAAATTTTTGATTAATGGCTTTCCTCCCCCATCCCACACCCCTTCCAGGCTAAGCTCGATGAGGGCAAGAACTGTGTCTTTGTCTATGTTGACGTCAGAGCAAGAAGAGATGAAAGGAGGCCAGTCAGGAGGTTATTACCACCCTGCAAATGAGAGGTCATGATGTGTTGGGGGGTGGCAGTCAGGAGGGGGCGTGGATTTACAGAGACTTAGGAGTCAGAAATGACAGCACTTGGTAATGGCTTGGCGGCAAGAGAGAGCAAGGGAGGGAGGCATCAAGGAAGGATGATTCCTAGGACTCAGAGCAATTCAGTGGATGAGGTGTCGATCATTAAGGCAGAAAAGCTTGGAGGAAGTCCAAGGTGGAAATATTTTTTAGGAAGAGGGCCTAGAGGAGGCTGCTTTGTCTGTTTGTGAACATGCTGGAGGACTCCGAGAGCTGGGCTTAACATTGTGCTGGCCATGGTTTTTAAGCCCCAGCATGAGGAAGCTAAAAATTCTTTGTGAGGTGACTACCTATTGGTTTTAACTCTTGATGACTTGCAAATCCGCCAAGGGTCTTAGAAAACAAAGCAAGTAGGCCTCCAGCTTATTATAAGGCTGCAGCTACTGCCTTAACTACATTTGCATGGAAATTGGCAATTAGAAACCTACTAATCTTGCACCAATTTATTTGAACTGCTTGCTGTCAAGGCCTGTTTTGCCAAGTCATTCCCCAATTTAAGACTAGGTATATTAGATAATTAAGAAGTCCCTGACCCTCCCATTCCCTTGACTTTTGGGCAATAATAATAATCATAATCATAATCACAACAATAAATCTACTTCTGAAAAGAATAAGCTAAGATGACCTTATTTAAAGTACGAACCCACTGTGAGCTAGCTCTTTTTTTTTCCTAATAAGCCTTGATTGCTTCTCACTCGATTTTCTCATCGGTTCTCTCACTTCTACATTTTAGAGACCAAAAAGAAACCCCAGTATATGATGTTTTGTTGGTACAGGAAGAATTTATGGGACATGTGTCCTGTATCCCTACAAGAATTTGGAAATAAGGCTGCCAGTTTAAAGTGAAGTTCATGAACAATGACCCCTGATGAATGAGACTATCTAGAGGTGAAAATAGTTCCAGAGATGAGCGGTCAGTGTGCAACTGACAAGGTCTGGGAACACTGAAAACTCCAATCTCAGTGGCCTGGAAGCTCAGAGCTGAAATGTGAGCTTCCATAGTTTTCTATGACTGCCGTAACCAAGGCCACCAGCTGGGCTGTTTAACAGCAGAAACTTACTGTCTCACTGTTCTGGAAGTCTGAGATCAGATCAGTGTTGGCAGGAGATCTGTTCCAGGCTTCTGGTGGTTTGCCGGAGATCTCTGATATCCCTTGGCTTGCAGATGCCTCTTCTTCACATAATGTTCTCTCTGTGTGCATGTCTGTCCCTGGGTCCAATATCCTCCCCTTTTACAAGGCCACAGTCATACTGCACTGAGAGGATCATCTTACCTCCAATCTGCCAAGACCCTATTTTTAAGTCAGGTCACATTCAGGGGCACCAGGAGTTAGGACTTTTGTGGTGATACAATTCAGTCCATCACAGGGATTACACTTTAATAAACCAAAATGTAATTGATTATATCCTCAGTGGCCTGTCTAGAGAAGAGTGCTGTAAACACAACAGGATTCAGCCTAGAGTGTCTATGATAGATTAGCCAGAGAGGAAACATGTCAGTATGTCAGGGAGGAGTAGTGGGTTAGTGGATAGCACAGAGGATTTTCTAACATTGTAAGTAGCAGAACCATTTTTTTCCTTATTGAAATTTTAAACAAAACCCCAATGAATAAAGCAAATATAAATACAGCTATTCTAGTGACACCTTGGGTAGAGCGCTCAGAGTTCCAACCAATGAACCTTCCCCTCACCCATCAAGAGTGTCTTGTCCCTAAGAGATATTCCATGAAAATGGCACCAAATTAAAGTAGTAGCAGTGATACTTAAGTCAACAACTGCCTCTAGAGAAAAAAAGAGTCATCATATAATGATGAAAGAGTCAATTCAACAGGAAGATATGAAAATTATAAATGTATACGCACCCAACATCTAAATACCTAAATATATAAAGCAAATATGGCAGGTCTGAAGGGAGAAATTCACAGCAATACAATAATGGTAGGAAACTTTAATACTCCACTTTCAATAATGAAAAGAACATCCAGACAGGAGATCAATAAAGAAAGAGCTATCTTGAACAACACTATAGACCAAATGAACCAAATAGACATATTTAGAACTTTCCATGCAACAGTGGCAGAATACACATTCTTCTCAAGCACACACATAATATTCTCCAAGATATATCACATGCTACGTCACAAGACAAGTCTTAAATTTTTAATAAGATAGATATTATTACAGGCATCTTTTCAGGCTACAATGGAATGAAACTAGAAATCAACAGTGAGAACACAGGAAAATTCACAAATACATGGAAGCCAAAAACACAATCTTGAATTACCATTGACTCAAATAAGGAATCCAGAGAGAATTTTCAAAATATTTTGAGACAAATAAAAATTAAAATACAGTGTAAGAGGATTCCCCTTTCTCCATATCCTCACCAACATTTGTTGTTTCCTCTCGTTAATTTTAGCCATTCTGACTGGTGTAAGGTGGTATCTCATTGTGGTTTTGATTTGCATTTCCCTGATGGCAAGTGATGTGGGGCATTTTTTCATGTGTCTGTTGGCCATTTGTATGTCTTCTTTGGAGAAGTGTCTGTTCATGTCTTCTGCCCATTTCTTGACTGGATTATTTGTTTTTTGGGGTGTTGAGTTTCAGAAGTTCTTTCTGTATACCAGTCCTTTATCTGTAATGTCATTTGTAAATATCTTCACCCATTCCGTAGGTTGACTTTTAGTTTTGTTGATTGTTTCCTTTGCCATGCAGAGGTTTTTTATCTTGATGAAGTCCCAATAGTTCATTTTTGCTTTAGTTTCCCTTGCCTTTAGAGATTGTTGGTGGGAACACAAGCTGGTACAGCCACTCTGGAAAACAGTATGGAGGTTCCTCAGGATGTTAAAAATAGAGATACCCTATGACCTAGTAATTGCACTACTGGGTATTTACCCCAAAGATACAGATGTAGGGAAAAGAAGGAGCACCTGCACCCCAACAGCCACAATGTCCATAATAGCCAAACTGTGGAAGGAGCCAAGATGTCCTTCAACGGATGAATGGATGAAGAAGATGTGGTCCATATATACAATGGAATATTACTCAGCCATCAGATGAATATCTACCGTTTGCATTGACATGGATGGAACTGGAGGGTATTACGTTAGGTGAAATAAGTCAATCACAGAAACACAATTATCATATGGTTTCACTCATATGTGGAATATAAGGAATAATGCAGAGGACAATGGGGGGGGGACTGAATGGGAAGAAATCAGAGAGAGAGATAAACCATATGAGACACTTGACTCCAGGAAACAAACTGAGAGTTGCAGAAAGGGAGGTGGCTGGGGCGTTCGGGTAACTGGGTGATGGGCATTAAAGAAGGCACATGATATGAGGAGCACTGGGTGTTATACTGAACTAATGAATCATTGAATATTGTATCAAAAACCAATGATGTACTATACCTTGGTAATTGAATTTAAATTAAAAAAGAAAAAAAATTAAGATACAACATACCAAAACTTACAAGATGCAGCAAAAGCAGTATTAGGAAGTTTACAAATGAATGCTTACACTGAAAAAAAGAGGGGGGGTGCCTGGGTGGCTCAATGAGTTAAGCAACCGACTCTTGGCTTCAGCTCAGGTCATGATCACAGGGTCATGGGATCAAGAGCCATGCTGGGCTCTGCACTCAGTGTGGAGTCTGCTTGAAAGTCTCTCTCTCCCTCTCCCATCTTGTGCTCTCTCTATCTCTCTCTAAAATAAATAAATAAATGAATGAATAAATAAAATCTTTTAAAAAATTTCAAATAAACAACCTAACTTTACACCTCAAGGAACTAGAAAAAGAAGAAATGAAGCCTACAGTTAGCAGAAGGAAAGAAATAATAAATATTAGAGCAGAAATAAATCAGAAAATAGAAAAATGAAACCCATAGCCAGACTAATAAAAAAGAAGAGAAGACTCAAATAAATAAAATCAGAAATGAAAGGGAAATATTACAAGGAATGCCTCGGAAATAAGAAGAATAATAAGGGACTTTTATGAACAATTATACACCAACAAATTGGAATTTGTAGAAGATATGGATAAATTCCTAGAAACATACAATGTAACCAAAATAAGATCAAGGAGGATCAGAAAGCCTGAAAAGACCAATAAAAAATAAAGATATTGAGGTAGTAATTAAAAACCTCCCAAGAAAGGAAAGCCCCAGACTAGATGGCTCTACAGGGAAATTCTAACAGATATTCGAAGAAGAATTAATGCCAATCCTTATTAAACTCTTTCAGAAACAGAAGAAAAGGGAGTGCTTCGGAATTCATTATATGATGCCAGTATAACCCCGATACCAAAGTCAGAGACACTACAAGAAAAGAAAGCTATTGACCAATATCTCTGATGAACCTAGATACAAAAATCCTCAATAAAATACTAGCAAACTGAACTCAACAACATGTTAAAAAGTTATACACCATGACCAAGTGGGATTCATCCCTGGGACGCAATGTGATTCAATTTACCCCAATAAATCAACGTGATATAGTATATTAACATAATGAAAAATAAAACCACATGGTCATCTCACTAAATGCAGAAAACGTATTTGACAAAGTTCAGCATTCATTTATGATAAAAATTCTCAACAAAACCAATATAAAGAACTTACCATAATCAGGGCCATTTATGAAAATCTCACAACTAACGTCATAATTTTGGGGGAAAAACAGAGCTTTTTCCCTAAAGTCCTGTACAAGGCAAGGGATGCCCACTCTTATCACCTGTATTCAAGCTAGTATTGGAAGCTAGAGCAATTAGATAAGATAGAGAAACAAATGAAGGCATTGAAATCAGACAAAAAGAAGCAGAATTATTTCTGTTTGTAGATGACACGATCCTATATGTAGAAAGCCTTAAAAAGACTCGATAAAAACAAAACAAAACAAAAGCAAACAAACAAACAAAAAACCCCAAACACTGTTAGAACAAATAAACAAATTCAGGTAAGTTGCAGGTTACGAAATCGACATTCAAAAACCAGCAGTATTTCTTTACACCAACAAGGAACTTCCCAAAAAGGAAATTGAGAAAACAGTCCCATTTACAATAATACCACAAAGAGTGAAATACTTGGGAATAAACTTAACCACAGTGGTAGAAGTCCATATGCTGAAAACTATAAAACATTGAGGAAAGAAATTGAAGACGACACAGCTACTCTTCAGCAGGGTGCCAAGAACCCACAACGGGAAAGGACAGTCTCTTCAATGATGATGCTGGGAAAGCTGGATAATCACACACAAAAAAATTAAATCAGACTCTTACACGATACACAAAATCAGCTCCAAATGGGTTAAAGACGTAAACAGAAGCCCCGAGACCATGAAACTCCTAGAATACATTATAGAGAATATTATACATATTATACATAAAGATTATGCATATATGAAAAGGTGCTCAACATCACTAATTATCAAGGACAGGCAAATCAAACCACAATGCAGAGGCCTGGCTCAGTGGGCTCAGCATTGGACTCTTGGTTTCAGCTCAGGTCATGATCTCGGGATCCTTGGTTTGAGCCCCATGTCAGGCTCCATGCTCAGTGGGGAGTCTGCTTAAGATTCTCTCTCTCTGCCTCTCCCCCCTCTTATACTAGCTCGCTCACTCTCTCAGATAGATAAATAAATCTTTAGAACTAAATCAAAACAACGTCATGTCATGTCACGCCTGTTAGCATGGCTACTATCAAGAGTGTGAGAGCAAGATAAGTGCTGGCAAGGATGCAGACAAAAGGGAGCAATGGAATATTATTCAGCCTTATCAAGAGTGTGAGAGCAAGATAAGTGCTGGCAAGGATGCAGACAAAAGGGAGCAATGGAATATTATTCAGCCTTAAAAAAAGAAAGGAAAGAAAAGGAAGAAAAGAAAAGAAAAGAAAAGAAAAGAAAAGAAAGGAAAGGAAAGGAAAGGAAAGGAAAGGAAAAAGGAAAGGAGAAGAGAAGAGAAGAGAAAGAAAAGAAAAGAAAAGAAAAGAAAAGAAAAGAAAAGAAAAGAAAAGAAAAGAAAAGAAAAGAAAAGAAAAGAAAAGAAAGGGCTCCTGGCTGGCCCAGCTGGTGGAGCATGTGACTCTTGATTTTGGGGTTGTGAGTTCAAGCCCCATGTTGGTGTAGAGAGTACTTAAAAATGAAACTTTTAAAAAAGAAAAGGAAAGAAGGAAATCCTGCCATTTGTAACGACATGGTTGGAGGACATGATAACAAGTGAAATAAGCCAGACACAGGGAGAAAAATACTGCATGACATCACTTATATGTAGGATGTAAAACGCTCAAGTCCACAGAAGCAGAGAGTAGGACGGGGCTACCGGGGGCAGGGACGGTGCTGGTCGGAGGGCGCGAAGCTTCAGTTACATACGATGCGTGAGTTCAGGAGCTCTGACGCACCACATGGCGACTCTAGTTAGTACTGTACTGTGCACCTGCAATCTGCTGAGAGAGTAGATCTTAAGTTCTCTCTCCCCTCCCCCCACACAAACACAAGCGGTAACCATGTGAGATGTCGGATATGTTAGCTTGACTGTGGTGATCTAATCCGGTCACAAAATGTGTGTATGACAAAAACATCACATTGTACACCTGACACACATACAATTTTTATTTTTAAATTGTTTTTTAAATTAAAAATTATGAATAAAAAAGCATCTCATCCGTTTGACAGGTGTATGAACCGTGGCCTCAGAGACAGAAAGTTCTCGTAGGATATGCCACTGGTCCAGCCAACTGTGCTCTCTCTGAGTGAATGTTTACCAAGAAATCTTCTATTATATGTTTATCCCTGTCAATTTCCCTGCAGGGAGAGAGTCTGCTGATAAGATGATTCAAGCATCTATTCACAAATTATATTTCTAGTTATAAGGCAGCATGTTGACCTGGTTTCACATGAGTTTGTCTATGGCGGAGAAGGTGCCCCACAGCATCTCACCTCACGTGGTGGCCCCCTAGGGAATCAGGCCGCGCAGAGAAACAGGCGGAAGACTTCATAGGAAGAATCCTTAACATGCCCTCTCTTCTTTGCTCCCCGCCAGCTTACTCCACTTATTAAGGCGCGTATGATTGAGGCCACCCAATATCTGCTCCCTAATGCTTTCGCTTGAAACACCTGCTATTCCAAATCAGGTTTCTCAACCTCAGTACTATTGACATTTTGAATCAGATAATTCTTTGGGGAGGAGACTGTCTAGGCATTGTAGGGTGTCTGGCAACATCCTTGACTTCTCCACCCTAGATACCAGTAACACCCCCTACACTGTGACAAGCAAACATGGCTCCAGACATTGCTGGAGCAGGGAATCACCTCCAGTTGAAAACCGCTATTCGAGGCGAGGACTCCGGAACAAGGCAGTTCTTCCTTGTACACTATCCAAGGGAGGTGGTAAGCTAGAAGGAGAACTGACTGTTTCTGCTACAGCTTGCTACGTAGCTGGACATTTTCCCCACGTAACTTTAATCCTCTGAGAAGTTTCATCACATTGGCTAAAAAGTAAATAATCCCTGAGAAGTGTTGCAGCATTTATGAAAGCTAATCCTTACTGGAATAAGAAAGACTATTCTGGGGTTGGGTTTGTTTTTTAAAAAAATTTTTTGAGGTTTAATTTACATAGAACATTATATTAATACTTCTGGTGTACGACATAATGATTTGATATTGTATACATTGCAAAATGTTCGCCACAAAGAGTCTAGTTACCATCCGTCACCAAACATAGTTGCAGAAATTTATTTCTTCTTTTTCTTGTGATGACAACTTTTAAGAGGTGCTCTCTCCCCAACTTTCAAGTAGGCAGTACACTATTACGAACTATAGTTGCCATGTTGTGCACTACTTCCCCATACTTAGTTATCTTATAACTAGCACTTTTGACCCATTTGAGCCATTTTACCCTCACCTCTACCCCCCATCCCTCTAGCAACCACCAATCTGTTCTCTGTATCTATGAGTTTGATTTTTTGGTGTTTTGTTTGTCTCCCTTTTTAGATTCCACATATAAGTGAGATCATATGGTATTTGTCTTTCTGTCTTATTTCACTTTGTATAATGTCCTCAAGTTGTATCGATGTTGTCACAAATGGCAAGATTCCATTGCTTTTTGCTGAATACTGTTCCCCTGTACGTACATATCTATCCATGTGCACATACCACAGCTTTACCCTCCATCCATGCGTGCACACTTGGTTTGTTTCCATATCTTGGCTATTGTAAATAATGCTGCACTGAACATGGGGGTGCAGATATCTTTCTGAATTCGTATTTTAGTTTTCTTCAGATAAATACCCAGAAGTGAAATTGCTAGATCATATGATAGTAATATTTTAAATTTTTTGAGGAACCTCCACTCTGTTTTCCAGAGTGGCTGTATCAGCTTGCATTCCCACTCACAGTGCAGGAGGGTTCCTTTTTCTCAGCATCTTCACCAACACCTGTTATTTCTTGTGTTTTTGATTTTAGCCATCGTGATAGGTATAAAGCGATATCTCATTGTGGTTTGGAGTTGCATTTCCTCGATGATGAGTGATGTTGAGCATCTTTTCATGTGTCTGTTGGCCATCTGGATGTCTTCTTTGGAGAAATCTCTGTTCAGGGGCACATAGGTGGCTCGGTCAGTTAAGCGTCTGACTCTTGATTTGGGGTCAGGTCATGATCTCAGTGTTGTGAGAACAAGCCCCATATCAGGCTCTGCATGGGGCATGGAGTCTGCTTAAAATTCTCTCTCTCCCTCTCACTCTGCTCCTCCCCCTACTTTCCCCCTTCTCTCTCCTTAAAAAAAAAAAGAAAGAAAGAAAAGAAATATCTTTTCACGTCTTCTCATTTTTCAGTCAGGTATTTTGGGGTTTTTGCTATTGGGTTCTAGGAGTGTTTTATATATTTTAGATAGTGAACCCTCACCTGCTGTAGGACGTGCAAACACTCTCTCCCACCCGCCAGGCGGTCTTCTCCTCTGGGCTTGGCTTGTTTGTGTGCTGTACAGAGGCATATTTTTATGTAGTTTCACTTGCTTATTTTTTATTTTGTGGCCTTTGTTTTTAGTGTCAGATACAAGAGATCATTGTCTGGCAAATGTCGAGGTGCTTATTACCTGTGTTTTCTTCTAGGAGTTTCATGGTTTCGGGTTGTGCATTCAAGACTTTGATCCCTTCTTAGTAAATATTTCTCTGCAGTGTCAGATAGCAGTCTAGTCTCATTCTTTTGCCTGTGGCTGTCCAGTTTTCCCAACACCATGTATTTTCTGTCCTTTCCCCTTTGTATGTTCTTGCCTCCTCCGTCATAGGTTACTTGACTATATACATATAGGTTTACTTCTAGCCCCGTGTCATTTCTACGCAAAGTGGAAGAGAGAAGGTGTTACAAACAAGCAGCCGCTACTCCGGCCGTGACTGTAGACACCAGCCCATCTCCACAGATGAGATTTGTCCCGCAATTATTGTTGCTGCTGCTGCCCGGGACTTGGAGGGAAGCATTTTAATAGCTTTATTAATGCTGACTAAGTTTTCTTCCCTAATCCAACTGGCCTTACTGCTTATTAAAAGTATTCAAAAGTATTTATTGTGATCCTGGCATGGTGTAAAGGAATCTCATTACCTTTCTGCAATAAAAATCTTGGGGAAAATTAGTTTTCCCCTGCAGTTCTAATAAGATAGAAAAAAATACAGCTGGTTTCTGCAATAAAGTTTGCTCTGGAAGCTGGCAATGAAAATGGGACTTTCGATACTGGCTGTAATAGGGACAGGACTCCGGAGATCCCACGCATGCGCTGTCTTGTCATAAAGGCCCTACTCCGAGCTGGGAAGAACTGGGGCTCGTCCCCCAGCCTGTAGCCCCAGAGCTCACAGTACAGACAACAATCCCAGAGGCTGGCGTGGGGACCCAGTGCTCGCTTTGCCCTGCACGCGGGTGGCGCCGGGCTACCTGGCGCCCACAGAGCGGGATTTGACTTCGTAGGCTTGGTACCCATCCACAAAGCTGAGCCCCAACGCCACCGTGTAGCCATCCACGGTGAGTGTGCAGGACAGGGACCCGCCTTGACTTTCAGGATGGAGAAGCAAACGCAGGACCGATGTCTGGCAAGCAAAACAGTTGTGGAATACACTTGATCTTTCTGGTCCAGCACTTTTCTAGGAGCAAAAAGAGCCCAGATGCTGTAGTTCTGTGCTCAAAAGCAATTACTCTCTTTAACTTCATATCCAAGCTGAATAACAAACTTTATAGACTCTGTATCTTTCATAAAATAATGTTTAATTTAGTTGAAATTTTTAAAATAAAACGTAAAACTCAAGGTTTAGTATTATTTAATGAAAACCTTTGAAGAAAATTGATGTTGACCCAAGATCCTTTGAAAATGCAGCAATGAAGGATGACTTCTTCTCTACAGCTAAGGTATAAGGTTAGAGAATTCTTCCTCATAGAGAACGTAGGTATACAGAAGCTCTGTATGGGCAGCAGAGAAGCCCAATCACAACTGTGAGATGTGAGCTCTGTCCACGTGGAGGCATAAAGCTATGTCGTACATACCCAGCACCAACACACTGATTCACTGAAACCGAACAGGGAAAACAGCCAGGAGATTATTTCACTCCTTGCAGACAAAGAAACTAGTTCGCCGAATTTTTCATGTTCACTCGTGGCACATACAATGTGCTATGCTTGGCTCTTCAGTGGATTTGCTAAGGATCATGACATCACCTAGTTTACCTTCTTTTATGCCCTTTGGAATCTTCCTCCATGATAAGGACTTTTCTGACAGCCAGCACCCGACCAATGGTTCTCCAGTTCCAGATTCAGGACACAACCCATCCTGCTTCAAACCCACTGCACAGCCAAATGGACTCCAAACGCAAATCCAGTTCAGAGTAAATCCAATTCAGCGCCTCTCTTCCACTAAAACTTAACTCATCCAGACGCTCAGAGGGTTTTGGGAACTAAATGTCCTGATTCGCTCTGGATTAAGCAAAGAATTCCTTTTGTTTCAATCTGCGCATTTAAAAAAATTGCTAAACTGTGTTAGTTCACATTCTTGCTTAAATACCAAGACTTGTAAGATCTCCGCCCCAGAAAGAATCTTTCTTTTCCATACAGAGAAAGTTCCAATTCAGGTTTCACAAAGGGTCACTCCTTTTCTGAAGTCCTATGTTTTGATTGGGGGTGCTGTCCGGTGATGACATTTTGAAAGCAGTCACCCAAGACTATCTCTAGTTTTACATATAAACCTAAAGTCTATTCATTCACTCTCCCCACCCCCACGCTAAAATTACACTCTCTCACCTTTTTGTCCTTGTCTTTTCTGGATGCATTTTTGTAGTGAACTTGCCTGAAACAAGGATAGATCAAGTCAGAAAATTTTGGCCTTTTGAGTTTTTGCCTTTTTATCCTATCCATAAACCCAGGCTTCGATTGATCAGGCCATGTGTAAAGGAGGGAGTGGATTTTACTGAAGTTCATATGGAGACAGATTATCCCATTTTAGTCTGGCAGGTAAGAGAGCTAATTTACTGTCTCAGCTACTTCTTAGTTTTGAGATTCAGGACAAGTTATTTACCCTTGATCTGTAAGGTTCCTGATTTATAAAAAGGAAGAGGTTTATAATTATTTTCAAGGTGCTTTCTTGCTCTACTCTTTTATAAGCCCATGAATTTCTTCAGCAGCGTTCAGTCGAATGGAAAAATATTGATTGCTGATTAAGACAATTTTCCAGGAATGATTTCAATCATTCAAACCAGCGTCTTATCTGACATACAGAACCCATTGTGATTTTTATTCTTCTCTTCTAATATTACATCAGCCAGTGGCATCTTGTCAACAAACCTTTTTGGGGAGCCCTTCCACAAATCCTAGTGATCAAAGATAATTTTTCTATAAAGTAAAAGTTGGATCATGCCATCATTCATGTATGAAACATCCTATAAATGTGACAAAAGCATAATCGCATTTTAAAGGAGCTTATTTGCCAGATCCCACTGGACGCTGAACTGAGAATCTGAAATAATTTCTCCCCCTATCTGCCATCAGAATTTGGAAGGATCCATAGACAAATGGAAGCTCCATTTTTAAGCTACTGATAAGCAAAGATTAATAGAAATTATCCTGGAGCAAAGATATGAAGTTGTTTTATTTCAGTCCATTTTAGAAAAATCATAAATTGGAAGAAAATAAGAAATAACATTATTGTACACTCCATGCCCATAATGATTCACTTCCATTATCATTTCATTGTTTGGAAGCATAATTTTATTTACTCTCATCTCCTATGTTCTTGGATCTGAATGTGAGTTGGTGATTTGTTATTAGTTAACGGTAATCGTAAAGACACCAAGAGAATATATGTACCATACCGAACAAAACAACTAGATGTTAGAAAGCCCACGTCTTGCGATCACCATGATTTTTCTGATTGGTATCTTGGGTATTTTGGTTTCAACCCCGCAATTTAATACTTTCTGGTGTGGTTATGCTCACAATGGCACAGAATGATTTGTTGGCAGAATTCAACATCATACTTTTCTGAAGGTTATTAACATTTTTTTCAAAGAAGATTCCTGAAAATAAAATCTCACTCCAGTCCTCAGTCACGCACGCACACACACACACACACACACACACACACACACACACACACTTAATCACTCTGATAGCCACCCTTCTACGTCTGAGTAAAGACAACTTTCACCTCAATGAAAATATGACTGGACCATGATTTTAAAGTCACTCTACCAAGAAGAAAAAACAAGGACAAAAAAAGCACAAAATGTCTTTCAGCTGACTTTCATTTATATTCAGCTTTCTTTATAACACTACACACACTCTCACTGTGTTTTGCAATTCCCTTAATATATTTTGGAAAGAAGCTCAGATCTTCTTTTTCCATTAATAGATATTTCTTCATTTAGATGTCTGTCTGTTTCTTCACCCTCAAACATGATCTTTTATATAAAAGTGGGTCACAGAAAATTGTTAATGTCAAGCCATTCAAGATCTATTAATCCACCTTCCGGGGCTTAAGAAGCAATAGCTGACACTACCAGGAAGCAATTTCAGGTGAGCGCCACCAGCACTCCTAGAATTCTTCCCTAAGGAAATGTCTTGAACAGAAGAAAATGGGTAATTTTAAATATTGCACTTGGTTTCAATGGCTTAAAAACCCCAAAGCGTTGGGCTCTGAAGATTAAACAGAAATCAAGCTGTATTATATTACATGTTATCTGATTAACAATTCTGCAAACTACTTTTTAAAAATTCTTCAGCCCCAGGGCCACGTGAGGAAACAGTGAGCACTGAGCTGGGGTCAGAAAATCGAGGTGTGATACTCGATCTGCCATCAACAAGCTGTGGAGGACTGCACGCTCTCTACTCGCTGCACTTTTTTTTCTCTGCAAAATGTGGATTTAACCTAGAAGACCTCTGAGGTCCCATATGACTCTGGGACATTTCTACAACTCTCCCCAGCTCGTGTAGCCCGTGCACATTTGTTGAATCTGAGCTTATGCCAGGTTCTTGGAGGGGGGAGACTTGGGACTGGGTGAGGCTGAGAGAGAGCCAGAGATGGTCTTTGGAGGCAGAGCCACAGCAAGACTCCATAATACAGCCCTTGCGAAACATTAATCCAGAAGGACTGGGCAGGGGAACAGAGATAATGTGACCAGGAGGAGGGCCAGTAACAGGGAACCTTAAACCAGAGTGAACACGTGCAGAATGGAGTTGAATGTGGCACTCAAGATATTTCCGGGGACACCTGGGTGGCTTGGTCATTTGGGCACCCGATTCTTGACTTTGGTTCTGGTCATGATCTAAGGGTTCTGAGATCAAGTCCCACGTAGGGCTCTGTGCTCAGTGGGGAGTCTGCTTGAGATTTCTGTCTCTCTCTTCTTCTTCTGCCTGCTCACGCACTCTCTCTCTCTAAAATAATGGATAAATAAGTCTTTTTTAAAAAAGAGATATTTTTGAAGACACTAGAATGTGAAGTTACAGGAAATTTTTATAGAAAGCTATAAAGAGGGCCAAGTCCAGAAACAAAGGCAGCAAGGAGAGGAGCGCCTGGGTGGCTCAGTCGTTAAGTGTCTGCCTTCGGCTCAGGGCGTGATCCCAGCGTTCTGGGATCAAGCCCCACATCGGGCTCCTCTGCTGGGAGCCTGCTTCTTCCTCTCCCACTCCCCCTGCTTGTGTTCCCTCTCTCACTGGCTGTCTCTCTGTCAAATAAATAAATAAAATCTGAAAGAAAGAAAGAAAGAAAGAAAGAAAGAAAGAAAGAAAGAAAG
>NW_024424452.1:65273893-65303159 GCF_017311325.1 Ursus maritimus
ATTAACAATTCTGCAAACTACTTTTTAAAAATTCTTCAGCCCCAGGGCCACGTGAGGAAACAGTGAGCACTGAGCTGGGGTCAGAAAATCGAGGTGTGATACTCGATCTGCCATCAACAAGCTGTGGAGGACTGCACGCTCTCTACTCGCTGCACTTTTTTTTCTCTGCAAAATGTGGATTTAACCTAGAAGACCTCTGAGGTCCCATATGACTCTGGGACATTTCTACAACTCTCCCCAGCTCGTGTAGCCCGTGCACATTTGTTGAATCTGAGCTTATGCCAGGTTCTTGGAGGGGGGAGACTTGGGACTGGGTGAGGCTGAGAGAGAGCCAGAGATGGTCTTTGGAGGCAGAGCCACAGCAAGACTCCATAATACAGCCCTTGCGAAACATTAATCCAGAAGGACTGGGCAGGGGAACAGAGATAATGTGACCAGGAGGAGGGCCAGTAACAGGGAACCTTAAACCAGAGTGAACACGTGCAGAATGGAGTTGAATGTGGCACTCAAGATATTTCCGGGGACACCTGGGTGGCTTGGTCATTTGGGCACCCGATTCTTGACTTTGGTTCTGGTCATGATCTAAGGGTTCTGAGATCAAGTCCCACGTAGGGCTCTGTGCTCAGTGGGGAGTCTGCTTGAGATTTCTGTCTCTCTCTTCTTCTTCTGCCTGCTCACGCACTCTCTCTCTCTAAAATAATGGATAAATAAGTCTTTTTTAAAAAAGAGATATTTTTGAAGACACTAGAATGTGAAGTTACAGGAAATTTTTATAGAAAGCTATAAAGAGGGCCAAGTCCAGAAACAAAGGCAGCAAGGAGAGGAGCGCCTGGGTGGCTCAGTCGTTAAGTGTCTGCCTTCGGCTCAGGGCGTGATCCCAGCGTTCTGGGATCAAGCCCCACATCGGGCTCCTCTGCTGGGAGCCTGCTTCTTCCTCTCCCACTCCCCCTGCTTGTGTTCCCTCTCTCACTGGCTGTCTCTCTGTCAAATAAATAAATAAAATCTGAAAGAAAGAAAGAAAGAAAGAAAGAAAGAAAGAAAGAAAGAAAGGAAGGAAGGAAGGAAGGAAGGAAGGAAGGAAGGAAGGAAGGAGAAAGAAAGAAAGAAAGAAAGAAAGAAAGAAAGAAAGAAAGAAAGAGAAAGAAAGACAGCAAGGAGAGATAAAATCAGGGAGGGAGGACAGATTGGCCCCAAACTTACAAGAACACCTTGAAGATGAGTTAGAAAAACGTTTAACAGCCTTGAGCTCTTTTGAAGGAGAGGAATAATATCATCAGTCTTGCTTTTAGCCACCAGTTGGTTTAGAGCCCAAATCATATTACCTTCCAATGAAAAGTGCAGGAGAAACATTTGCTTTGGTCTTATTTCTTACTAATGCTAGATCTTCACCTTCCACATGTGTCCCCAGAGGACACAGCCAGACTGGTGACGCAGAATTCAGAGATTAACAGAACAACTGAATTAGTAAAATGGCATTTTCTTATCACTAGTTTACCACTCAACATCTAAGATCTCAGCAGCTGAGTCCAGCCTTTCCCAGGGCTGGACCCTTGCTGTCCCAGATTGCCCCCTTAGACACTGGCACCGCACTCATTAACTGTCACTACCAGTGCTGTTTCATCTGAATTCACCCCCAGAAAATGTTCCCTGAGGACAGAGATCTTTCTATCTGATCTAGTGAGTCCCTATGCCTCCTAGAATTGGGGACATCACAGATTCCTCAATACACATTTGTTGAATATATTAATGAAGGGATCAGTTAATCAATTCAGCTCATTTTATGTATCAACCACCCAGATTTGAAAATATTCAATTTCAGAAAAAATTGAAAAAATGTTTTTGATCTATAACAAATAACGACCCAAATCTCTCCAAACGCCTTGTCCCGAAGTTGCTTTGCCTAGATTAAGTACAAGCCCAGAACAAGGGCCATTTGCTTATTCAAAGCTCTTTGGGGGGCACCTGGGGGGCTCAGTCAGTTAAGTGTTCAACTCTTGGTTTTGGCTCAGGTCATGATCGCAGGGTCATGATCTCAGGGTCATGGGATCAAGCCCCATGTCAGGTTCTGCCCTCGGCGTGGAGTTGCTTGAGATCCTCTCTCCTTCTGCCCTTTCCACTCATTCTCTCTCTCTCTCTCATAAATAATAAATAAATAAATAAATAAATAAATAAAATCTTTAAAAAAACCGAGCTCTTTGCGGCTAGAAACACAGGTACAGTTTGGGCGCTTTTCAGTGTGAACCAGATGCTTTATTTGCTAGACAATAATTTCTTTTTTCCGCTGCCCTTCATAAGCACTCTGCTTCTCAAATCACTTTCTGTTCATAGCCCTTTATATCTGGGAATGCAGATTTATAAAGGTGGAAAAAATGCGGAAACAAAGGTCGAAAAAGATTAGGATTCAGCAGTTCTGCCCTGGATATTAACTGCTCGGATAGAAATAGACATTTCAGGTTAAGCTCTGCTTGGAAACTTCAGCTCATTAGTGTCCCTTAAAGCCAAAGAGACCCTAAAGGAAATGACGTAAAACAGGGCTGGTAAAATGGGTTATAGAGGAAACAACCCTTTGTTTTCTTTGAACGATGTCCCTTTTGCTCAACTGCTTTAAAAACACAGAGGGCAGGACAGGGGTACCCTTTGTGTCAGATGGACCTGGCGGCTCTTTGACACAGTGGCAACTCTGGCAGAGGCTGGGTGTTCTGAAATTTCCTTCTTGGTGCCAAGAGCCCACATGCCCTCTGTAAACATGGATCTCATTCTGTGTAAGGCCTCACAGTTACCTACAACTTGGTCCCATCAAAACCTTTCCATTTCCTTCTCTCTAAATTAAACCACTATGGCTCTTTTCTATTTTGGAGGTAGGAAAAGAAAAGATGGCTGATCTTTATTTATTTAAAGACACATATACTGTGCGCTTCCAGAAGGACCTGGGGCCGGCTCACAGGTTTGACATGTAGCTCAAAGGCACAGTAGGACATTGAAACATAGAGCAAAGCTGAGCCCACCGAAAGAGAGAGCTCGGGCTGGTAGATGCCATAGCCGAACAAACTTCTACTCTTGGAAAATTATTATGGACCTCACCCTTCTAGCCACTGAAAGCACAATGAGAAACAATGTCGTGGTTACCTGGCTTTGGTTTCATAAGTTTATCTTCAGAAATGCAATTACTCTTGAAACAACAGAATGGAAACAACCTCTGGAAACAAGTTACCAGGATACAGAGGGCCCAAGATTTTCAAAATCATTTCTTCAGAGCTAAGGAGGGGAAGACAGTCATTGTAGCTACTCTCTGTTTATTGACCTGGAAGAGCCTGGCACAGAGGAAGAAAAACCCAGCACTCCCCAATGTGTGGCCACCAGGTCATGGGGAAGATATTGTCCCCAGGCACCAAAAGAGCCAGAGGATTATGGCCCAGCTCCCCAAAGACCAAGAAAGGAAGAGAGACACTGGCAGAGCTATGGTCGAGATGAAACACCAAAACACAAGCTGAGCCTTCCTATATTTTTTTCAACTCTGTTAACAAAGTTTCTGACAACCAAGTGTGTCTTTGAAACTCACCTCATTCATTGCTTTATCACCAAAAGCAACAAATGATTCTTGGAATAGCTGCCACAATGACTTCCCCTTCTGTGTGCAGCCCCTTCTCAGCTATGGGACTCCAACAGCTCCTTCTGTCTTCCCTAATGAAGCAGACACAGCCTGGTCAATCACATGAGAAGTTTGGAATGGAACGTTGTAATGGTAGAAGCCGACAGCAGTACTCTGCCGGGAAGAAGAACTCTGAACTCTCGCTCCTAGATACTTTAGAGCTCCTATGGGATTGCTCCTTCCCGGGATCCAGGTGAATCATCTTTTTCTTGGATTCTGTGGGCTCTACCATTCTTTTTCAAATTCTCCTCTCCTTTTTTTTCCCTTTAGCTGCCCAGAATTGATTTCTATATCTTAACTTATAACACAAATGAATCCTTCCATGAGTTTTGCAAATTACACTAAGAGACATAGGGGGAAAATAGCCAATGATTATTATGAGTAAGAAATATAATCATACATGATAAAATTAGAAAGGACAGAATGAAAATGGTGGGCAGGACGTATATGAAATTAGCCAGTGTCATGGCCCCCAAAGGAAGGAAACAGGTGCCATCACAGGTTGAGTTATCTAGAAGCAAATGCTGAGAAAGTCTGGGTGCAAGATGTTTACAAGGGATGAACACCTGTGAATGGCAGGGACAGGAACCAGACTACGCAGAGAGTGAAGTCAAGTCGCCATGCCCATCCAGAAGAACCTCTCAGCCGGGAGCCCTGGAGCACCAATGTTGAGCAGAGCCTAAAATGGGTGGACAACTGGAGGCTGCCTTCTGGTCACCCCACAGATGGGTGGCAAGTCCTCCCCTGAAGGGAGACACAGGCAGTGCATCTCTGTGCGACAAGAGTCCCCCCTTGATGCCATTTGGATTCACTTCTCCATATACATTCAGGGAGCCTCTCCTTCAAGTTTCCAGGGGGCTTCTCTTCGTCAGTAGAAACTTAGAAGAGAGTGGCCAGTTAGGGGGAAGAATTGCTTCCCGTCCACTGTAGTTGACCTCAGGGCTGCAACAGACACTTCTCATCTCCCTCCTCCGCTGTCCATTCTCGATTACCTTTATCATTCGCTCCCATCCCTGCTGGTCTCATCGGCTTACTTGGGCCATGAACCAGACCGTCACCTCTGAAACATGTCCTTCTCAGGCTGAAGTTGCTGTCTCTGTCCATTTGCAATCACAGTTGTGAAAGACAGTCCCCAGAAGTGCCCAGGTGTGTCCTCTTGGTTCCCTACATATCCCTCCCTACCCCATAGCATAAAGCATCCTTGCCTCGTGTCATGGGCCGATGACCCATGCTGAGACAATGACACCTCTTCTTGTCTGTCCTCGACAGGAGTTGCCTACACTGCTCAGGCTGCAGCCATACATCAAAATTCACTGGGAACCTTGCTGTGGCCCTTGGCAATAGTATGCCCCCTCTTGGGACCAGCATCTCTCACCCTATAAAATCCAGAGTTGCAGAGATGGAGAGCAGAGTCACTCTGTGGATCTTCCTAGTCATGTAAATGTCATTCCAAACAACAGCCGGAACCCCGGCACTAAGAAGAGAAGCACCAGGCCTGGGGCACCTGTTACGAACCAGGCACAGTGCCTGAGTCAGTCCACTGGACGCTCGCAACACCCGATGACATGGGGCCCCTCATCATCTGCACCCTGCACGTGAGGGCAGTGAGGCTTACAAACGGGAAATTACTTGCTCAGGGTTGCGCAGCGAATACAGGTGGAGCTGGGACACCTTTGCTCTTGCAACTTTGTGGCATCATCTAAAAAATTAAAATGTAGCTACAAAGCCAAAAATAAATGAGCAAACGCATGTTGATGTAAGAAATAACTTTATAGTACTTTGTACATGCTTGCTGCTTGATAAGTGAAGAACCAGCTTGGCTTTATCCTTTCCGTTATCAGTTAATTATTCTTCCTACTTTCATGTCTCAGAATGGCCCTGCATCACTTCTTGTTATCATTATTCAATTAGAACTATGCCCCAGTTTCTATCCTGCAGTAAATCCTGGAGTGGTGTCTGTTGAGTGTAAGTGTAAGAGAATGATAAGACGGTCTCTTATTCTAAAAATACAGTGAAGCAGGAGAAATAGGCTAAACGTTCATTTTTTTTCCTAAAGAAGCTCAAAATGGTCTCTCTCAGCTCATTAATCCTAGAAGCATCGCTGTGAAGATGGCTGCCGAAGGACGTGTCTTATGTTTCACAATGAAGGGCAGGTAGTAAGTGGATGGAAAGAAGAGAACTCTAAACTCCAGAAAGAGCCATCTCATTAGAAACCAAGTGTCTGTGGGTGAAGGAGCTAAAACGAGATCTAATTCAAAGCCATAGTCAGAAGACAAGTTTTCTCTTTGGGGAGCAGGTAGGAAAGGGCACAGGTAAAGTATTTTTAGAGATAACTTGTTTTTAATCTAGGAAGGAGAATTTGTGGATAATGAGTATACATTAGATTATGATTCCTGTGCTCTGTATTTTTTCAACCTTTTTAATACAAAAAAAAACTTTTTAGAGAAATCTGAAAAGAAAGAGAAAGGTAAAGAAGACAGGATTTCTTTTTCCACGCACAGATATCTCTTCTTCCTTTCAGAATCAATTTATGACAATAACCACCTCAGCTTTTCTTCCTCTCCTACCTTCCAGATTTAAAAACAAACATGAAAGGGGCGCCTGGTGGCTCAGTCTGTTAAGTGGCTGCCTTTGGCTCAGGTCATGATCCCAGGTTCCTGGGATCGAGCCCCACATCAGGCTCCCTGCAAAGGGGGGGGGGGTGTCTGCTTCTCCCTCTCCCTCTATAGCTTCTTCCTGCTCTTTGTCTCTCAAATAAATAAAATCTTAAAAAACAAAAAGAATTGTTTCAAGTTTAATTTCTAAAATCGGTAGCTATAATTCCTATAAACAAAAACTCTTCAAGGTTCACAATTCTTTTTGAAGGTGTAAGGACACCCTGACACGAGGGAAATGGAGAATCACTTCCTTAGCCCTAAAAATCCGGAAACTCCGAGTTTTCTCTGCTGAGACCGGCTCCCCCTCGGGGCGGGCTCTCTAGCAGGATGTGAAATGACGTCATGCTATCCTCGCATGACCACCTCTGGCCCTTTAATAGGACTTTTCCTCAAGCGATCGATCACGCAGGTCACACTTACCTAGTTTCTCTCCGCGGCCACGGAGCAGCCAGCCTGCCTCGGTCTGGGCTCCATTCGACTCTTCAGGGTGAGTCAGATGGAAGTTCACGGTCCCTCCGGCTGATTGGGACACACGTGAGGCTCGCGGCTTGAAGGAGCAAGCACCTGCAGCCTGCCCCGCAGGTGAGTGGCGGTGCCGCCATCCAACGGCGCTCCGCACGCATCTCCCCTCCACAGCTTCCTGTCCACAGGAGGCGCGGGGCTTCCGAGTCCTGCAAATGCTGAACCCTGGAAGCTCCCTCTTTTGAACCCCTGTAGTATGTTGTTTATATTCCTCTTGAGGTTTCGAAAGGCTGTTACAGTTGGCAGCCGTGTCCACATCTGGACCAACAAGCTCGTAAGCTACTTGAGGGTCTCATTTATTCGTCTTTTAATCCCCAACACCTGCAAGAGTAATGCGGATCACGTGTCAGTGGAATCCAGAGGCCACGTCTAACCTCTCGAGGGATCGTCAGAAGAGAGGTTTGCTCTTAGACAGAATTCTTGCCTGTCTTCCTTCCTTCCTTTTTTTTTTTTTTTTTTTTTTTTGAAGATTTTATTTATTTATTTGAAAGACAGAGAGAGCACAAGCAGGGGAAGTGGCAGATGGAGAGGGAAAAGCAGGCTCTCCGCGGAGCAGGGAGGGGCTCGATCCCAGGACCCCGGAATCATGACCCCCGCAGAAGGTAGACACTTAACCGACTGAGCCACCCAGGCGCCCACTCGTCTTTCTAGCATCTGTTCTTCTAGATCCCTTCCATAGTGTTGGTGAGAAAAACCACATCAGGGCCTGCCTGCGATGGAAGCCCAATCTTCACGGCCCACATGCGGCCTTGAGCGAGGCTGTGTGAGGTTGGGGACATCATGAGTCTGTTCCCGGGCAGGTGGCCGCTATTGACTGTAGCCATTCATGCCCTCCTTGCAAGCACCGCAGAAACAGTGACGCCGTTTCCTCCCACTTGGCCCGCAGGTGTGGGCAGTTCATAGAATCATGAACATCTGGGCAAATAGGAACTTGGGACGCATTCTGGTCCAACCACTCGTCCTCAAACGAGTCACGCTCATTGCTCGGGTCTGCTGGGCTGACCAACAGTGGGGCTTTCACCAGGTACGACCCTGTCGACTCCACTGATCTGAGTGTATGTGGTTGTACTGCGGCGGCCCTAGCACGGGAAACAGGGATCAGTGTGACTAGGAAGACAGACATCAAAGGAAGATTTGTGGAGGGAGGGACAGAAACAGGAATAAAGGAGGAAGTAAGAACTCCAAGCACAAGGCAAAACACTAAAACGACGATTCCTGCTTTAAAAGAAACAAAACAAAGCCAAATAAACCCCGCCCCCCTCACTTCCCCTTTGTCCTTCTGCTCAAACGCCGTGGATTTCATTTTCTATTTCTGCACCTCGAATCACCACAAGCAGCAGCTTATAACAATTCTCACTGAGTCTCTCTCTGTTTCATACGTCGGAAGCCCCTGCACAGCTCGGCCAGTCTCTCAGCTCCGTGTCACAGGATCGTAACCTGTGTCTGTCATGTGGAGTGTGTTCTTAATTGGGACTAGGGGTCTTTTCCAGGCTCAGATTGTTGGTAGAATTCAGTTCACCGTATTGTGGAGCTCATAGCAGCTTGTCTCACCAAGGCCTGCAAGAAAATGTCTGTACTGCTTTGACTCTCTTTGGCTTCAGGAAATGCCCCCTCTCATCCTTCTTAAGGATTCACCTGATTAGGTCAGGCCCACCCAGAATAATACTGTGAAATTAATCTGGTCAACTGACCAGTAACCTAATCATGTGAGTTGTATGCCATCATATTCACGAGCTCCACCTATATTCAAGGAGAGAGGACTGTACAGTCTGTACACACCAGGAGGCGGGGTCATGCCTGAGCCAAAGGCAGATGCTTCACCGACGGAGCCACCCAGGCGCCCCTCAGGCAGCATCTTTTAAAGTATGCACATATGTACAGTGGGCTGCAATTGTAAATCCCGCTGGCCTCAGACCAGGAGATCTGGAGGTGTCCCCTGTGCAGTAGTTGCAAAGATCTGGGCTCACGATGTGTGGGATCCCCTTTCGGAGAGGTACCGATGAGCTGTAGTGAGGCAGAGGGGAGGCACGAAGATGGCATCCCCTGGCCTGCATTTCCCAAAAGCATCTCTGCAGCCCCTAGATGTGGGGCAAACCTGAAGCATGCCCCTTAGCCTGAAGGTCCAGGACAAGAAAGTAGCACTCCTTCCCCAAAGGGCTGGGAATATGTTTCAGTCTGCTCTCTGTGCAGAGCCTGGCGGTGGGAGCCTGCCAAAACCTGTCTAACCATTACAGTCTCATGGGACCCAGGAACATGAGCCCCCCACCCCGGCCACCAGAGCCAGATGTTCAAGAGGTGTCTCCTGGGCTGCTGTTGCAAACACTGGGGCACCAGACATGAGGAAAAACTCCCCGCCAGATACAAGCACCGTGGAACATGGCGGAGAAAGAGGACAAGGAGAGCACCCCTAGGCCTTCGAGAGAGAGAAGCTTCAGATGGTGAGCCCCTCCCGACTGTGCGTCACGCAGCTCGAGTGGGGTTTTGGGTGAGACTGTGTCTCAGCCTCTTGGCGCCTGGAGTGGGCCCCTTCTCGTTTGAGGGGAAGCAGCTACTCGGCTACGTTTCAGGTCCTTCTCAGACGGGATTGTTCCATACGTAGACTGGGTGCGTCCGCGGAGGGCGTGGAGCAGGGTCTCCCGTGCCACATCTCCCAGTGCTCCCTCCCTGTGCTTCCTTCTTAAATATTGTAGGACAGGCAGCTTGCGAGTCTCCACCTAATTTCCCTTCAAGCAGTAACATTCTGATATTTTGGTTGTTTTCATGTTCATGGCTGCTATTACATATTTATTCTTCAAGATGAATGTTACAACCATTTTTTGAAGAGTGGCAAAAGAGATACCAGTAGAGCTGACATCAGGATTGAATGAATTTATCAAGATTTATTAGATTCATTTGTGAAAAATAGACACCATGAAAATGTTGACTCTTTCTCTTCAAATAGGAAATACATCTATTTATTCAAATCTTTGTATTCCTGGAAGAAGTTTATTTTCTCCATGTAGATCTCATTTCTCGAAGTTTATTCACAGGTATTTTTTGATTTAGTTATTATTTCAAATAGAGTCATTTCTTAAATTTCTAACTAGTTATTGTTGCTGGAGACCAGAAACACTGACTTCTTTGTATCCATTTTTAACCAATTACATTATTGACCTCCCTACAGTTGATGCTAAAATTCTAGTTGGCTCCCTTAGTTATGCCTGGCATATAGTCATACCATCTGCCGAATAACAATGTTAAAACTTTTTTTGCAATTTCTGTTTCTTTCATCTAATTATACCAGCCAGGACTTCCAGAATCAGTGAAAGAGTAGCTAAATAAAAGTCTGATGGTGATTGGTCTTGTCTCATTAATAATCGGAGATGCACATTCTTAACTGAGTTGAGAATTTACTTTCTTCCTTTATTTTGAAATCATAAGTAAATAATGAACTTTATCAAATATTATTTTGCCATCTGGATAATACATTTTTTCCCTCCCCTGAACTCTTAATAGAGTGAGGTACAGTGATTCATTTCTTTTTTTTTTTTTAAGATTTATTTATTTATTTTAGAGAGGGAGAGAGGAGCAGAGAAAGAAGGAGAGGGAACCTCGAGCAGACTCCCCACTGAGCACAGAGTCCAGCTTGGGGGCTTGATCTCAGGACCCCGAGTTCATGACCTGAGTCAAAACCAAGAGTCCGATGCTTAACCAACTGTGCCACCCAGGCGCCCCGTGATTCATTTCTCAGTAGTGAGCCACACTTGCGTTCCTGGAATGAGTTCCACGGGTCACGGTGTGTCCATCTTTTCATGTGCCACTAGGTTCTACTGAATGACGTTTTGTTTAGGGTTTTTACATCAATATCCAAAACTGTGATTCAGTTGTTGTTTTCTGCACTGACATTTGTTTTTGGTAGTACGTTTCTATGCTGGCATTATACACATAATAAGGAGAATTTTTTTCCCTATAAACTCTGGAAAGGGTTGAATCACACGGCACTGATCTGTTCTTTAAAAGTTTGAAGGAATTTAGGGGCGCCCGGGTGTCTCAGTGGGTTAAGCATCTGACTCTTGATTTTTGGCTCAGGTCATGGTCTCAGACACCTGACGCAATTTCTTCTCAAGACAATTTTGCTTATTCCTAATTTCCTCAAAAATCTTCATTCTCTTTCAGTTACAAACTTAAGAGCAGAACATTTCTTATAATTCTTGTAATTTCTTTTGTGATGACTACAATATTTCTTCCCTTAATCCTACTTGCATATATTTGTGTTTTTTCTCTCTGTTTTATTTTTAAGATTAGGGTCGGTGGTGTTTTAACTACTTTTATGATCGCTTTATATTTTCTTGGGATTACGTCTTAAGTCTGCGGGCCGGTTTATTTTACTCATTACTCTCTGCATTTATCTACATTCTTTTCTTTGTTTTTAAGATTTTATTTATTTTATTTATTTGACAGGTAGAGACGCAGCGAGAGAGGGAACACAAGCAGGGGAGTGGGAGAGGGAGAAGCAGGCTTCCCGTTGAGCAGGGAGCCTGATGCGGGGCTCGATCTCAGGACCCGGGGATCACAACCTGAGCCAAAGGCAGACGCTTAACGACTGAGCCGCCCAGGCACCCCATCTACATTATTTTCTTACTTCTATTCTACTATCGTTTATTAGTCTTCATCTCAACTTGTGAATTCAGGGCTTAATAAACTGACTTCCACTCCTTTTTTTCAAGCAAGTGTTCAAGGCTCTGCATCTATCGGTTTTGATAGTCAGCACTCCCATTCTCATTCTTTGCTAGCTCTCTGGGAATTGCAGTTGTTATGTCTTCTTTGATCCATGAGTTATTTAGGAAAGGGTGTTTAAATTTGTGACGGGTGGTGTGAACTCTACTGTTTGTGTTTCTTTCTAATTCTGATCAATTCAGTCAGGGTGTGTAGCCTGTGCTGTGTTACTCTGAAACTTATTAATTTGTTTTATGTCATATATGGTCAATGTTTATAAACATTTCATCAGGGTAGAGAAAGAATTTGTATTTTCTGTTTGCAACACATAAGGTTTGACATAGAGCTTTGAAGTCGGCCCCGAGACCCGTACCAGTCATCTGCCGTGTTTCCCTTTGTCTCTGTGATCCACCAAATCCTGGGGGGCGGGCGGGGAGTGTTAAAAGCAACCACAACTCTTGTGCTGCTACCAGTTTTCACTTATATTTCCAAAGACATTTGCTTTTTGTATTTTGAAACCCTTATTTGTTTTTTAGAATTGTGTTATTTTAATAGCTTCACTGAGGACTGAACCCTCGTTGTCAATGACCCTCCTGGCTAGTTAATATCTTCATATTTTTCTGGCAAACTTTTGTTCACTGTTTTCCCTCCAAAGTGTCTGAGTCACTTCATTTTAGCTGTTTCTCTTTTAGACAACAGATTGCCGGATGACTGTTTTTAAATCTGTTCTTGGAGCCTTTTTCTTTCAACAGCTAAGTTCCTTCCTTCTGCCATTAAAACAAGTTAAGTTTAGTTTTATTATTCATTTCATTTTGTATTTTATATCTCTTTTGTATTTCTAATTCCTCTTTGTTGTTTTCTTTGTATTTTATTTTTGTTTCTATTATTTTATGTTTTCTTTTATTTCTTCTCCTGCGATTTTGAAAGAGCTACAGTCTGGGTTGCATTCTGCACGGGTTTCGCTTTACGTTATATGCCCGAAGCTGTCCATGTTACTGCATACCTCCACTTTTTTTTTTTAAGATTTATTCATTTATTTGAGAGAGAGAGAGAGCATGGAGTGTGTGAGTGGGGGGAGGGGCAGAGGGAGAGCATCTCAAGTAGACCCCCCGCTGAGTGCAGAGCCCCTCGTGGGGCTCAATCCCATGACCCTCAGATCATGACCTGAGGTGAAATCAAGAGTCGGAAGCTTATCTGACCGAGCCACCCAGGTGCCCCCGGAGTACCTCCACTTTTTAACACAGGAGTAAAAGCAAGGGAATAATTAACACAAAATCCAGGAGAATAATTGTTTTTGGAGGCTAGGCAGCTGGATGGGATTAAGAGTAGAACACACAGGTAGATGAATGATGGCTGCTTGTTCAGGGTTCTGTGTTGGGTGGTGGCTCCCGGCGCCCGCCCTGCTTGTCTGCCTTACAGCCTACCCGTACAGCATTTCAAGTCATGCACATACCAACTGTTATTTAAAACTTAAAAGTCTAATCATCAAAAAATTCGTAAGTATTGACCTCCTCCACTCTCCTCCCTGTTTTTTCTATCAGCCTTCCCCTCCCCCAGTTCTCAGCATACCATTTTCTATTGTTATCCTCTTGACTTCATATCCTGTTTAAGTGAATAACTATTTTGAGACAACGTAACTTGTAGTTGAAAAATACCAGCAGAGTGGCCCCCATACAATGACTTCAACGTGACTAAAAAATACTCAGAAATCATATAAACCAATTCCAAAGGATAAAATACAAAAATGAGACAATTTAAGATTAGTGTTGCGGGATTATGTAAGACAATTTTTCCCTGAAATTGTTCTTTGCTTCCTCACCATTTGACTTAAAATGTCAAAAAGAAACAATAAGTGTAACTATGGTCTTCCTACAAAAGCAGTGATGAAAGTATCATATCACAATGGTTTTTTTTACACTTTATATATTGTATTTTACTCGGAGCTGTTTTAAATTTTCAGAAGAAAATAGTAAACAGTTTCTTTAGATGAATGGCTCTTGCAGATTACAAATGCCTAAAGTTGTTGGCAAACTTGCACCTACAAAAGTAATTTGATGCTAATTAGCTACTTAAATATGCAAAAGACAGGTGAAGTGAGAGAAAGGTGCAGAAGAGAAAGTCAGACCTGTACAAATAGTAACAACATACGGGAATGCAGATACACAGAGCTGCAGGGTTAAAATATCTCCTAGCTGAACAAAGGGGAAAAAAACACTTTGAAGTCTTCGTTCTTCTAAGTATGGAAAACCCATATTTGAAAGAGCCTATCTCGCAAAACATTGCATTTTTAAAAACTAGTTCACATCTTACCAATCAACTTCAAATTAGCATAAGAGTGTTTCTACCTAGAGTGGAAATAATTCCAGTCTAAAGTGAAAACACTTGACATTTTAGTTGGCCTGATGAGCCTGTCATGTGTAAACATGTACATTCCCTTGGGATTTCTAAGGTATGAATAACAGCCCCGGACTCTAGAGTCCAGGGTTGGAACCAGAGATGACAGCAGACTTTGCAAATCAAACTTCTATCAGCAACAGCAAATGTTACACAGACCCAGACCACTGAGAGAGCTGAGTGCAGGTGGCTGGTGTTATTTTTACCTGAACCCACTGTCCAAATACCGGTGGCTCCCTGAGGGTTGCCAAAATAATCTAAAGTCTCCTTATAGAAGCTCAGGTCATTTTGTCAATGTGTTCAATGTACGAAGCCTAAAACTGTCTGCTGGGATTCTTCACCTTCCTTGAGACTCGGTCTCATTCCTTTTCTTCCCAAAATAACTCTGTACCAGAACAGGCCAGAAGAGAGGACATTAGGACTTCAGTTTGGCTCTTTCTCCCATCTTTCGTCCCCTCCCAAAGGGCAGGAAAGCATCAAAGCCCTGAAGTTTCTAATGCAGCTTTTGACTCAGCACTCCTGCTTCCATGCCTCCATTGTGGAAACGCTACCCTAGTTCTGACATCCCTCACACCTCTGTGCACCCCCTTGGTCCCAGCTGTCTGCCCTACACCGAGTCTCTCCTGGTGCTCTCCATGACATCCTCACAACACTGACTCTCGGAGCCCCTCTCAGACGCAAGGCAGGTGCTGGGCACAGACAGGGGGTTGTAAGGTGCAAAATACACAAAATTAAATCACCTCAACATAAGTAGATAACAAGGAGAGGATTAAAGACGGTGTTTTTGGGCTCATAGAAGCAGGAAGAGGTTATTTTGTGGGAATCTAGCAAAGCCCCACGTAGCAAGCTATATTCTAGAATGGGAAGGACTGAAAGGACTGAGAGAAATAGGACGCTAATGGATGTTTTCCAAGGACAGGCCACCAAGGAGAGGATTTATAAGCATAGAGATGCTTAGGAGATGACTGGGAAAGAATGAGTAGCCAACTTAGCTAACGTGTAGTGAGCTCAATGGGAATGTAGCATGGAGTTTGTAGTGGCCTATGTTTTCTGTATCTTCCAAGGATACATGTAGGCAATTGGTCCCATGGAAATTCAAAACTACTTTTCCCCTTTATCTAAACAGTGCCACTTCTTAGGGTCCAATCTTGGTTGTCGTCTCCAAAAGAAACAATTGTAGAAATGACTAGTCAGCTTGTAGGGGTACTGCATGCCTCTCTCTCTCAAAGAATTTCTTTCCTCTAGTCTCCTCCAGCTCTGATGACTTTCACTGACCTCTTTGATGCAATATGCAGGGCTGTCCTCCAGAATGATTATATGATGAACTTCCATCAGAACCAAGGTCGGAAGACAGCCCAGTCATAAGGAAGGGCAGTGGCGCAAGCTGACCCGTGGAAACATTCAACAAACACAAGAACAGAATGTCATTTGATGTGATGGAAAATCGTGTCCTGGAAGAACCACCAGTTCAGCATCGATGGAAGGCTTCCCTCAGTAAAGGGAAAAATAACTTCTGCTCTGGGGTCTACATTTGGGGCAGGGGCTGGGAAGGGGATATGAATGGGAAACAATAAAAGTAGGTGTTTGAGTGATGACTGAAGGAAGGGATAGTTTAATGAGAGGCATGTGAATGGGCACAAGTGTATAAGCCTCCTGATTGGCTGAGGGAAAAATATGGTTTGGGTTTATCGTCCTATAGAAATCGAAGAAGAGGGGCGCCTGAGTGGCGCAGTTGGTGAGGCATCAACTCTTGATTTTGGCTGGGGGCGTGATCTCAGGGTCGTGAGATCAAACCCTTCATCAGGCTCTGTGCTCAGGGAGGAATCTGCAATTCTCTCTTCTTCTCCCTTTACCCCTCCCCCTGCTCATGGGCTCGCACTCTCTCTCTCTCTTTTTCTCTCAAAAAGAAGAAATCAAAGAGTAAATTGTTTACATTACAAAAAAATCTCAAAAGAATCTACTTGTAGAACATTAATTCCATTTCTTTCTCCTGAAAGACACAGAAACTAGCCAGACTCTTCCCACATATTCATCTGTTGGATAAAGTATTAATAATAGGGCAACTTATTTTTTTTTATTTTCTCTAAAGAACGATAAGAGGAATGCTGACAGCTTTCTAAAAAGTGTTCTGAAAATGCTTTCCTACAATAAGAATGGTGGTGACTCATTCATTTATCCATTCCACAAGGATTTATAGAGCCCACATTTTGCTAGGCATTAGATACAGAAAATTCAATAAAAAATGTCCCTTCTCTACCATAGACTGGGAAAGCACTTCCACAGACAGAAGGTTGTATGAGCCAGAGAGCTCAGCGGTGTGATGAAAGCATGTGTAAGATGCTCTGGAAGTATGAAAAAGATTTCATCTGTGCTGGAGAGAAAGTGGTGTGATGAGGCTTCCAGATGAGGTATGTCCTAGGCCCAGGGTTAAGTGGTAAGTGGAGATGACCCAAGCAAAGAGCAAAAGAGAGTACTTTCTGGGCCAATGGTTACAAAAGATGCCCACAGCACCGTCATGAAACTGCCAGTGGTTGAGTGAACCTGAGAAAATGGGGCAAAGGCAGAGGGGACTGGTGGGCTGGAGGCCCCCGTGCCAACAGGCCTTCCACGTCACGGCCAGGAGTCCGGACTTGGCTAAAGGCAACGAGGAACCAACAAACAACTTCAAAAAGGTGAACCTCACATTCATAATTGCCTCTGATCACTCAAATTTGTGAAACATGGAGAGTGTATGAGGGAAAAGCAAAAGCATATATGGAAAAACACGATAGGAAGCAAATTGTAATCCTAACAAGAGCTGAACCAAAGTCACGGCAGTGAGGATAGAGAGGAGGATTCGCTTGAGAACAGGGGGAGCACAGCTGGAGGACTGAATATGGAGAGGACAGGAAAGGGTTCGGGATTGGGGAATTTGGGATGGTGGTGTGAATTGTCACACGAAGGGTCCTCCATACGATTATTGGGGGATTTCTCAGCAGACGTCTTTCAAGCCAAGGGCAGTCGAAATGATCCACTTCCAGTGCCGAAGGAAGAGGACTGTCCAGCAAGAACTCCCTATCTGCAAAACTGCCTGTCGACACGAAGACAGGATGAGACATTCCCAGCCAAACAAACCAAAGGAGTCCATTATCAAGAATCCTTCCCTACAAGAACATGCTTCGGGTTGGGGTGAATGGCAAGTTATTATTTGGTGGGTACACTTTCCAGTCCAGATGATGAGCAAGTTCTGGAAATGGACAGCAGGGGTGGTTGTGCGGCACTGACTGTATTGGACCGTATGTAACACCACCAACTATACACTTAAAGACGGTTGCAACAGCAAATTTAATGCATGCATATTTTACCACAATAAAACAAAGAACAGGAAAAAAAACAGAGAATGGTGCTTATTTTTTAAAAGATTTATTTATTTATCTTGGGGGGACAGATGAAGAGAGAAGGAGATGGAGAGAAAATCCAGCACACTGCCCACTGAGCAAGGAGCTCAACACAGGGCTCGATCCCAGGACCCCGAAATCATGACCGGAGCTGAAATCAAGAGTCAGATGCTTAACCGACTGAGCCACCCAGTCGCCCTAGAATAGTGCTTATTACCTGCACCTAAACCATGACTGGTATACAAGGCAACCAGTTGACCTTCTTAATTCAATCAAATAAGCCATCATTCATTTTATTTTTTTTTAAATCTATCAATGTGCTGAGTCAAAGTACCCCACCCAGTATTTCTGTGTGCACAAAGTCTGTAGTTGGCAATAAGGTGCCCCCAATATCGAGGAAGACAAGTCTTCACATAAGATTACTCTCAAGAATCCATGGCACTGCAAGATTTTTATCTCCAAATTGGCCACCTCTTACTTTTAATGAGTTTCTACAGCACCATTGACAAATGACAGCCCCATGGGAGAGCTACAAAGGTCAGTTCTTCGTGATGTGACTTTAGGGGTCTCCCATAGGGCTGTTCCCTCCTGTCAGCCTCACTGTCAATACTTTAGAGGTCATCTGAGGTCATGGGCATCTCTAGCTCCTTTAGGGCCTCACGCTCCCTCAGTGGATATAACTTGTTATATGAAGTCATGGTTATCAACTATCGCACGGCACCAAGAAGGCACTCAAGGGCTCAAGCAAGTAAAATGTGTTTCCCAGGGCAAGAAGCGTGAACCCCACTGGAGGGCCCACTGGGAAAGACATCGGTGAGAAGAGACATGAAAACTAGCCATGAAGAACTGTCTGGGATACCCAGTCCATAACAAGCACTCAGATGCTGACTCTACCACCTACTGCTGTGAACATGAGAACATCTCCAACCTTGGGGACAAAAGTAACCCTACAGGTCACCCTCGGTTCAAACTCAGCTTCACTGCAGATGTCCCCTCCCAGCATTCGTGACAGGAATGAACCCGTTCTCAAACACTGGGTGCCTACTGGAACCACACACCATTCCAGGGGCTGAGAATTCAGTCATGATCGAAAGAAAGTCCCTGTTCGCATGGAGCTTATGTTCTGAGGGAGACAATGGAAACTTGCAAGAAAATACATAACATGTCAGGTGGTGATGAGCGAAGGGAAGTGAAGGAGGATAAAGTGGAAAAAAATAAAATAAAATAAAAATAAAGAAGGATAAAGTGACAGAGGGTGATAGGAAGCGGAGGGTAGAGCAGACAGGAAAATGGGCTGAGCCACACAGACACGCTGCAATGGCCACTGCAGAGTCCAGCTAAAGCAGGTACACTGCTAAATTCTCAACACAACACAGATGAGCTCTTTAATCCTCATCAAAATCACATGCTGCGGGTGCTATGATTAGCCTCATTTTGCAAACGGGGAAAGTGCAAACACATAAGAGCTAACTGACTTGCCTAGCAAGTGGCAGGGGTGAGGTTTGAACCCAGGCACCGTGGCCTGAGACTCTGTGATTATCCCCCCACATCACGCCAACCTGAGGATGGAGGGTCTCAAATGGAGGGAAAGTCAGACAAAGGCCCTGCCATGAGGAGAGGGCTTACCATGTTTCAGGAGCAGCCACAAAGTGAGACGGGGAAGACTATGAACAAAGGTCCAGGAGAAAGCAGGGTCTAATCCTGTAGGATCTTGAGGACCATCGTTGGACTTGGGAGTACTCAGAGCGAGTCCAGCACCATGGGAAGGCCTCAGCAGAAAAGAAACATGATCTGTCCAAGGTTCCCAAAAGTTCCTTCTGGTTGTTGGGTGGAGATTAATCCTTAAGATGAATGTATTAGCTTCCCATTGCTGCTATACAGAAGTACCAACCACTTAGTGGCTCAAGACAACACAAACTGGTGATCTTACAGCTCTGTAGGTTGAAACTTTGACACTGGTCTCGCTAGGCTAAAACCAGGGTGTGGGCAGTGCTGCGTTCTTTATGAAAAGCTCTAGGGGGCAATCAATTTTCTTGCCTCTTCTGGTTTCTAGAAGCCACCCAAATTTCTGAGCTCCTGGCACCCTTTCTCCATCTTCAGAGACAGCATTCGTGGGTACAGTCCCCACATCTCATCATTCCCACCCTTCTGCCTCCCTCTTCCACTTTTTTTCTTTTTTTAGAGAGAGACAGAGTGCATACGTGTGTGAGTAGGTGGGGAGGGGCAGAGGGAGAGAGAGAATAACAAGTGACTCAATATCACAGCCCGGAGATCATGACCTGAGCCGAAATCAAGAGTTGGACGTTCAACCGACTGAGCCACCCAGGCGCCCCCCTCCCTCTTCCACTTTTAAGGACCCGTGTGATTACATTGGACCTACCCAAAAAGTCCAAGATGATCTCCTCATCTCAAGGTCCTCAACTTAATCACATCTGCAAGATCCCTTTTGCCGTGCAAGGTAACGTATCCACAAGTTCCAGGGATTGCAAGCTATTGCAATAGTGCAAGTAATTAATGCCTGAATAATTACCTTGGACATGTATTTTTAATGCACATTCTGCATTTTATCTATATTATTTCACTGAAATCTTATAACAATAGTTCAAGTAGATATTGTCATCATCCCTGCTTTATAGCTGAAGAAATCAAGAGTTACGCCTTGTCCAAAAATGCACGGCACATAATGGAGAACGCTTAACTTGGTGTACAGGCCTGCTCGATGCTACAGCCCCCTGCCTTTCCTACGGCACCATTCCACCGCAGTAACAGAAGCAAGGATGAAATAAGACTATAAACAATCATTTTTAAAGGTTTTTGAAACCTGTTATGAGATGGGAAGTAGGAGAGCCAACAGTCTCCACAGAAGAGTCATTTTCTCAGCAAGGATTTGAAGGGCAATATAAGGATCCCCACAAGGAGATCAACCTGGTTCCCAGCACACTACACTTCCAGACAATTCTGCCATGTTGAAAACATGACATACAGATACTGTTATTCGTGTTAACGTTCTAATGCTGGTAGACCACAGAGTTAAAGCTTTCTGGACAGCAAGTTGGACACAAGGGATAGAGGAAGAGTGAATATATAAATATATCTTTTCCCTGGACCTATTTCTAACAAGCCATTCATCAGTTATTTCAATAGAAAACTCATTAAGGATTTTCTTCCCCAATAGACCTTTTACATTTCTTTCTCTCTGCCTTTCCTTCCCGTTACTCTAATTCATAGCTGCTTAATGTGCTCAGGCTTTAGACTGCAGTGATGCTCAAATCAGATCCAATAATGCCTCAATCACTCATTTCCGAAGTCGTCCTAATTAGGACACTTATCTCCTCTCTACAGAAATGCACCATTAGGGCTCAAGGAAGCCACACAGGTGAGTCAGCCACGGCCCCCTAGGTGCATGGCGAAGCAGCCCTGTGTGTGTGTGTGTGTGTGTGTGTGTGTGTGTGTGTGTGTGGTGGTGGTGGTGGTGTAGAGGAGCCCTGGGGGTCAGGGGCATTTTGTTTCGTTGTACGGCACTGCTTACGCTGTGGGCAGAGAGCAGAAGTCATGGGAAGCCCCCACCTGATGCGGTCCTTCATTTACCCATTTCCACTGGGCAGGAGGAGAATGAACTCAGTGCCTGTCGGAATCTCAGGGGTAGGGGTTCTGGAGTTTGAAAACTCACTGTGAATCATTTTGAAGGCGCTCCGTCCCGGCCGTAGAGTAATTATGATCCTTGGAAATTAGAAGCCAAGCCGACCGATTTCATGAGGAGAGGAGCATTTCCTTGGAGAAGAAGGGTCACAGCTCAGGGTCCTCCCTCGCGATCTCTTGGGAGGACTACTTGTGAGTCTCCGGGTCACAGCCAGAGAGGGAACTAAGTGCTCCCAGGCCAGCACCCAGTTAGCACCCTGGGCAGCCTCCTTCCTCAGTCATGGAAAACACTGCTGAAGTTCAGGATGGGTGAGAATGTGGAAATTCACCCATCTTCGCCCCACAGTCACCTCAATGTTGGGAGCGAGTTCCGTCTTCCAAGCTTGACTCAAACCCAGGTATAAACAAACCTTCCAAAAGATGTCTGCTCTCCACTCTAAGAAAATCAAACCACAACTCACAGAAAGCTGGGAGCCACGCAGCTCCATTGTGTGTCTTCAGAGAGGCCGAAGCTCACGCTCACTGGGGATACAAGGGACTGGGCTGCTGTGTTGTTGGCTGGCCTGGAAGAGTGAAAGGACAGGTGAGTGTTTCATGGAAGCCTGTGCTGGGAAGGACAGAGCCCTGTCACCTTAGGACGGCAGAAGCCAGCAGCCGAAGGCTTGATTCACATAATTCAGTTAGGGGAGATTCCTTCCTGGAGGGAGAGCCAGGGGAAAGGTGTCTTAACTTTCCAGTTAATGCTTTTCCAGTTTCCATGGAGACCAAGGTAAAGCTGCGGCCCTGATTTTCCTTGTGAAAAACAGAGTGACCTCCTCACACCTGAGAAGACACTCAGGCTTGGTCCACCCTCCTCAGTGCACTGCCCTCCCTGCCCTTCCGGGGGAACAAGCCCCCCCTAGAAACCTCTATGCTTCCTTCCACGGTCCCTCTCACCTGGCAAGTGAATGTTGCCCTAAGTAAAGCAAAATTAAAATTTGACATTAACTGGATGATTTTACTGCTCACCTGTAGGTTGTCTATTTTTAGAACGCCCTCTGAAATGCAGACATAAGGAACACCAGTAAGAAAGGAAATGATAGGGTTCCCGCGGCACCGTTTCCTTTCCGTGTTGGAAGCAAGCTGTGGTTCGAGTGCGGAAGCATGGCCTCAGGGGCTCTCGGTGCCCTGTTCACTCAGCCTTGGGCCTCACACTTGCTGTGCACACACCCGGAGTCTCACGGACCCCCGTGCACCTGTGACACGGGACACCCCTGGGCTCTGCGGATCAGGACACCGCAGAACAGCGCACCACGAGTCGTGCATCGCGGTCCACCCGTGCGCATCCTCGATGGCCCCAGCAGCCTTCACTCACAAAACACACGTTCACGGATAAAATTACTGCGAATTTCAAAGTGACGACAGCAGTCACCTCAAGCAGCTTTATCAGCTCGACACGGAAGCACCTCGGCATATCCGGGCCTCCCCTGCCCACCACCCACCGTCCCCCGCAGCTCGGCTGGGCAGGCTGGTCGGCCTCAAGACCCCGGTGGGTCCTGTGTTGAAAATGGGATCCTGAGCAACCCCCCTCCACCCATGGAACAGCAGGAGGAGGCTCAGAGTAGGCAAAGGCACAGTGGCAGAGTGAGGCCAGCCTGTCAGCGGGACAGCAGGGCACTGCCTGCCTAAGGAGGAGGGTCAAGTGACCTCACTGTGGGTCGCAAAGAAAACAAACCACACGGTCCCCCAGACAAGCCTGAAGCAGCGTCAGAGCCTGAAAGGGGTTTTACTTTCAATTAAAACAAAACTCCGGTGAAGTTTCTTCCAGGTAAGCCTGCTACCCGATCGAATTGCTGGATTTCTTTTCCCCCTGGTTGATTTGTAATGTAGGCGAGAGCGGCACTGTCTTCAATGGCCTGGTCCACACGGGCAAAATTTTACCTTCTCGAGTGGAGCAGTCAGTAAAGTGGGTGGTGGTTTCCTGTCTACAGATAAAGGACGGTGGACGGAATGTTTCACTTTGAAACCAATGACAGAGACGCAGGTAGACACAGCTTAAGACTGCTCTTTGCTAATGTCCCTTCTCAATAGCTTAATGCCTCCAGAGGACTGACCGAAACCCATTTCCAAGAAATCAATACTGAAAATGAAAGAACGCGGATAGAGTAGAATGCACTCCCCCCTCCCCCTTGCATTGCTCCGGATCAAGTACGGATGGACCTGATTCCTGCCCAGAGTCTTCCCCGGGACCAGGGCACCCCGCCTCCCCAGGTAATGATTCCTTCTGACCTCAGGCAGCAGAAACCCCTGTCGGAATCCTTTATACCAATTTGGCAATAGAGATTGTGTTTGTTCCTTAAACTGAAAAAGAGCTCGGCTGTCTGCCCGTGTGTTCTAGGAGTTAAGGAAAGGGTGGGTAAGTTGTAGAAATTTTGTAGGTAGGGAAAAAACCAAAGCCCAGGTCGACTTTTTTGTGAGCATTTTGATGACAAAACTCTTACAGGAGCCTGACGGTAAAAGTCATCCGCAAAACCCTACTTATGTTACTAGTAGCACAAATGTACCTTTTGCGTGCAATGGGGGCTCCCCGTGCAGCCCTGTGCTTTCTCTTGGAGAGGAGAAAATCAGTAGTTAGCTGTCAGGACTGCAGCCTTAATTTTGCTCATTCACGCTACCAGGTTTGACCTTCCTTCACCTAGTTACTGACTTAGAGCTGAAATTTATTGGAAGCAGAAACTCACAATAAAAAGGGAAGCTTGTTTTTATAGCTCGATTTTATCATATTCCCCAAAGCGTGAAAGTTATTATCTCAGTAAATTTCTGCACTTCGGTTTCAGTATTAAATATTAAATAAATATAAATTTACAAATACTGACTTTGGCAGAACCTCCATAGCTTCGTACTGAGCATGTATTCAAATCTGCTAATTTTGCTATGAATTTGTTCTTTTGGAGAGTAATGTTACATAACTGCATTTACACTGTTTTTGGGCTTATAGTAGCAGCTTAAGTCCTTAAAATAATACAAGTTTAAGATACTGTGCCAACAGCTGTTGGATTACTTCACCCCAAATCTTAACCCAGTTTCTTATTCTTGCATTGCTTTCTAAGTGATAAAGTGGGCCCATTCCTCCAACAAATAAGTATTGAGCATTTACTATGTGCCAGGTGCTATTTTAAGCATTGTAGGATATGCAGGGATGAACAAAATAGATTAAAGTCTGTTACATTCTAGGGAGGAGAGGTGAAATAAACAAGTAACTGAAGTTGTTAATTTCAGACAGTCACAAAGGTTTTGAAGAAAACAATACAGGGTGATTCCAGCTTTGATTCTCAATTGTGTTTGCATGATAATACTCATAAAACTGGATATCATCATAGGAAAAGAGCATCCCAGGCAAAGGAAACAGCCCATACCAAAGCCCTGAGGCAGAAAAGCCTTTGGCAAGTTTGGGAAACAAAGATTAGTGAGCTGGGGGATGGTGAGCAAGAGAAAGGATGGAAGGGGAAGAAGGGAGAAGTAGCCAGAGAGCAGCTCACCCAGGAGCCTGTAAATCATTGCAAGGACTTTAGAATGAGGGTTTGCAATAGGAAGCTGTTTGTGGGTCTTCAGAGAGAGAATGACATGATCTCAATCACCCTTTCAAAGGTCATTCTTGCTGCTGTGTAGAGACTAAGCTGTAGGAGGACAAAAAGGGAAGCTGGGAGACCAACTAGCGAAAAAGAATACTCCAGCTGGAGTATGAGAATTTTAATCCCGTCTCCCCTTCAAAACTTACCCAAGACTACTAGGTGTATGTTTTACAATCTATAAAATGGAGATACGACAATAAACGTATATATCTCAAGATGTATTGTTAGAACGAAATGAAATCTTGTGAGAGGACTTTGAAAAGTACAAAGCGTTCCATGCAGCTGAGGAATAAACCACTCATTTCTAGTCTCTGTAAACTCCCTGAAACACCACATTGGACGCTACTTTTTATAGTATAAAGTATTGTGCTAGAAATACATAACCATGGAACGTGGTCTCAGTTTGCATTGCTTGAAAAATATGTCTTTATCAGGAAGGGTAGTGTGTTCGGTTCACCACACAGAAACTGGAAGACACCAAAACACCATTCACCTACTATATGTGCAGAAATTTCTTAGAGAGGCAGAAAAGTAAGCGTTTCAATTAAGAACTCAGATGGCTGATCTCTTTACATCCAAAATTCAAGTGTGTAAAGAAACAAGCCAGCGATCAGAAAAAAATTCACAATGACTTGTCTTAATTCTGTCCTTAAGCCAAGCTCAAAGCTCACTCATCCACAGATTTATTTATGCCACCAACATTTCCTTTGGTGCCTGTTTTCTGCACTGTGTTCTCTCTTTTAACTTGCACATTACCCTGTTATGTGTGACATGATGGCCATTTTCCCCATTTTACAGATGACAACACTAAGTCTTTGAAGAGACAAAGGACTTGCCAAAAGTATCCTACATCTTAGTATACCACTAGCTCGTGGTAGCGTAAGATTCAATCTCAGGTCCCCAATACCCAGCCTCAGGTGTGGGATCCTCTGTGTGGCCTAGACCATTACACCTGCTGCTTCTAACTGCTGAGGGTCCAGGGAAGGAGCCAGTGGAAAGAAACACAAAAACCAATTGCAAAACAAAGGAAGACTGCAGATCAGAGGAAAGCTAAGAGAAAAGAGTCTCTGAAAACCTTTGTTGTCTGTTTCTCTTGCAATGTGCAGAGGTAACTGTAAGAATCTGAAAATGAGTCCAACATGTAGTTTGCTTCATATTTCCTGCTTTCTCCTTTCCAAGCTAGCGGACACCAGGAATAAATAGCTGAGTGAACCAATCCATATGCTTCCGGTTGAAATTGTGGGTGGATATTAACACAGCCTCGGAGGACAGAGGAAATCTGCCAACACCACCCGCACCTCTCAGCCTGGCCACTGCTCACACACCCGGGGTGAGAAGCCCCCAGGCACAGAGCCAAGTTGGGAAGTACAGTTCAACTTGCACACCCCTACTGTCCTTGCAGTCACCTGTGATCCCTCCCTGGGGCCCAGTGAGATGGCAAGAGAGGACTGGAAATTCATTCAAACCAAACTTCAGTGACGCATTAACACTTAAAGCAAGAGCCCTGGGCAAAGCTCCTTTCTTAATGTCTTGTGCTGTCTCAGGAATTGGAGTCTTAAGGAAATGTCCTGCTCTGCATGGATGAACTCTGAGAAAAGCCTGGAAGGGTGTGTTAAGCCACTGCTCTCGACAGTATGGTGGTTCCTCCCTTCTCTGTGGGGGATGCACTCCAAGACCCCCAGGGGAGGACTGGAGCTCTGGATAAGGGCTCTATAAACCCACCTTCTGAAGATGCCCATCTGGGGGGATAGTGCCAGGACCACACGAGTCCTAACACCTGCCTGTCTCTGCCTGCAGAGTTCCCTCCCTGGTCCCCTGGGGAAACCCAGAAATGCAGCTCCCTTCCCTTCCCTTCTCTGTCCTCGCCTCACTTTCTGGCATTCTCTCTCTCCACTCCTTCCTCCCCCACGAAACCAGAGATACCAGCTGTGTTTCAAGACCCTCAGTCTCTCTTTCTCCAAGTCCGAGACAACTAATTTAATTTCTCCGAAGAAGAGGAGAAACAGTCAGCCCTCCTCACTTGGTATTCCTGCCCCCGGATCGCAGACGGCTTCCCTCCCTCCCGCACACCCTAGCAGATTGCGGTCATCACTCTGGGCCTGCCAGAGAGGTTATTCTGGTCTTTCAGGAGGCCAGGTCAAAGCTCTCTTCCAAAATTCGCGGCACTAAGTTCTCGTTTCTGACCCACCCTTTCACCCTAGCACTTAAAAAGGCAATAAAAAGTAAGAATAACTCCAAAGACCCGAGAGATTGATAGCTTGGCTATTTTGTGGCAAACGCGTTGGCCCGGACTAGATTTCTGGGTCTCCTGTCCGGGTCGTTTGGAAAGACACATCTTTCAGTGAGGTAATTATGTGAGGGCAGTTGGTCCCGAGTATTGGTGCCACTTGAGTGACACACGTGTCCGGATAATGGATCTGATGCCCGGTATCCCTTCCCGCCCTCTCGCATTCTTCTATTCCAGCATAAAATAAGGTCACATCCGGCACATCCACAGAAGAGCTCTTACGTTTAATGAGTTTTTAAGTTGCTTTCAGTCACTTTCATCGGCACAGAAGAGCCATTTTGTTGTAGACGCGTTCCCCTCTCCTCTCAATTCAAAGACCTCATTTTTTCAAGATGAAGTTTTAACCAGAACAGTACACCCATAGTTTGTTGGACCCTGTTCCTTCAAGGCCTCCGGCTACCGACACCCCCTACCCCGCTCAGCTGACCCTTCCTTCCATCAGCCAGCTGCTCCAAGAAGCATCTCCTGGGCACCTCATGTGACACAGACACCGGACGGTCCCTGGGTCATGAGGATGAATCATCTTCCTTGCTGAGAGCACAAGCACCCACATATCATAGATTCGGCAGAAGCAACAGAAGTGTCATCTCACCAGTCGTGCAAGCCGCCAGCTCCCGTAGCTCTCATCACACCGCACGGGCAGAAGCCAGTAAAAGTTAAATGTACTAAGTATGACGCGTTGGGTTGTTCAGAAGCACGAGAACATCTTCAGTAGCCAAACGATTATCGTTTAGAAGACCACGCATAGATCCTGATGGCTTACAAAACTGTTCTCTGAGTCACGGACGGTAGCTTGGGGAGGAATGCTGTATAAACCCTCAAGAATCCTTTCCAGGAAAGGGAACACGTAAATGAGTAGCAACCCCTTTCGCCTGCGTTTTGGGTTTGGGGGACGTGGAGGGGCAGGTCGCTGTTTCTAGCAGTTGTTTACTTCAAACATCTCTGATGGAAATGGCTGGTAATGAAGTGGCCGGCGCAGAGAAGCGTGTTTGTGGGGGGGAGTGACTGACTTCAGAGGTGCCGGTGGGGAAGCAGCATCTGTGTGCAGCTGGGACAGACTGCTGCTTGTAGCCACAGTCCGCCCCCCAAATGTCTTCGATCTCACGTGCTGTGGGAAAGCCGGGGAGCTCCAAGGCTGGGAGGTGCACATGCCATCTTGACTACAACTTTTCCTTTCATCGACTTTGCTAAGATCCCCATAAATGGTTCATTTGACTCCCCAGATCACCCCAACACGATGTTCCACACTTCTGTGTGTGGTAGCAGGAGAAAATAAAGCCCAGCCCAGAACTAGCTTCACCTCAGAGGCTGGGTGTCCCATCCTCCCCCATCACAGAGCGTTTCTCCCCGGGGAGTTGCTCCCCAGTGCTGGGCTGGTTCGCTGGCACCTGCAGCCCCACCCCCACCCCCGTTGGCCCCACCCTGCTCGCTGGCCACGCCTCCACCCTCACCCCCACCCCACTGGGTTCTTGCAATCCTGCTGGCCTGTCACTCCTCCTTTCTGGATTGCCATCAAATTGCAAAATTTCTTTCCCTTTACTGTGCAGGTGAATTCTGTTCCATCTCGTGCTTAACGCTGCCCAACAGGCTGTGTCTCGGGGGCTTCGCTTTTCCGCCCCCACAAGGCCCCTCAGGCCGCACCAAGGTGTGTTTTTAACCGCTGGGAAAACCCACCCTTGAGACAAACGTCGCTCCTTCTGTAGAGGACAAAAGCAGTAGCGACAGCAGGTGTTTCTGGAAAGACCCGTCGTCTTCCTGCTGGCAGAGGAAGCCGAGAAGGCTGGAGTCGCTGGAGGGTTGTATCAGCCAGCATCTCTCGAGCCCACTGCACGGGCTGAGCTAAGAACCGTGGCAAGTGTCTGACATGCCCTGGCTGAACCTCCCGACAGTCCCCTTCACAGAGGAGGAGGTGACGCTCGCAGCCCGGGGGCATCTCACCCGGGGTGACGCGGGCCTCGACGAGACCCGAGCCAGCGGTGTCCTCCTGCGGCTCCAGCCTCACGCTGTCCCCAGCGCTGTGCTGCGCCTGTGAACAGCCGGCCCCGCAGAAGGAAACCCCTACTTTGCCCAGTCAGCCAATTTCCGTGGTGAAAATGCTCCCACTAAAGCCTATGTCAGCCTACTACCGACGTGACATCGCAGACAGAGTGGGGAAGAAATGGGCAGTTACGTACGATGATGTCTTAATGACACCAAGGCACCAGTAACCCCAAGAGCATCCAGAAGAGCAGCATGTAGTAAAATAATTAGAATAATACATTTTACATATTTATTCGCTGTTTTTAAAGTGTTACTTAATTGTAAGCTTGAGTACTTTTTAAAGAATATTTTATTTATCTATTTGAGAGAGAGAGAAGGAGCATAAGCTGGGGGAGGGGCAGAGAGAGAGGGAAAGGGAGAGTCCCTGCTAAGTAGGCTGGGGGGGGGGGGGGGGG
>NW_024424452.1:65303169-65417290 GCF_017311325.1 Ursus maritimus
GGGGGGGGGGGGGTGGCCTCAACCCCCGGACCCTTAGATCATGACCTGAGCTGAAGGGAGACGCTTCACCGACTGAGCCACCCAGGTGCTCCTAGGCTTAAGTAATGTGAAGTTTTAATAATGGCCGTGGTGAATGATCGGCTTGCAAAATCCCTGAAAATGTGCGGGTTGGCCCCAGCCGGCTGACACAAGCGGCCTCCAGAACACAACTGCTTCTTCAGTGAACCTTAAATACAATCCAGCCTTGGAGGAACCGGGGAAGGAAATAACATCCAGAGGGAAAGAGAATCAGAAACGGGTTCTCTAATGGAAGTAGAAGATTTCGGGAGGCTGGACTGGCGGTGGGGAGGGCAGACATGTGCTGTTAAATGATGCCACAGTGCTTGGAGCGCGGCCACATTTGCCGCCAGTTTCAGAATTTGGTTCAGTAGACAAAACGATGGCCGGAATCGCGGGGTTGCTCAATTGTTGATCCCCGCGAAGCTGCAGACCAATTAGGAGCCTGCTGACTTGTCATAAAGGAAAGAAAACAGAAAAGATAATCAATGTCATCACTGCGCGTTTAGGAAATGTTTGGCTTGGTTTGGGGAAATAGAATAGAAAATCAACTCCATCTCTACTAATTGATTATCAATTTTGAAATATCTTCATATGGGAGCATTCATACAAGAATTTTATAGCAGCTAAAGATAATAATTCTCCAAAACTTTTCACATGCGTTCCTTTAGGTGTGGAGATAGGAACAGCGCCGTACCTGCAAGTCCTGCCGTCCCGGCTGGGGACACAGACCTCAGGCTCACGCGGACAGGATCAGAGACAGGAGCCCAGCGCCAGCCCCTGGCTTTTTTAACTTTGGGACAGGTTACCTTGAACTTTTCCTGCCTCAGTGTACACGCCCCCCAAGATATTGATAATCCTATCTGCTCTATCTGGCTACTCCTTTGTACGTAGTGATTACAATGGTAATTGGAGCCAAAGTTCTTGGAGTCCAGTTCCCCTGGGAAAGATGGATAGGGTACACAACTCTCTTCCAGGCAGAAGGGGACTAGCACAATGAGCAAGCCAGACGAGGTCCCAGCCCATGAGGAACATTCAGTCCACTGGGAAAGCAAAGGGCGCCTAGAGAAGGAAAACCTATAAGCAGTGTTATGCATTCCTGTTGTCATTTCTTGTTCAAGAACTACATTGGCAAGGGTGAGAAGTTTGAAAAGAATCCACGAACCCGCAGAACTTGCAGAACGCTCTACAGAGCCTCCTGAAATCCATTCCATGTTACACCACCAGGCTGGATGGGCTATGTTGGTGTAATGAAAAGAAAGGGACAGGGTTTCCGTGAGATAATGATTTTTGTAATAAGAAGGCCCACTGTCAGTACCAGCTTCAAACCAAGATAAGTTCTATCTATTTCTTGACAAGGGTTTTCTTTGTCATTTTAAGAAAGTCCTTTCATTACAAATAGAAAGCATTTAGAAGATAAGTATGTGGTGAAAACAAGTCAAGATAAATGCCTGAAAAGCCTTTTCCCTACTCTCTTGCAAAGCCAGTGTTGGTGACAAGGTTAGTTTTGAGCTGGAAGCAAGGTATTTAACCTTGAACGGCTGGTTTTTTCATTTGCATTACAATAAGTTCTGGTTGTTGCGCACTCTGTCCAAATATCTAAAAATCTATTATTACTTGGCTTAATGGCCTGTGTAACCTAATTTAAAATGGAAGGGTGAACTTCAGGTTGTCTCTCGTCAGTTTGCTGTGAAGTTGGTATTAGCATATTATCGTGCTCTTGCGGTCATTTTTCCCGGATGGTTCCTTCCAGTGGGGAGAACCTGCCGCGTCATGGTGTTTGGTTCGAAGGTAGGTGGTCACCCCTGCCCGGACTGGCACAGGGGTGGGGATGGAAGGGTAAGGTAACATAGTAGATGGTACATGGAGAGATTGTAGGCTTTAAAAGGCACAGAAATTTACATTTTATTTTATTTTATTTTATTTTATTTTATTTAGCAAGAGAGAGAGAGCACAAGCTGGAAGGGTAGAGGGAGAGAGAGAGACTCTTAAGCAGACTCCACGCTCAGTGCGGAGCCTGATGTGGGGCTCCACGCGGGGCTCGAGCTCATGACGCTGACATCACTACCTGAGCTGAAATCAAGTCAGACACTTAACCCACTGAGCCACCCAGGTGCCCCAGAAATTTACATTTTAATCTAAGTTCTACATCTCACTGGTGACAACGTGCGCTTGGGCATGTGACGTGACCTATCTGAATTTTGTTGCCCCCTCTGTACAGTGGGAATAGTGACTCAGTAACAGCTCCTGGGAGAGCTGGCTTCTCTGCATACACACGCTAGGAGTCCCTGAGAGCCATGTCGATAGCAAGCCGTCTTCCTACCTGTGCCTCTACTGACTCATCCCAAGGTGACACTTGGCTCCATAGAAGGCAACGCCATTCTCTTTTCTGGAAGTTTATGTTTGCATAAAGACACAGACACATGGAGTCTCTGGTACCAACAAAAACAATAGCAATAATAATAATAAAAAATAATAATAAAGCAAACACAGATAGGGTTTACTGGGTGCCAGACACCTTTCTAAGCTCTATTACTGTACATTTTCAGAACCGATCTATGTACATGTACTATTACCACTGTCATCTCCATTTAACAGATAAGGAAACAGACCCAGCAATGGGTCTGTGCGTAGAAGATGCAAGAAGCACTGCCTCCCAGACTCCTGGGGTTGCCCAGCTCTGACCTCTTCCACGTCTTCAAACTGGTCCAACAGTCTGGAATCCATGGGGAATGTCCACGCAACTTCTCTTTTTGCTACAATTGCCCAGTAAGCAGTTGTTTGCAAATGAAAAAAACTAAAATCTTGATGGATGCAATATTTACCATCAAGATTGTTAGAAATGGCGTAACTAGAGCAGCTAAGAGCCTAGCGCAGTTATGAGAGAGATTCTAGAAGAATTTATCACTGAGGCGTCTCAACTCTCCAAGGCCCTCTGGTCCTCAGGAGGCAGCTACAATACTCCTACTAACAATGGTGGTTGAAACACTGTTCTGTGGTTGGCACCATGCTGTGGACTTTGCTGGCGTTATCGCCGTTTGAATTCGGGGAGTTGCCTGTGAGGCAAGTACTTTCACTGGTTCTCCTTGCCCTGTGGAAGAATGCAGTTCTGGTCGCTTTCATCCTCCCTCCTTCCTCCCCTTCCTCCACTGGGTGCAAAGAAGGTTTGACTTAGTATAAACAGCCCAACATCAGTGAGAAAAAAGTTGGCTTGTTTTACAGATAATACAATTTACAGAATGTGAAAGCCCTAAGGCCGCCCACATCTAGGGTACCCTGAGGCCAGAAACATGCTCTCAGAGACTGGAGGCACGCACTAGAGGGAGCTGGGACCCTGAAGTGGACAGAGTGGAGTGAATGGGAGAGGAGATGAGAGGCAGAGCCGGGGAGAGAAGAGGTCCTCAACACTGCCCATGGCCAGCCCTGAGACTTGATGGGGATAGAAGGGCCATAGTCTAGGTGCTAGAGTACCCACCATCTGTCAAAGCCAAGATGACGTCCTAGCTGGTCACAAAGGGCAGAACCCACAAGACCCTGTGGGCAGGGCTGAGAGTTTCCATATAAATGAGGGTCCTTCAGCTGAGACAGGTTAAGTAATTTGCTTGAAGTCACAGAGCCAGAGTAGTAGAGGCAGACATGGAACCAGCTGGCTGATTCTGGAGTCCATGCCATTAACCCACCCCTCCACATAGCTACTGTTCTAGGTTTTACACCTTGGAGCTTTTCTTAGCTTATGCTCACAAAAATCCCCCAAACCTCTTCCAAACCTCCCTCAGCCTTCAAAGCCAGGCTCAGATGCCGCCTCTTTCCATGCCAAGCCTTTCCCTGTCCCTCGGGCCTTAGCACCCCCTCTTCCTGACCCCCTATGGCACCTGACCTCTAACCACACACTATGGATGCTGCTTCGCATGGAGCTGGGTAGGCCTGTCCAGTCTCCTCTGCTAACCGAGGTTCTCAAGTGCAGAGGTGTTTCATACATCTTGGGCTTTCCCCCACCGACCCCAACGCCCAAGGACATTGCCTTGCAGTTGGCACGCAAGAAATACATATATAAATAAGTCGCAGGGATTGAATGCACAGCATGGTGACTCTCGGTGACAGTACCGTATTGTGCACTTGGAATTTGCTAACGTAATTGTTAAGTGTGCTTACCACAAAAAAGAAAAGAGAGAAAAGGAAAGGAAAGAAAGGAAAAGAAAAGAAAAGGGAGAAAAAGAAAGGAAAGGAAAAAAAAAGAAAAGAGAGAAAAAGAAAGGAAAAGAAAACCTGAAGAAAGACAGGATCTGCATTCCCCTAGTGGAATCAATGGGATTTATCACATTTTCTCTGGTAATTTCCCCTGGTGCCAGTTTGGTCCAAGAATCGCTTTCCCAGCCCCACCAGCCTCCAGCTCCCCTGCTTCGGGAAGCGTCTCTGGGCTCCAGGGTCTTCAGATGGATTGCATGATTGTGCTCCTCTCGTCACGCCCACCTTCCGTCTGGTGGACGCAGGCGGACTGCAGATGCGCCTGTCCCATCCTTCCGCATGCCTGCAGATCTCAGGATGCAAGCTGTCCTCCTCACTTGCACGGAGTTCCTCGATGGCTAACCCAAGCTTCCCTAAACCCAGCTCTCCATTTCCTATCTCTTTTGAGCTCTGTCAAAAAAAATAAAAATTAAAATCACCCCAAAGCCCAGGAGCTTGACCTCCATTTCCGTGAAAGAGCATTTTTTATAAGGGGTGCCTGGGTGGCTCAGTCGGCGAAGCAACTTCCTTTGGCTCAGGTCATGATCCCAGGACAAGCTCCGTGCTCTGTGGGAGCCTGCTTCTCCCTCTCCCTCTGCCCCTCCCCTGTGTTCTCTCTCACTCTGCCTCTATCTCAAACAAATAAATAAAATTATTAAAAAAGAGCATTTTTTATAGCCCACGTCCAGCAACACCCAGAACCATGCCCCAAACACAAGATTGGCTGCTTGCCACAGTCCCGGGTAATCACTCTAAAATACAAAGATAACTGTATTGCTACCTCCCTCGCATCTAGTCCTCTGGGAAGGACAAAGAAGGCAAACCAGATGCAAGGATGGCATCCGGCTGAAGCCAGCCACAAGGAAGCCCTAGCCGCAGGCTCCGGGGACTGCGTACGGGTCTGCTGTGTGAGATGAGCTAATCTGAGAAGGCAGCATTGGAAGCCACAGCCCCGGTCCCACCTTCTCTTCGTGGCTCTGCAAGTAGCTCCTGCCTTCTGCCCTCCACCGGCAGCCGTTGAGGAGCAGAGAGCCTTTTACTTCATACTGCCACAGTGTTCCCTGGGGACACTGTGACCTGCAGCCACATCCCCAGAGGACACCTCAGCCCCCGATGTCCCTTGCCACTCCTTCTCTCTTTCCCGCCACTTGCTCTTCTAGAGGCAGCAGAAGAGGGTGATGGGGGTGAGATAGAACTGGACTGTTTTCGGCTCCTCCACCTGCTGCCTCTGTGGCCTCGGGCTGCATACTAACCACTCTAAGCCTCCGCAGCTCATTTCCACCATCTGTAAAATGGGTACGTGGGTGGATGGCAAGACAGATGGACAGAGATATTCCAAACTTATTCCTAACCAGTCTCCATGCTTCCACGGCTACCCCCAATGTCATTTTCTGTTTAATCACAGTTACACTTGCACATACTTAAAAACAACAACAAACAAATCTGCAAGTCTTCTTACCAAAAAATGGCATTCCCCAAGCATCTCTTTACCTTCCATTTCCACCTCTCTGGAAGAAGCCACCTGCAACTCTTTGAATCTGTTGTATTTACCTGCATATCTCTAAAGAGACTGGTGAGAGTTAGGCATTAACTTGATCTCCCAAGGTGCAGAATGAGGCTGTGGCTCTTGTAGGTACCCCCCCCCCCGCCGCCCTGTTGTCCATGAACTCCTGGTCACACTCTCTTCCCAACCTCCCAATTCTGATTTGATTAATAATTAGGATTTCCATTATGATGACTCAGTAAACAAGTGACTTTCAATGTGGCTCGGTCACAGCTCTTACAAGGGAATTTGAAATGTGGTTTGTCAGTGTTGGGGGGTGAGGGCTGGCTCAGTGGCATGGAATGGGTGAGGGCCAGGGATGCTACAAGTCTTGTGATGTGAGCACTTTGCTGCACAACAGTGTCCAGATGTCAACAAGTCCCCCTGAGAAGCAGGTCACGGGAGGGGTATGTTCTAAGACGCCCCGTGGACGAACTGCAGACAGTATTATATGTACTATGTCTTTTTTCTTGTACGTGCATAACATAATTTATAAATGAGGCACAGGAAGAGACTGACAACAAGTAATAACAAGATAGAACAATGATCACAATATACGGTAATAAAAGTTATGTAACTGTGGCCTCTCTCTCTCTCTCTCTCTCTCAAAATGTCTTACTGGGCTGGACTCACCCTTCGTCTTCTGATGATGCAAGATGATCAAATACCTAGGCAATGAGGTGAAGGACTCAGGTGTTCAGATATAGTGTTAGGTTACTATTGTCCTTCTGATGAGATGTCAGCAGGAGGATCATCACTTCCAGACTGTGGATGACCCCCGGTCACGGAAACCAGGAAAAACAAAACCACAGATAAAGGGGGCCACTGTATAGACTCAAACTCTTTTTCTGGCTTACAGATTACAGAATCCTTTATTACCTGAGCTCTGATAAATCTTTGGCCTCATCTTCTACCCCCTTACCTCTTATCTACCAGGTCCCAGTCATGTTGTCCTTCTGGTTATACAGCATGCTTGCTTCCACCTCAGGGCCTTTGCACTTACTATTCTCTCTGTTGGAAAGGCAGTTCTCCCAGGTCTTCTGTCACCTCCTGAGAAAGACCTTCCCTGACCCCCAATCTAAAAGAGCCATTTACCATCACACCACCTTGTTTGAATTCTTCCGTAGGGATCCCAGCCTTGATCATTATTTGATATCTTTCATGTGCACTCGATTGTTTGCTTTGTGCTTTATCAGTCTTACTCAACAAGAATGTAAGATCTCTGAGACTGGGGCCTTATTTTCTTGTTTACCACTTTATCTCAGCACCCAGAACAAGGTTGTAGAGAAATGGAACCAATAGGAGGTATTTATTATAAGGAATCAGCTCACACCATTATGGAGGCTGAGAAGTCCTGACCCAGGAGAGACAGTGGTATAGTTCCAGTCCAAACCCAAAGACCCGGGAAGAAGGAGAGCTGATGGGGTAAACTCTACTCCAAGTCCGAGTCCAAAAGCAAGAGAAGACGACTGTCCCATCTTGGAGACAACCAGACAAAGAGAATACTCTCTGCCTTTCTTTCTATTCAGAACTTCAGGGGACAAAGCCACGTTGAGGAGGGCGATCTGCTTCACTCAGTCTACCTATCCAAGTGTTAGTCTCATCCAGAAGCACCCTTACAGACACACTCAGAAACAAAGTTCAACCCACCCACGGCCTGGTCAAGCTGACACATAAAATTAACCATCACATTGCCTGACATTGTTCAATAAGTATTTGCTAAAGGAGCAGATAAATCAATTCTCTGATCTTAACAAGGTCAGACCCTGTTCAGATGTACTTGAAAGTGAGTGGAGACTGTCCCTTTAGGGTCCCCCAACCCTACCCACTGACAGGATGCTTCTACCCGGTGGGGAAGCCACTGCTTACAGAATTCGTTCCAGGCCTCTGCTTGGAATCAGTCTGAGACCACTCTTCTTCCAGGCTCCCAGCCTCTGCCTGGGCACTGTCCCCATGGTAGACTCTTGAGAACCTGCCCTAGAGCCTGATGTCTTGGCTCCCCTGCGCATGCGTGGCATAGCCCACAGCATTAGAGAGGAACATCTAGTAAGCGAGTTTGGTACCTCTGAGTTTCAGATGGAGCCTTCTGCAGGGATGGAAGGAAAGTTTCAGAGCATGACAGATTTAGAATGGCTGAAAATACTGCCTTCATGCTACTCTGGACCAGATGTGACCTTGGACAGTGCACCCCCACTGCCCTTCCCAAAACTGCCCCTGAATGGTCTCCCTTCCATAATCGACGGGTAAGAGTACCTCAGGAGAAGCCTCTGACTGACAGGGCAACTCTCCACCATCGTGCTTTCCAACCTATGTGCCACACATCAGTCCCTTTCGTCCGGCGTCTGTTTATGGAACTCCATCTCCTCAGCTTGCGTGACCACTGATCAAAGCGGTGCCGTTTAGTTACAGTGCTACCGGGGAAGAAATAAAACATCCCCTCCAACTGCAAGATCGGAACTCTTCTGTTTGCAGGATACGATCCATCACCCATGCAGTGCTAGATTTTGCTCCTAATATTTAACTTAGCTCACTGTTGTTGGGCTGGGGAGGATGGAAAATTCTGGAGTAGGGTGAGAACTGCTTGCACGTGACTAATATACCAACATGTATCTAAATAACTGGTGACTTCAGTAATCCTCCAGGGTCTGAAATCTGAGCTCTTGAGGTAGCCCTTTGTTTTTTGTTTGTTTTGTTTTATTCAAATTCAATTAGTTAACTTAGAATGCATCCTTAGTTTCAGATGTAGCATTCAATAAATTATCAGTTGTGTATAACACCCAACGTAGCCCTTTGTGACGAAGCTAGTGTTCTAGCATTACTTTCCATGCTGTTGAAAATGTTCTTCCTAACGACCCAGGCTTTCCGCATGGCTGTTTTCTGCAGAGGACACCAGTCCTTTAAGTCTAGAGAAAAAGGTGCAGAGAAGCATCTCCTTTGTGCTTTTTACCTTTAATAGACCTTCGTCCCCAGCCCAGCACAGCATTTACTCCAGTGGTTTATGGTGGGCTGGCTATTTCTTTGCCTCCCCGGCTAGACTAGGAGCTCCCGAGGACCCAGGCTGTGCTTATTCATTTATCCCAAATAAATGTTATGATTTCATTAATAATCAATTGCGACGGTGAAGCCAGGCAATAACCATAATAAAACTGCAGATAATAAAATTTGGGGCAGTCTATACAAAATAATATACAGACTCAACTATTTTTTTTCATTCTTTTCAATAATAAGTGGCTATTCAGCAGCCTTAGCGGTCATGTACCAGGCACAGACTGGAAAATTGAAACAGCATCTGTAGAAACGGTAGGTTTTATCAAAAATTGCTTTAGAGCAGGAAGGAAGTGCTGGTGGTTGTGGGAATGGAAACGTTCTGGGCGGGGGGTGGGGGGTGCTCATGATAACGGTGAGGTTTTGCTCAGTGGTTTCAGGCTCCCCAGGGGCGACTCCACACACATTTGAACCACAATAAACAGCCACACATTTGCAAGACCATCAATCATTTCCCTCCTCCTCCCTTTCCCCATCTCCCAATGCACACTAATTAGAAGGGGTACCCCTGGCCTGGCCAACACCTAATATTGCCAGTCACTTCGCAATTAGCGTGTTCCTGGCATTGCACCGATGCAAAAGGGATCCGAGTGCAACCTCTCCCAGACCCTAATTCACAGCATTCCCAGTTCAGTGGCCAGAGTCAACGTGCTTGTGATGTTTACACTTTAAGAACGCTCCTCTTTCAGCATCTTCACATTTCGCAGAGAAACTGCGGAGATCCTTTCGAGAAGAACAAGCAATGACCCACGGAGCACTACATCAAAAACTAAGGGTGTGCCGCACGGTGACTGGCATAACGTAATAAAAAATAATAAATTAAAAAAATAAAAGGTATATTTGTCCTATTAAAAAAGTAAATAAATGACCTGACAACATTTCCTAGGGCGTCTGCTTGTACCGACCCAAGGCTCCATGTCTTTCATTCGTTAGACGCTTGTCCAATCAAGCTCCACGCTGAAGTCCGACTTCTCCGCTCACGGCTTCTTAACCTCTTTTCTTTATCCGCACACAGAAAGCGTAGGAGTCGCGGATGCTTTTTGCAAAACCGCAGCACCTGCTTCAAATCACACCCCCTGCCGCAGCACTGTTGCACCGGAGGATGACCACGGGGGACTTGCTCTTCTTTCACTCTCCCTTAACCAGTATCTAACTAGTGCCAAGCTGAAAACTAATCAAAAGGCGGGCTGGTAGAGGAAAATGAAGGAAGAAAGAGTTTGAACAAAAGAGCTTGGTTCCTTGCCCCTCTAAAGAGTGACTCCCTCCATGCGTGTAAATACCAATGGCCTTTGGACTCATTCGCTGCCTGCGCCTTACCCGGCATCTCCCCATCAGAGAACTCACGTTTCAGTGAGACCCAGAGATCTCTGCAGGATTCCTATTGTGACCCCTCTCAGAGAAAGATGCCAAGATGGACAGATTTCAGCCTAAGCAGGGAGACGGCAGCTCAGAAAATCATCTTCAATCGAGCGCACTTCTAAAGTCAGCCAAGGCTGTGCGGGCGTGGATTTCAGCTCTGGAATGTTCTTATGCTTTACGGGAGAACATGCAGGGGAGCCAGGGAGAAGTCAGCCCCCTGTTTCTGTGAAATCAGAGCACAGACCTTGAACTCCTGGGTAGAGCTATCCGGAATGCCAGGGAACTCCCAGCAGGAGTTCGTTTGAAGAGAAAGGTTCACTTCCCTTGGCGGAGGGGCGAGGGAGGGTTCTCTTTGCAGAACTTGAAATCTAAAGGCTAAGGTGGTGTGGATACACAGAGGACAGTCACTCAGAAAGTGCTATTGACTGGCAAATAACTTGAAAAGCGGTCTGAATGCTCATGGTATTGGTGAGTTCTTAACCCCTGCCTTCAGACTGGCATTTGAAACGTCGCCCTCGGGGCCTCTGTTTTAAAAGACTGGATCATCGTGGATTCTTTTATATCCTTAAGATGAGAATGTGGATGTCAGGAGTCAAGCCCCCTAAAATGTAAAACCATTCTCCTTCAAGCTGGATTGACAGTCACTGTGCACACAGAAAACTAAACCCCCTTCCCCTGGTTCCAGCTGATGTTCTGGATGTCCTGGTAAGAAGGTTCCAGAAAGTACAGAGCGGGACCCACTTTCTCTTGCCACAACTCTTAACCTGTCACCTCTAATTTTTAGATGTGTTGGGCAATGTGACCAGAAAAATAACTGTGGCTTCTTCCCCACTTTTGCCTGGTCGAGCACACTCTGCCTTGGTGATCTTTCTTGCAGAGCAACCGGGTAATAGGTGAGAGGGGGTTTAAAAGTCATCAGAATGTGCTGGATTGGCTTACCCTGGAAATGACAGGTAATCATCGGCCAGGGAATATAGACTACAGGCAGAGGATGGGACCGGAGTGGGAGAAAAGAGCCTTTGGGGCAGAACTGGAAAGAGCTTGGGGGAGAGGAGGGGTGAACTCAGACAAGGGAGGGAAAGGTTCTTAGGGTAGCTGCCAGGTCAGGAGTTGCTGAGAAACTACAGGCAAGTGCCAGAGAGATTTTAATAAGCTTGCTCAGCATTAAGAATGGTTTGGAGGTGCATCTGGGTGGCTCAGTGGGTTGAACATCTGCCTTCAGCTTAGGTCATGATCTCGGGGTCCTGAGATCAAGTCCTGCATCTGGCTCTGTGCTCAACGGGGAGTCTGCTTCTCCTTCTCCCTCTGCCCCTCCCCCTGCTCACTCGTGCTCTCTCTTTCTCTCTCTCTCTCTCTCAAATAAATAGATAAAATCTTAAAAAAAAAAAAAAGAATGGTTTGGAATTATTCTTAACACTGAAATTGCTTTTCAAATACTGTTGTTTGCGATCAGCCAGGTGCTCCTGAGAATGCCACCTGTGCTGAGCCTGGGCCACCAGGGAGCTCAACTTAGCAGTTAGGGGCTGTCACACTTTTGTCCAAGTCTGTGGTGCCTGTTGGAAATGTCTTCAAATGCACCATGTTGTTTTATTTATCTTCACGTTGGTGAATAAGAGGCTTCGTCTCAAAATTTATTTCTATTGTCTGAATGTTGGGCAGGAAACCTAAACCAACTCTCAAAGATTGATTTTTTTTAAGATTTTATTTATTTATTTATTTGAGAGAGAGAGAGAGAGAGCATGAACAGGGGGAGGGGCAGAGGGAGAAGCAGACTCCCCACTGAGCAGGGAGCCCGATGCAGGACTCAATCCCAGGATCCTGGGATCATGACCTGAGCCGAAGGCAGACGCTTAACAGACTGAGCCCCCCAGGAGCCCCAAAGATTGATTTTTTTTTTTAATGAAGGAGAAACCTTCTGTGATTTCCAGAGGTTTTGCTGATTAATTTTAGAACCTGGGTTATACTTATATACTTATTTCTTTATATAATAGTCTCTAATCAAATCTCAAAGCTCTCAGCTTACTAACTCATTGTCTTTTTTTGATGACAGCTTTATAGAGATACGACTCACTTGCCGTATCCGTCACCCATTTAGAAGGCGCAGTGAAATGGTGCTTAGTGTATTCACAGAGCTGCACAAACATCACCACAATCAACTTTAGAGTATTTTTATCACTCCAGAAAGAAACCTGTACCCATTAGCTATTACTCCAAACCCACCCCCACCCCCACATTGTGCCGACCCACAGGCAGCGACTATCTACTTTCTGTCTCTTATAGACTTACCTGTTCTCGACGTTGCATGTAAATAGAATCATCATTTGTGGTTCTTGTGACTGACATCTTTCACTTAGTGTAATGTTTCACATTGTAGCATCAGTAACTGTGAAACTTTCTTGGCCAAATAATATTCCATTGTATGAATATACCACATTTTGTCTATTCATTTGTCAACTGATGGACATTCAGGTTGTTCTCACTCTTGGTTATTTTGGCTATTGTGGGTAATGGTGCTATGAACACCCATGAAAAGTGTTTTTATGTAGATATATGTCTCATCTCTCGTGGGTATCTACCTAGAACTAGAATTGCAAGGTCATATGGCTACTCTAGGTTTAACTTTTTGAGCACTGGTCATAATGTTTTCCAAAGTGGCTGCAGCATTTCACATTCCTACCAGCAGTGTCTGAGAGCTCCAATCTCTCCACGTCCTCACCAACACCTTTTTTACCTGACTTTTTGATTATAACCACCCTTGTTAGCATGAAGTGCGGTCTCAGTGTGGTTTTGATTTGTACCTCCAGGGTAACCAATGGTGTCAAGCATCTTTCCATGTGCTATTGGATATCTGTATGTCTTCTTTGGAGAAATATATATGTAGATCTTTAGATATTATATTTATAGATACTTAGACTTTGTAAAATTTTTTCCCATTTTATGGATTTTCTTTTCAGTTTCTTGATATCATTCTTTGGAGCACAGAAGTTTTTAATTCTGAGGAAGCTCAATTTGTCTATTTTTAACTTGGTTGCTTGTGCTTCTGATCTATCTAAGCAACTATTGCCAAATCCAAGATTTTGAGGATTTACCTCTGTTTTTTCCTAAGAGTTTTATAGGATTCGCTCTTACATTTAGGTAGATTCATTTTGAATTAATGTTATATATGGTGTGAGGCAGGGGTCCAACTTCAGTTTTTGGTATGTGGATAGCCAATTGTCCCAGCACCATGTGTTGAAGACTACTCTTTCCTCATTAAATGGTCTTGACACCCTTGTTGAAAATTGATTGACCGTGGACACATGGGTTTACTTCTGGATGCTCAGTTCTATTTCATCAGTCCATATGCCCATAATTACGCCACACACCCTTGGTTACCATCAGTTTGGAGTAAGTTTTGAAATTAAAAAGTGTGAATTCTCCTACTTTGTTCATTTCAAGATGATTTTAGCTATTCTGGGTCCCTTGAAACTTCATATGGAGGCTAGAATCAGCTTGTCTGTTTCTACCAAGAAACCAGCTGGGATACTGATAGTAATTGCATTGAATCTGTAGGTCAATTTGCCATCTTAATAATATTCCAATCCATGAAAATGGACTATCTTTCCATTTATGATCATCTTTCATTTCTTTCAACAATGTTTTGCAGTTTCCAGAACATAAGCCTTGCACTTTTTGTTTAATTTATTCCTAAGTGTTTTATTCTATTGTAAATATAATTGTTTTCATTTTATTTCATTTTCAGATTGTTCATTGCAAATATATAAGAATACAATTGATATTTACATGTTGATCTTATATTCTGAAACATTGCTGAACTCATTTGTTAGTTCTAATAGTTTTTTAGTGGAGTCCTTTAAATTTTCTGCATACAAGATCAGATTGTGAATAAAAAGAGTTTTAATTTTTTAAACAGAAATGGTGATAACAGTTATCCTTGACATTTTTCCCTAGGGGAAACTCATCTAGTCTTTCATCATTAAATATGATGTAGGTTTTTTATAGATGCCTTTTATTAGGTTGAGGAAGTTCCCTTATTCCTTGTTCGTTGAGTGCTTTTACCATGAAAGAGTAATGCTTTCTCTATCAAGATAATCATGTGCATTTTATTTTTTATTTTACCGATACAGTATATTACTCTAGTTTCAAATTTTAAACCAACCTTGTATTCCCAAGATAAATACCACTTCTTCATGGTATATCATCCTTGTATGTGTTGCTGGATTTGGTTCACTAGTATTTTGTTGAGGATTCTTGCATCTATATTAATGGGAGATATAGGTCTAGAGTTTTCTTCGGATGTCTGTTGTTTGGCATCAGGATGATACTGGCCTCACCAAATGAGTTAGGAAATGTTCCCTTCTATTCTATTTTATGGAAGAGTTTGTAAGGACTTGGTTTTTAATTCTTCTGGAAATGTTGGATAGTGTTCAATTCATTTTTTTACTCACAAATATTTGTTCAGGGACTACTGGGTTCGAGGCACTGTCCTAGGCACTGGGGATACAATGATAAATAAACTTCTGCCAATTTTTTGTTTAGCTAACTAAAATGTGAATATTTGGTTTGTTTGTGCCCTTCTTCATATTGACAAGATTTATAAAGATTTTATTTATTTATTTGAGAGAGAGAGCACAAGCAGGGGGATCGGCAGGCAGAGGCAGAGGGCGAAGCAGACTCCCTGCTGAGCCGGGAGCCCAATGCGGGGCTTGATCCCAGAACCCTGAGATCATGACCTGAGCCAAGGGTAGCTGCTTAACCAACTGAACCACCCAGGCACCCCTCATATTAACAAGATTTAGTAACAAAAACATATGAAGTAAGGACATAATTAAATTTTGTATCCCAATTCCTGTGGCCTCCATTTAACATTTAGTATAAAGTGACCTCTCTCCACCCCCTCACACACAGACTCTTTTTCTTCTTCCCTCTCTTTCTTTCCCTCTTTTTCTTAATACTAAGCTCTGCCCCTGATCCCTGCCCTACTTCCCTACTGACACCTACCCTCTCAATCTAAAATAGGATTGTAACAAATATGAGTACATTACCTAAAATAATTCCTGCTACTGTAAAAACTAGAAAATGTGTCATCTTAGATTTCTCAGTCTTTGAGAAGCGTGCTCTGTGGCACAAGGGAGGTAGACTTGGGTGTATGGGGCGTGTCAACGGCTTTCTTTACCATCCTATTCACAGCATTTTGACAGTTTCTACTACAAACATGACTTGTTCTGGCCTTGCCTATAAAGATTTCTCCCAGGGGTTGTAGAAACTTATTCGTATACAAAGCCCGACAGCTGGATCCTTGCTAAGATTCTGGGGATGGCCAAGCTACCCAAAATCACTGAGGCAGTGAGGGACCTTTCAAACTGTATCCCCCATGAAAGAACATGACTTGTTCCCCATCCAAGAAAGAGAAGGGAGTTCAACCCCAAGCAGCCACATGACCTCCTACGGCAGGTTGATTTGTTTAATGCTCTAAGTCGACACCCTTCCAGACGACACCTTCATCAGTGGCCAACAACAGTACTGGAAAGTGAATCTTTAGAATTTGACCCAGAACAGGAAGCACATCTCTGCAGAGTTGACCACTCGCTGCTCTAGTGATCACAGCCATGAAGCTGGTGACGTATTCATTTTCTGCCACCCACAACATGCTGACCACTTACTAATAGTGTGCCAAGGACTGTGCTGAGTAATTATGAAGATAACCAACAAGAGACTGTGTGCTCCAAGAATCCAGACTTAGTAAGGAACTCCAGTCCAGCGGAATGCACAGGACAGAGGACTCCTCATTGCACAGAAGATCTAGACAAGATCTTACGATGGCCTAAAGTAACGAGATGCATTTAAAGCTTCAATACAATGTAGCCAGCATAAAGATATAAACAGAAACATTTCCAGCAAGCAGTTACGTGCCCTAGAATCCCATAATAATGTAAGTAAATATCTGTGAGTGTCTCTATGTTCCAGGCACTGAGCCGAGTGCTGGAACGCAATGTTGAATAAGACAATCCTTTTCCTTAGAATGGACTAAATGTAATTCAGTAACTCAAAAAAGACAACAACTCTGTCAAAAGTGATGAATTTCTAAAAAAATCCGAAGAAAACTATAACCCAAAGCATTTACTGGTACAAAACATGCTAAACCCCATGCCAGGTACAACTTACTAGTTAACAATGTTCCAAAAAGACTAATGGTCTCTGTCATTCTTCCAACCAAGTGTCACATTACTCCCTTAATTGACCTGTTTCTTTTTAAACCCAAAGCATGACTGGAAAGACATCTTCCCCAGATCCCTGTAGCACAAGCCATTCAACATCTTATAATTCAGAAGATAATGCAAAAAAAGCCCCTCAAAGCCAAAATATGTGGTAAACATAGTTGAAGTGTGTTTGTTTGTGGGGGTGGGGGTTAACTTTGACCCCTTGTTCCAACTGCTTGCCTTGTGCCCAGGCTGGCTACCGTACAAAGTGCCGAGGGCTTGGAAAGAGCAAGAGACACAGGTAAGTGATGAGGTCCCAGTTTTGGGGGTGTCTGTGCTGGGGGTACAGAATGATTCAGCCCTGGATCCCACCCCGAGAAGGTTACAATTGGGGATGAGAGTGAAGGTATAGCCATGAATATTATTTCAGGTAGAAAGCAAGTCCTGGTTAAGCTCTGTTAAGGGCAGGGAACTAATAAAGGAAGATAAACGTTGTAGTCAAGACCATAAAATCGATTTTCGCATGGTTGTAAATGTACTCTTACTAGCTGAGAATCCCATCTCATATGTGAGAAGGCTACACACACTCACACAAGAGAGATTAGAACATACACGATTAGCTATTCCGGAACTTATACACGAATTCACAGGGCGGCTGGTGGCTCAGGCCATTAAGCATCTGCTTTCAGCTCAGGTCATGATCCCAGGGTTCTGGGATCGAGCCCCAAGTCAGGGTCCCCACTCAGTGAAGAATGTGTCTCTCCCTCCCCTTCTGCCCCTCCCCCCATGCTCATGTGCTCTCTCTCTTTCAAATAAATAAATAAAATCTTTTTAAAAAAGTTATTTCTATAGGTCAGAGCAAAGACCAATAGAAAGGAGATGGTTCCAAGACTATAACATATAAAACCTTTTTATTTCTTTCTCATAATTTTGGCCTATATTGTACTCATAATGTAAGTTAATTATAATGTTTATGTCCTAAATTGTATGGCCTAATCATTATGCTAAGTAAGGAAATTGCCACGTCAATCAGCAATGAGCTGTCAGTCACCAGAAGTCCCTGAGAGCAAGCAAGGTGATCACCTCGTTTGTGAAAACAAAGCTCGTCATGCATCCCCTCTGTGCCGGGCACTCTGCTAAGTGTCGATCGAGGGCCCAGAATCAGTAGGATTCCTGATTCCAAGGAGCGCCTAGTTGAAGGGCGCTCTTAGAGAAGGCGTCTAGACCAGAAGGTAATCATTCGGAGGGACATTGGTTGATCAGCTCCTGGTGTCACCTAGCAGACCCCAGGGGGACTGGCCTAGAGAGAGGTCAGCCAAGAGGGTGAGGTGGGAAACAGAACAGCGTCTTCTCCGCCTGCCCAAGCTGGTGATAGCCTCTGTTACACGGGTGGGAGTCAGCAGACATGGCGCCTCTAGACCTTGGCGTCCTGCCAGGTAGAGATGGCCTCAGAGGACGCAGTTCTGCTGGGGAGGCCTGGAGGCCAGAGACAGTTGGAGGCCCCTGGTTGGGGAAGGGGGGAAGCGTGTGTCAGTTTGCTGGGGTTGCTGTAACCAAGCATGGTGCCCTGGGTGCCATGACAGAAATTTATTTCCTCATGACTCTGGAAGCTAAAACTCCAAGATCAAGGTGTTGGCTGGTTTGGTTTCTCCCAAAGCCTTGGCTTGTGGATGACCACCTTCTCTCTGTGTCCTCAACTGGCCTTCTCTTTAAGAATGTGCATGTCCTAATATCCTCTTCTTATTAGGACCCCAGGGAGATTGAGTTAAGACCCAGCCCAATGACGTCATGATACCTCTTTAAAGACCCTGTCCCCCCCATAGTCGTGTGCTGGGGGACTGGGTATTCGGACTTCAGTATACGAATTGGGGACAGGAGGAATGGGGGGAGAAACACTGTTCATCTCATAACACAGAGAATGTGGAATATGGCATCCAAACCTCACTTATTTCCCAATTTTCACTTTAAAAGCAACGTTGAGTCCTATCCATACCAAAATGGCGCCATTGCCCAGAAAAAGCGGAGAAATGGGAACCAGTGCTGAGCCCACATGCACATCATTAGGCAGGTGGGACATGGTGATCCAGTACTTCCCAGCACCCAGCTCATCAACAAAACATATTAGATTTTTAAAAATCCAGATAATTAGGACCTATCCTAAACTAATGAATTAGGAATTTCTAGGAGCTGTTTTTTCTTTTAAAGATTTTATTTATTTATTTGACAGAGAGAGCGCAGGGGAGGGGCAGAGGGCGAGGGAGAAGCAGACTCCCCACTGAGTGCAGAGCCTAACTTGGGACTGGATCCCAGGACCCTGAGACCATGACCTGAGCAGAACTCGAGTCAGACGCTTAAAAAAAAAAAAAAAAAAAAAAAAAAAAGAGTCAGACGCTTAACCAACCAAGCCACCCAGGCACCCCAGGAATGTCCAGAAGTGTTAAGGAATCTATTCTTTTCGATCTCCCCAGCTGTTTCTAGTGATTAGTTAAGTCTGACAACCACTGCTTTTGACCTTCTGACAAAACTACAGCTTCTTTTTATAGGAAAAGGGTGTCATGTCGTTCCCATCTTAGGCCTCATTTTTGTCTTTACTCTCAAGGAAACCCTACAGATAAGTATAAACCATATAATGATGTGGATTGGACTTTATCATTAAACTTGCAAAATAGCTTGAAACTAAAGCTGAAAGAATTTACATTCATTCATCCAGTCATTTCTTATAGTCATTTAATATCTCTATCTCTATCTCTATCTATCTATATGAATTTACTGAGACATAAATTGTTGTGGAATGCTTACTACATGCCGGAATCGGGGCTAGATGCTGGGGATGGGGTGGTGAACAGCTCGTGGTCCTTGCTTTCCATCCTGCCCCTTGTATATTTCTGTGAACAGAGTCTCACGGGCTGAGAGAAGGCCCTGGAACTTTTTAGCTTCCGGCTGCTACCTTACGTTGAAACTAGTTTTAGAGCCCTTAAGGCAAAGAATGTATTTGTTGCCAGGGTGGGGTGGGACTTCCCCTCAAGGTTACAGCCCAGCTGGAAAGACAAATCATCCTCAGGTTGGTAACACTCTTACGGAGCAAATTCGATCCCAGTTATTGGCTGGATGGTGTCAAAAGGACATTAATTCTACCCCCTTTCATCACGTGGCAGGAGTGCACGCCAGCCGACGGGGACAACAAAGGTAGCTCTGCAGCTAGACATACCCAATTGTCTAAATGATAGCTTTTCGGGGATCTTTCCAACGCCCACTGGCATCTATGAATCCATTTCCAAGTCAGGTCTCAGGGGAGCCCCCAGGCCGGACCTGCTGACCCCAGGTCCGTAGCAGTGGTGTGGCATTTCACGAAGCTCGGTTTCCCCAGCTGATGACTGTCTCCGGTGTCCACACTGCAGCTCTCTGGCTCCTTCCCTAATGAGGGGCAGGTTACATACAGTCCTGCCAACAGCCAAGGACTCTAAGATGCCCAGAACTTTAGAGACTTGGAGGCATGGAGCAAGGGGGCGCCTGGGTGGCACAGTCAGTTAAGCATCCAACACTTGACTTCCACTCAGGTCGTGATCTCAGGGTCGTGAGACGGAGCCCCCCATCAGGCTCAGCGAGAGTCGGCTGGAGAGTCTCCCCCTCCCCCTGCTTGCGCATGCGCTCTAGGTAAAGAAAGAAAATCTTAAAAAGGTAAGAATACAGACACCCAACAAGCACAGAAAGAAAGATGAAAGGCGAAGTGGCTTCCTCCGGGATATTGTTCTGTAGACAAGCCTTCATGCTAATGAGTTGAGTGGGTGCAGATTGCCTCGCGGTTTGAGACCTTTTCTCCCAGTCTCGCTAGTGCCCACAAATGAGGAGATTCTTCGGCACTAACCAAACAGGACTCCCTCTTATCTGGACCCCGTGTGTATCACACAGCTCTCCCCCTGCCTTATGAAGTAGGTCCTGTTTCTCTCGGACTGTATCCCAAACTGCCTTGCTAAAAGTCTCCTCTTTCCCCTCCACTCTTTGCAACATTGGCTCTCTCTCTCTCTCTCTAATGTACGTATCTCTTCTATTATATGACTGGACTAAAAAATAAAACAAACAACAAAAACAATTCAAAACAAACCTATCTGACTTCAAGCCAATGACTCTAGAGGGTCGGAAATGAACAGCAGGAAGCTAACTAAACTCTGTCCTTGATTTGGCCAAGAACTCTTTATTTTGGGATCCTCAATGGGCCAGAAAAAAATGACTTTGCAGTAAAGCCTGGAAGAATAGGAGTATGACTGTAGTTCATTGACGATTCGATCCCACTGTTTTATCAAGGAAGGTTCGATCTCTCTTTGACCCTAACTTGATTCAAATACTTTCATAGTCTTGGTCCGCTAGTTGAATGCATGCTTGTCTCTCACGCCTGGGGAGAGCATTGTGTCCTTTCAAGAAGCTGGGATACTCACTCTCTACTCGTCCCTTGTCCCCATGAGCTCGGACAATGGTAACCATCAGATGTAAACCCCTTTAAAGTCCCACTTACACTCTGTAGAGCCTGACTGTCAACAGTGAATTATAAGAATAAAGACCTGTCCTTTTAAGATAGGAGATGCAGGACTAATAACAAGTGCAGAACACAATTACTAGTTAAATGTATGTATTCTAATCTCAAAGCTCCTCTCATTACCAGTGTTTGAGCTCAGAATAATGAGATCAAAGAGGTAAAAATACCTGTGGCTGAGATTATATAATACCATTCTAATAAAGTCATAAACCAGTGTAATGAACTCCCTGGCATTTAATACTCGGAAGGACAACTAGCAATCTCCAGGATTTAACACACAGACATTTCCTTTGGCGATGACGAGCGCGTCTGTGCACTTGGGTACCCGTTTGCATTTCATTATGACGTAGGAGGGTTTGCTTATAAATTGAGGACATACACCATATCCATGTGGGCCAGTTGTAGGATACGATGGGAAAACAAACCTACTTAATTTGCTTTTTGAGTGGAATGGAAGCTCTCAGTAGAGTGACTGATTCATTCTGGGTTTTGTTTTGTGCTTCTTTGTTTTAATCACAAAAAAAAAAAAAAAGAGAGAGAAGGGGGAAGAAAGGGAGAGAAGTAAAGCCCACTGCTCTTGGACAGATCACAGGACCCTCAGGACCATCTTTTTCTTGGACGCATCCATTTTTATACAACTAAGCATGCCTAGGTTTGGGCTTTACTAGGAAATGTGTCCGACAACCTGCTCCCTAACCAGAAAGCATAAACTGAATGGGTCAGAACCTGACCCTGATATTTTATTTATTTTCTTATTTTTTAAAAGATTTTATTTATTTGAGAGAGAGAGAGTGAGAGAGCACAAGAAGGGGAAGGGGCAGAGGGAGAGAGAGAGAAGCAGACTCCCCACTGAGCGTGGAACCCAAGGTGGGGCTCTAGCCCACGACCCATGAGAATCATGGTCTGAGCCAAAACCAAGAGCCAGACGCTCAACCAACTGAGCCACCCAGGCACCCCTAGAAAATAATTTTTAAGAACAGGATCCTGTCCTTTAAAAAAAAATGCTTGAACGTTTTCAGATGCTGTCGGTTCAGGAAGCCCCTATTACAAGCTGCTCCACTCTGAATCATCTTGAAGCAAACCTCAGATACCAAGTCATTCATTTGTAAATTTTTCAGCATGTGATAAAGGAGTCAAAAAAAAAAAGAAAAAAAGAAAAGAAAAAAACCACCCAGAACCGAATCTCGTTATTACACTTAAAAATTAATAATAGCTCATTAATATCATCAAGTGTTCAATCAACATGCAAATTGCTCTGATTGTCTCCTAATGATTCTTATAGTTTGTCTGAATACTACGTTCTTCTTTATCTTCTTTATGGTTTTAACGGGTCATCATTTCCCCAAGAGTCTTCCCTGAGATGTTAACTGATGTTATGCAATTTAAAAATAAATCTCATAGGCCAATAAATCTAGCAACCACCGAATTAAACAAAGTGAAACAGATTTCTTTACTGCAACGCTTTCCTAAACCTTCAATATGTTAGTGTGCATTGAAACCCTCTAAAAAAGGGATCTGTCATGAATTTTACCAAATCTGTGGGAACACGGGTTTCTTTTTCTGATACAAGCCCAACCCTTGGGAAATTCTACCAGAGGCAAGTCACTTACTTTTTGAGTCCGTCTTCTTCCCCCGTGTAACATGTAAGGGGATTGGTTTTGTCTGGAAGTCTTACTGATGATCAATACGGTCTCACCAAAGCCTGCATTCTGTTACTCACTGAAATCCAGGACTGCAGTGACTAATAAAGGTAACGTGTGGGCAGACCAATGACCCCACCACGTGTCTGCAAACAGAAGCTGAATACATGTGGGACCCATACAAGGTCTGGATACACGACTACAGAGAGGCAGAATATTGACACCAGCGCTGCCCTTGCAGCTCAATGCGCGAGGTCAGACGTTCTGAGCAAATGAAGCCGTCATCTATCAGGGAAACAGGACTCGGTGTTTCACCATCCGTGGTGACAACCCTTCCCCCAAACCAATAAGACCCGGTGTATTAAAAAGGAATTTTGTATCACAAGGGGTTGAAGAGAAGTCACCTGAGAAATATAGATTCAATTTCGAAACAAAAGAATATCCAGGACATCTTATCAGTTTACTGGAATAACAGGGCGGAACATTTGAAATTAGAGATCTCCGAAAGATTTGTGATGTGCTATCTTTGAATGAGGAATGGCCATGTAGACTTATCTAGTTCAAGCACTTACTTTTCCATTTCTCCTGGGGTACGTGCTATTTTTCTAGCACTCGCTCATAATCCTAAAAGCAATACTATAGGGGAAAAGTGATACAACTTGTGTTTTGAAATGAAGAAAGATGCATTCTTTTCCATCGCCTGGCAGTGGAAGTCAGGGAAAGAATGGAAGGCCAACAATAATATTAGCTTAGGATTGCTCTTATTTGGTCGAGGTGGCCCTGATGTTCTTATAAAATCCCCCAGGAACCCATCCTCCCCCAGGGCTGGTGACGAAAATGCCCTCTATGTAATGGAATGGTGCGTAGCTGCCAAGAGCCTTTCCAAAAATCTCTAGCTTTTAGGGCAAATAGAGTTCAGTACCCCAGGGGTTATATTTTATTTCAAGATCTTACTTTGCTGACTTGCTTCACCTTGGGCAGAAGCAACAATCAACATGAGTGATGCTAATTTCTGTTTTCTTTTTGCATTAACTGTTCTGGGAGCAAAGTTAGAAAAGTTTGTTTTTGCTGGCAGGCTTTGGGTACATGACTCCAATTACCACCCACTCATCTTCCAAGCCAGGGCTACAAAGAATGAAGGATGTCAGCGTCGCCTTTCACTCCAGTAACACTTGGAACGGCCAGTCTGTGCACGTTCCTCTCTTGCCTCCTGGTTAATGACGAGACATCTGTATTGAGCATGATGACGGGACACCTTCGAGGTGCTGGGCACTAGGCTTGTAACAGGGGCTAGGCAGGTACAAGGTGGGCCCCAGACCTCCAGGGTTTGCAGTCTAATTGAGAGCTAAAGCTAAAAAATCATGGTGCTTGTAATCTCCTTCCTGTCCAACTTTTTATTGTGAGAAATGTCAGCTGCTCCAAAGCTGAAGGATGGGGTATATTGAGCCCTCGTATTCATCACCTCTATTAAAAATCTACCATCTGCTATTACTTGTTTTATCACTGTGTGCGTGTGTGTGTGAGAGAGAGAGAGATTGTCGAACAACTTGAGAGTAAGCTACAGATATCATGACACTAGAAACCCCTAAATAATTCAGCCACCTTTCTTAGAAGTAAGAACATTCTTCTCCCATTTAACCACAATATTAATATCCTATCTAAGGATATTTTATAATAAATCCATAATGCCATCTGAAATCCAGTGTATATTCAAATAACCCAACTTGTCCCAAAATATGGTTTGTTTGGAGCTGTTTTGTTTTGTTCTTACTAGGTCCAATTGAAATTGGTGGTTACCTTTTTTTTTTGAACTTCTAACCATCACCCCTCTTTTCTTCAGGAAATTGACTTACTGACTTTTTAAAGAGGTCAGGCCAGTTATAGATTATCTCACTTTCTGATTATCTGATTTTTCTTATTGCTTCCTCGTGGTGCCCATCAACATTTTTCTTGGTCAATGCTTCCCGTAAACTGAAAGTTAGACCTAAGGTCTTGATTAAACATGTTTGACAAGCAAACTTCATACTTTCATACAGTGTTAATGGGAATGGAAGATGGCACAGCCACTTAGAAAAATAATCTGGCAATTCCTCAAAATTGTAAACATTGGGAATGAGACAAGGATGTTTCCTCTCGACACTCTTTTCAACGTCAGACTGGAAGTATTAGCCATTGCAGTAAGACAAGAAAGGGAAATAAAAAAGATTCAGATTGAGAAGAAAGAAATAAAACAGACTTTGTGCGCAGATGACATGATCATCTATGTAGAAAATCCAAAAGAATCAACAAAAAAACCTCCTGGAACTAATAGGCTAGGTTGTAAGACACAAAATTAAAATACAGAAGTCAGTCTCTTTCCTATGTACCAGTAGTGAGGAAGTGGAATTTGAAATTTAAAATACAATACTATTTACATTAGGTACCCTCCCCAAATGAAATACTCAGGTATAAATTTAACAAAACATGTATATGACCAATATGAGGAAAACTACAAAACTCTAATAAACGTAATCATAGAACAACCAAATAATGGAGAGATATTCCGTGTTCATGGATAAGAAGGTTCAGTATTGTCAAGATGTCAATTCTTCCTCACTTGATCTAGAGATTCAATGCAACCCCAATTAAAATATCAGCAAGTTATTTTGTAGATGTCAACAAACGGATTCTAGAATTTATATGGAGAGGCAAAAGACCCAGAATAGCCACCATAACACTGAGAGAGAAGTACAAATTTGGAGGACTGATGCCACTCAACTCCAAGGCCCGAATAGACACATGGATCAACGGAACAGAACAGAGATCCCAGAAACAGACCTGCATAAATCTTGTCAATTGATCCTCAACAAAGGAGCAAAGGCAACACAATGGAGAAAAGATACTTTTTTCAACAATAGGTACTAGAACAACTGTACATCTGCACACCAAAAAAAAAAAAAAAAAAGGTTCTAGACACAGACCTTACATCCTTCACAAAAATTAACTCCAAGTGGACCACAGACCTACATGTAAAATGAAAACCTGTGAAACTCCTAGAAGAGAGCATAGGAGAGCACCCAGATGGCTGTGGGTCTGGTGCTAGTACTAAGGGCATGATCCATGAAAAAAATAATGGATAAACTAAATTTCATTAAAATCTAAGACTTCTTTTCTCCAAAGGACAATTGAAAAGAATGAAAAGATCAGCCACAAACTGGAAGAAAATATTTGCAAAAGACACATCAGATGAAAGTGTTATCCAAAATATACAAAGAACTCCTATGCCAACCAACACCAAATACTGGTGAGGACGGGGAGCAACAGGGACTCTCATTCATTGGTGCTGGGAATACAAAGTTGTAAGATATTCTGGGAGATAGCATGGTGGTTTTTTACAAAAGTAAACATATTCTTAATATATATTTGGGCAATTGTGCTTTTTGTGTTTACCCAAAGGAATTGAAAACTTATGGCCACACAATAACCTGCAAACAGATGCTTATGGGCTATTTATTCATAATTGCCAAAACTTAGACACAACCAGGATGTCCTTCAGTAGGTGAATGAATAACTGTGGTCCATCCAGACAATGACATATTGTTCAGCATGAAAGAGAAATGAGCTATGAAGTCATGAAAAGACGTGGAGGAACTGTAACACGCGTTACTAAGTGAAAGAAGCCAATCTGAAAGGAGAATGCAGTATATGATTCCAACTGTACGACATTCCAGAAAAAGTAAAACCATGAAGACACTAAAAGAATCAGTGGTTTAAGGGGTTAGAGTGAGAGGGAAGGACGAATAGGACAAGCACCGAGGATTTTTAGGGCAGTGAGAATACTCTGTATGAGAGGTGTCTGGGTGGCTCAGTCAGTTAAGCATCCGACTCTTGATTTCAACCCAGGTCATGATCTCAGGGTTGTGAGATCGAGCAGCACAGAGCCTCCCTCTCTCTCTGCCCCACGTCCCCCCACACACCCCACGCTTGCAAGGGGCATGCACACACGCGCTCTTCTTTCTAAAAAGAAAGAAAGAAAGAAAGAAAGAAAGAAAGAAAGAAAGAAAGAAAGAAAGAAAGAAAGAAAGAAAGAAAGAAAGAAAATACTCTGTATGATACTATAATGATGTATGCATGTCATTGTATAACACCAAGGGTGAACCCTAATTAAATGACAGGCTTTGAGTGATTATGACGTGTCAATGTAGGTTTATCAATTGTAACAAATGTACGTCCCTGGTGGGGATGTGGGGGGGCAGAGGATGTGTGGATAATCTCTGTACTTTGCTCTCAATTTCTCTATAAACCTGAAAGTACTGTAAAAAAATAAAGTCTTAATAGACACTGTAAGAATATATAATATTAACAGAATAAAGGAGAAAAAGTGTTTAATTTTATTCAAAATAAAAAATACATGTATTAAATGTAACGTTAGCTTATGACCCAGCATTTCTACTCTAAGGAATAGACCGAAGAGGAAAATGAAACATGTCCCCACAAAAACATGTGTGTCAACCACAGCATTATTCATAAGAGCTACGAAGTGGAAAAAACCAAGTGTCCATCAACCGATAGCTAAATAAAATGTGGTATAGTCCATTCCAATCAGCGGGATACTATTAGGGCATAAAAAAGAATGAAGCACTGACAGGCAGATGAACCTTGAAAACAAACCAGGTGAAAGTAGCCAGTCACAAAAGACCACCTATTCCATGACTCCATTGAATGAAGTGTCCAGAAGAAGCAAATCTGTAGAAACACAAAGTAGATTAGCAGCGGCCTGGTTGCTGGGGGCATTGGGAGGGGGCATGGGAGTGACCGCTAATGGGTCTGGAGCTTCTTTTTGGGTGATGAAAACATTCTGAAATTGGACTCTGGTGATGGTTGTACAACTCCATGAATATAAAAAACCACCAGACTGGGGCGCTTGGGTGGCTCAGTCAGTTAAGCATCTGACCCTTGATTTCGGCCCAGGTCGTGATCTCAGGGTCGTGAGATCGAGCCCCACATCAGGCTCCGCACTCAGCAGGAGTCTGCTTGAGATTCTCTCTCCCTCTGCCCCTCCTCCCCTGCACATTCACACTCTCTTTCTCTATAATAAATAAATAAAAATCTTTCTTAAAAACCACACTTTTTAAGTGGGTGAATTGTACGGTATGTGACTCGTACCTCCTTCAAGCTGTCAGAGATGGTCTCGTGCACCCTGTGTTACATCACATCAAAAGACCCATAATTTCTGGTCGTCCCTCCACCAATGATGCTCATTTTGACCTCTTGGTTAAAATGGTGACCCCAGATCTCCCCAGAGTACAGGTGTGGTTTCCCTTGGCAAATAGTGAGTAAACCGTGGCATGAGGATTAAGAACACCCCAACCTTGCTCCCTGACCCCTTCTCTCCTAGTGTTCAAGCATATACTGATGAGCCGCCTGCATCGACCATTTCGCTGAGGACCTGCAGAATAGCCAGCCCCACTTTTGCAGATTCAGAATCTCAGATGCCTTGACGGAGTTTCCAGGGTCATCACTAGGCACGTTGGTGGCTCAATGGAGACTCATACCCCCCGCCTTCTTGTTCTAGCCCCCTGCTCATGCCATTGTCTTATCTACGACTGTCATTTACCTGCATGGAAAGACAGCTTCTGCCACAGTATGGGCCAGAAAAGTGTTGCAAGGATCCAGGAGCAAAGTTACTGCCTTACCACCAGAAAGGCATCCGGGAGGGCTTCCCAAAAGAGGCGGGCTTGCTGTGGGTTGTAAAGAAGCGAATTAGGAGTACAGAAGCTGGGACATAGCACAAGCAAAGACCACCCCCACCCAGGAACAGCGTAAGCACTGAGAGGAAAGCATTGTTGGTGAGCAGAATTATCATTGGTACCAGCCTGGTGCTAATGGGCATGAGCTCTAGAGCCTGATTTCTGGGATTTGAACACCTGCTCTGCTACTTATGACCCACGCAGCTCTGAGCAAGTTACATAACCTCTCTGTGCCTGGATTCCTTGGCTATAAAAAGGGGATCGAAATAATAACCTCATGGGGGTTTTGTGAAAATTAAATGAATTTGGGAACAGTTCCTGGCAACAGAGTCCTCAGAAACATTGGCTATCATCACATTTCACTAAATGTTTGGATAGCAATTTGTGAAGATTAGGATGTGCAGAGGCCAGTAACAGCCAACTGCCTTTCCCTCCAAAAACATGGCGCTGCCCCTGCTCCATGGGCATCCGCGGGGACTGCTCCCACAAGAGGCAGAATAGACTCTAGAGAGAGAAGTCAGGATCGGAACCAGGAAATCTGGGTTGCCATCTCACATCTGCCACCAACCACCACATGATCCAACGTGAGTCCCTCTCTTCTGTAAGTCTCAGTCTCTACGATGGTCAATGGAGAAGTTGGACTAATTCGTGTCCCAGGGCGCTTTCCACCTCTGACTGCGTGATTCTAGGAGTCTCGAGTGGGGGCCACAGCCAGTGCGTTCTGCACAGGGCTGTGAGGGTGTAGGGGGCAGGGTGGAGAGCTGCCTCTTCGGATGGTAAGGCATTGCTTGTCTGAAGCCAGAGCTGGCACACATCACAGCACCCAGGGTTACCCAAGGTCACCTCCATTTACTCATTTATCAGAAGCAGGGGTATAAAGGGAGCCATATAAGTTCACTGATCTCACAAGTGAGTATGTAATTGTTTAGGCACTTGCTATTATTATGAGCCATTTATGGCTCACTGTGATGATGTCACAAAGGTTATGGTAATTTTCTCTGGTTTGGTTTCTACTTCTTACTCTGTCTGCAACTTCTCAGCAAGAACGTGTGGCCCGAAAACAGAACTTGTGGGGAAGACTGTCAATCTTTGGTTGCGTGAAGGTCTCTTTGACGTTCATCAATATGTACTCTGAGGCGTATCTAAATACGTATATCTATGATTGAGAAATACCAGGTAGAAGATAATAAATTTGGTGTGTACTCAACTAGACGTTCCATATATAGTAAGCTCCTTCTTTGTGCTGTCCAAGATAAGGCAGGCACTCAATCAGCAAAGACAACTGGTCAACTGACTGAGCTATTACAGTATATCCTGGGGAAAGTGGCTGGAAAAATGTCTCCAGGCTGATTCACTGACATCGATTGCTAAAGTTTATGAGCGATATGCTGTTTAAATATTCATTACTTCTGTTGCTCCTGGATCTTCAGGGCCGTGACTGGTGCCTGGTACAAAGAAGGTACTCTATCAATATCGGGGACTGTAGTGGTTTTAAAATACACCCACTAATTCTCCGATGCTCTTCCTTGCAAGAGGTGGGATTTAATTCCTCTCCCTTTGAGGGCCGGCTGGATTTAGTGACTCAATTCTAATGAAAAGAACAAAGCAGACGGGGTGATGTATGGTTTCGGGGACTAGATCATAAAAGGCACTGTGGCCTCCTCACTCACTCATTCTCTCTAAAATTGCTCACTCTGGGTGCAGTGAACCGACATGTCATGAGCAGCCCTATGGTAAGGCCCACCTACTGAAAATCTGAATAATGAATATCGAGGCCTCCAGCCAACAAGCAAGTCAGGGAACCATCTGGAATGCAGTTCTCCAGCCCCCGCAACCCCATGAGAGACCCTGAGCCAGAGTCAGCTAGCTAAGCTGTCCCCAGATTCCTGACCTTCAGAAACATTGTGAGATAATGAATGACAAATCATATTCCACCAACTTCTGGGGCACTTGGTCAGTTAGCAGTAAGTGACTAGTCCAGACGCACCAACGAATAAATAGGAGTGTTGGCTATGTGGGTACCAGAGGAATAACTAGACAGCCTTCTCTTTTTCTTATAAATTCTCTAATTTATTCCTTACTTGATCGTGTTCTTACTAGATTTATTCCCTATTTGATCAAAGCCCGTGGATTATTCTGTGGCAGACTTGTCAAAAGTGATGAAAAAACTATAATGAGATATGATGCAATGTGATTGAGGTCAAGTTAAAGATGTGGAAAGCCTGACTGACTGGAGGAAAGCCCAGAAAGATCCCACTGACAAGAAGCAGAACACTCTTCTTTGCCTTTTCCACACCCATACACGGGCTGCCAAGCCTCTTTCCCTTCCCTTTAGAGGGAGCAATGTTGCTTCCTGCTCCCTCCTTTCTGCTTAAAGGGGAGAAAGCAAGCAAGCAAGCTGTAGATCTTCCGCAGCTGCAACCAGCCCTAGGGTAAGCCATGTTATCTACGAGAAACAGGAGCATTTCAATCAGAGCTACGATGATTTCTGTAGGGATAAGGGCCTAAATACATCTCAAATGGAATTTTCCAGGAGGAGAGCATGTTGCGAGCCCAGCTCCCATTGGCGCGTCGTCTAGTGGACTCAGAAGCCAGGCTTAGGGCTGCCTCTAGTTTGCACCGGCTTAGCTCGTTTGGTTGGTCTCAACATGGCATAAATAAATCCCAGCTTCGGGTTTACTACGTGCAGTCGTCGAGGTGACACTCACTGCTTCAACCACAGCAAATTCACCCCGAAAGCGTAAGGATTCAAACAGAAGAGCATGCTATTTCTCACATGCACCACGTCCCAGACATGTGCTCCGGGCCACCAGGAGCCTCTCTCTTCTAAGCCAGGCGCCCGGTCCCTTCCTTCCAGCTCGTGGCTGCACCTTCTGCAGGATGTGGCTTCAAGGTCACCTTCCTTGTCCACACCTAGCCCGTAGACGGAGACAGCAAGCCATGAATCACACGGTAGGTAATTCGTGGGCTTCGCGGAGGGGCAGTGCTCGTGGCTTCTGCTTGCGTTTTATCGGCTACAAGGCTGTCATGTGGCCTCCTGAGACCAGGGGCGCTGTGAGGCCCAGGAAGCAGGGGAGACAGGGTTCTGAACAACTGGCAGTGTCCGTCCCGTTAACAGCACCGCTTACCTCCCTACATCTGCAGGTGACCTCCGTGCCTGGCACCACCTTTCCCTGTGCTTCTGGAGAGTGCCACGCACCTGCCGCCACCGTATGAACTCTCGTCCAGTTCATGGATCCATCTTGGCACCTCTCCATTAGCATCCGGGGAGCACGCAGCGTCCTTGGATGCGTGTATCCGCAGGGTGTGGCCAAGAGTGGGGGCTCATTTTGAGCAACAAATGGATGAACTGAAGGATGACTCGTATGTTACTCACAGTAAGACCAGGGACGAGAAAATGCTGGTCGTGTGCGGTGAGCACTCTGCCAGAACGTGAACGGGGAATATCGGAGATGGCTCAGTTGTGCCATGGGAGGAAGGGCAGCATGTCTGGCTCTGCGACCTATCTGTGGGGTACTCACCAGTGCCAAGAAAAAGCCAAGAATCCAGCATTTATTCAAGTCCAGTCATGGACAATGTGAAATCTCCCTTTAAACTCACATTTTAAAAGGATCCAGTATCGGGGCGCCTGGGTGGCTCAGTCAGTGAAGCATCTCCCTTCAGCTCAGGTCATGATCCCAGGGAGCTGGGATCGAGTCCTGCATCGGGGTCCTGGCTGGGGAGCTGGCTTCTCTCTCTACCTACTGTTCCTCCTGCTTGTGCTTTTGCCCACGCTCTCTCTTTGTCAAATGAATAAATAAAATCTTTAAAATATATATATATATTACAGGGAAGCCAGCTTTGAGCAACAGGGAAAGGACACTGGAGTCCGTGTCAGGAGCTCTGAAGTTCTCATGTTGATTCTGCCCTTGACTGGTGGTATTTCCTTGGCTAAAGCCCTTGATCTTTCTGTGCCTTCGATTTCTTGCCTGTGGACTAACTGGTCTCTCATGTCTTGAATTCTAAGATTCCTGGAAGGAGCTACTCTGGGAGGTAGTTAGCTCCCCATCACTGAGGGCATTTGAGCAAAGATGAGATGGCCTCCATGACGGCAATGGGCACATTTACTGACTCGCTATGTCCCTGCTGGCATGCTGACTACCTCTCTGCGTATGTCCTCTTGAGAACAGTGAGAGGTAGGGAGTGCCCGGCTGGCTCAGTTGGTAGAGCGTGCGACTCTTGATCTGGGGGTTGTGAGTTTGAGCCCCACGTCGGGTGTAGAGATTAGTTAAAAATAAAAAAAAGAATCTTAAAAAAATGAACAGTGAGAGGTAGTTACTAATATCATCCCCACTTTATAGATGAGGAAACCAATGCTTACGGAAGAGAAATTCCTCCCCAGCTGGTGGTGCCAGGATTTGGGCCAGGTGTGCATTCTTGCTCCACGAACTGGATTAGAAATCTCACTTGTGTCAGAAACCTGTGTGGACGGCCTTGTGGGGATGCTTCCTCCTTAAAGATTTTATATGGTAAGAATTTGAGTACCTGACCTGGGAAGGAGAAAAGGGGAAACCCCTTACCAAACTCACCCCTCTTGTTTTTTTAGGATCTAATCATTGCATTTCAGTTATATTGACGGCTATTATGGGTCTAGGAAAGCTTTCTGAGCTGGGAGGAGTTGACCAAAGAAAACCTCAAGGGCTTTGGAAAGTTCTCTGCTCAGCGACAGCGTGGGGAGCAACCAAAGCTCCGTGTAACTGATGGGAAACAAGACTGGAAATGGGTCTATTTTGGTGGTTTACTTCTTAATTTTTTTGCTTGTTTTTTAAGGAATGAACCTTTTGAGGGTGCTGTGGAAAGGTGACCGAGCAGCGTACCCCAAGAAGTGTCCTTGGTCCTGTGCCTCCGAAGGTCCCAGGCACAGATCAGCAACCGCGCAAGAGGGAGGCAGGGGGCAGCGATCCTTGCACGGAACCCAGGTTTGGGCCGACTGCCTGCGCTCATCTTGACCGTGCACTTGGGGACAAGGACTCCACCCCCTCAGTAGTTCACTCCCTCCCCCGCAACGCAGGAAGAGCGACAGGCCCTGCCTCGCTGAGGGTGCCAGGAGGATGGCATGAGGTGCCAACAACGTGGCTGGCACATGATGGATACTTAACACAACCATTCCTCAGGTTCAAGGTGGCAATGGGTATCTTCTTTTTTCACCATTTGGGATCAAAGACTTGGGGAGAAGAGTCATCTCAAAGTCGTAAAGTAAAATCATGGCAGAAGAGGACAGGCAAGGCCTCACTCAGCAGCCAGGACCGTTCCAGAATCCCCTGTGCTGGGTTTCACAGGGGCGCCAGCCTGGCCAGCCCAACCCTGACCGTGCCCTGATACCACAGAGGCCCTTCCAAACAGCTCTACCTCGGGAAACAGTTTACGATTCAGCAGAGAGCGTGCTGCTTTTTTAAAGATATGTCCAAATGGATTTATAGCATCACTGTTGAAACTGTGTTCATCACCGTACGGAACTTGAGAAAAGCCTAGGGGTGTATTAATTAATTCGGTGTTGATAGGCACATAACTATGAAGCAATGTCAGGCATCGTTCCTGTATATTAATGGAAGCCAGGTTCCAGGGACAGAGAACATCCCCAGGGAGAGCTGGCCCGCTTCATTATTTTTATGTAGGTTCAGAAGTTGTATATTTCTCAGGTATGACATGAAATCTTGCTTTATGCCGTCAACCGTAACACAGGCACACGCAGTCATCCCATTTCCCAAAGCGATACAAGCAAATAAAGCTGCAAGCACCAAATGGAAATACGTCCTCTCTTCTCGAAGCCTCCTTCCGTGGAGCAGAATTAGCACATTTCCCGAGAGGAGGCTCTGCTCTCTAAGACCACATCCTCAGTCCCCAAGGGATCAACTCCCCCAGAAATTTCAAAGTCACGGGACTTTGGTAATTGAGATTCAATAAGAGGGCTCAGTAAAGAATGTGCTGACATGACGTCAAGCGTGAGGACTCAGTGCGGACCACTATTCTGCAGGACGGAAGCCAAACGTCTCGGTGGCTGAGCTAACGGCTTCAGTGTCGATCTGTGCGCGTCCTTTCGGCGCTGTAGACCATTTACACGCAGCCGAAGCGCTCTTCATTTCTGAGCAACACTGCTGGAGCCAGCAAGGGCCCCCGGGGGTGGCCTCCACGTTTTGTACCTTGGTGGAGGGGGACACAGCAGCAATGACCTGACATTTATGAAAACGTCCTTGGGTTCTGGCCTCGCTGGAATTCGTTCAGTTTGTTTTATAAAATCCATCTGATCTTCTTGATTAAGAAATGAAGTCACATGATGGGTTCAAGAAAAACAGATTCTTTCCCAAACAGGTGGTGTCGGTGAGGCCTGGGAGCAAACACAAAGGACTGTCAATCCCTTGCTCATCTCATTGTCCGCCCAGAAGTAAAAGCAAACAGACACGATCCCTGACGGCCACATCGCGCACGGTGCTCTCACGCGGATGAGAAGAAGGTTCGCGTAGGCTCCCTACCTGTGCTCTTTTCCCTGGACGTCTGAGTCTGACAGGCAGCCTCTGCCAAAGCCCTCACAGGGATTGAATCAATACTGCGACGTCTGCTTTCTGTAAGATGCCAAGACACTCCTTGAAACTCCAGTACGCCGGATGTGGCCCTTTTGTTCACGAGCAGCATCGGTTCTCTGGCCCGAGGACCGAAGGCAGCCCCGTAGGGTACTGAGGATGCTCTTCCACGTTTCGGCAGCTTTACACCTGTCCGTTCAAAGTAAATCTGTGGCCCTGAACCCAAGACCTGGGTGCTATGAAAGGCCACTGCTGGTGGTCCCTTGGGCACCATGTGACACCAACCCCGATGTGGGATCAAGGGGGGCTAGCCAGAACCGTGGGCCTCTATCCCCGCCCATCCTTTCTTGTCACCCGTGCTTCTGTCTCTGCTGAGCTGGGTCTTCAAATGGGGCTGGGTGCTCCCACCCAGAGAAAACTGGGGAGCTCCCAGAATCCAGAGCTCAAAGTCCCATTCTCCCACTATGCCTGCTGCTGTCATTCCGGAGGTCCCTGGGCAAGGTCTGCGGGGCCTTGAGAGAATCCCATCCTGCCCCGATCACCTCCCCACGTCCTCCATTCTGGAGCGAGCATAGAACACCCGTCAAATGTTGGTGAGTCCTTTTCGATCTTGAAGTTTAGGGGAAGCATCCATATTTTGTCCTCTTCCTGTCATTCTGACTCATGGGCTTACTTGAAATAATCCAATTTCAAGCATCCACAGACGTTCCTCCTTGGACACATGGAAAGCAAATTCCAGAATGCAGGCTCACAGCTGCTGAATGGAAGGAAGTTCAAGGCCAGCTGTGGGGTCTGGGGTGCAGCTCCCTCTCCTGGTACGAGCTCCACCCAGGCCCCAGCAAGGGAGGCTCGGCAGGACAACCTCCGCCCTGGCTCCTGGGCATCTAGTAAGGGTTTCAGAGCTTTTTCGGAGGGGTTCTAGTCTCATTACATTTGCCCTGTTGGGAGTATCTGTCCTCATCCTGTGGGTATGCTCTCATGGAAATGTGTCTCCGAGCAAATAGAGAAGGTGAGCCGCTAATCTCCCCTCACTCAATGAAAGGCAGACAATAGGACTCGTGCTGGAATCGCCTTCTGACCCCGAGTAGGCACTGGCTGCCCTGGTTCTGTCTGTGGCCCAGAACACAAAGGCGGCCAGTCAGTCCCTGACCGAGCCTCCTTCTTTGCTTGCCCCCTTTTCATTATGTCTAACCAGCAGGGTGGGGAATGGAGCCTCAACCCGGCTTCCGTGGGGGGTGGCTGGGACACAAGTGCAGTCTCGTATCTTGCCATCAGTTCAGGCCCACCAGCCATTCCCTTTGAGTGCAGCCTGGTGGGGGGTGAATTATCCTGAGCTTTTAAGAGTTTGAGTGAAATCACCTGTGATGGAAAGGAAAGGTTTTTAAAAGAAGAGGTTTCTTCACCCTTCGTTTTATCTGAATCCAGCTGCTCATCGACCACTCTGGAGCTCAAAAGAAATTGCTGTGCTTCTGGGCTTGGACATGGTAATAATGAAAGGTAGTCGGAGAAAGCGGAGCCTGTTGAAAAGGTTGGACGCTCGGGGCAGGGCGGATACGGCCAGAGTGAGAACCGCGGGAGCTGGTTCCCGTCCCAGGCAGGAGCTGACCACAGGGTCACAACCTAAGACAGGGTGCTGCAGGCCTCGGTCACAACAGAGTCGGTGAAGGGTCCGGACAGTGTACACAAAAGGGACAATTGGACATTTGCTCCCTCGGATCACTTAGCACCCATGTCCTCTACTTCCGGGAAAAGCCCGCAACGTTCATCTGGGAAGGTACCACCAACGCCTCGGTCTGTATGTTTTTAAAAACTCACCACCACCACACTCCCGTCAATCAGAGCGACTTGTCCTTCTGAGCTCTGTGACAGGCTCAGGAATGCACAGGTAAGCCCATCAAAGCCAGAGAGAGTTTGTAAGACTTTGATGGGAATTCTGGACTTGAATTTTCTACCAGACTTGAATCTGAGAAGGTATAATAAGATCTAGAGCCCCTGTAGCCATTCTGTTACCATAGGGTCAATCCTTTTGAAGAGCAGAGCCAACACAAAAGTGCAGACAAGTGAAGAGGCAGAGGAAGACTGCCTCCCGGTAATAGACTGTGTGGCTGGATCAAGCCATGCCTGAAAGCAGTGTATTCCTAAACTTTTGCAATAAACTCACTTTTTGCTTAAATCATTTTATGTTGGGTTTTGTTCACCTGTGAGTGAAAGTGTACTGATAAAGACAAGGGAGTACACGATCAGTATTTAAGACCTAGAAATGAGCAGTGTCCAGCAACTGAGTCTCAGCCAGCTAGGGAAGCACAGAGGCAGGCAGCATCTGAGAGCCTCTGCTCGGTGTCCAAGCCCTGGATTGGTGGTGGTCAAACCTTAGAAGATCCCGCGGAGAGTGTAATGGAGGCACCGATGCCCAAAGCCCTGGCTGGTGCTCAGGTTTCCAGTCCTGAGGCGGGGCAGCGGCAAGAGCTGCATAGGAGAGAAGAAGGCTAGGCTGCGCTTTGCACAGGACCGCAGGGAGACACGCGCGGCCCTAGCAGCTCCGCGGAGGACTCGTGCGCCCGGGAGCCTGCAGGTCATGAGCCACGGTTCTGGAGTTGGAACATCACACACGGGTTCAGAGACGCAGAGAACATGGTCTGGTCAGAAGCGCCAGGGGAAGGGGCGCCTGGGTGGCCCAGGCCGCTAACCCTCTGCCTCCCGCTGGGCTCATGATCCTGAGGTCCTGAGATGGAGCCCCATGTGGGGCTCCCTGCTCAGCGGGAGCCTGCTTCTCCCTCTGCCTCTCCCCCTGCTCGTGCTCTCTCCCAAATAAATAAAGTCTTGGGGAAAAAAGCGCCATGTGAACATGTCCAAGTCCACACAGGCTTTCTTAGGTCAGTCTGAGCTGTTCTTACCAAAGAACCTGTCTGGCAACTAGAGATTAGACTTTAGGAAACCCAAACCCGGAGCATCTCAGTTACAGGCCTCAGGCCGCACAGCTGACTAGTCGGGCAGCCTAGACCCGAGCTCCCATGTGTCTGATGCCAGCTCCACACTTTGTAAGAGCTCCTAGTTCAGCGGAGGCCCGCTGAGAAGGTCCGCACCCCCAGCCGGGACAAAGAGAAGGGGTGCAGAGGACAGTGATCAGGGAGAAGACCCCGTTCCTGCAGCACCCAGCTGAGGAGAGGCTGCCCCACCTGACCACGCAAGAGGGCAGGGGACCAGCCTTTGGGGGAAATGGAGATAATCCTTTTATCTCTCCGAGTCAGCCCCTGGCATCGGGAGAGCCTCCTCTCTGCTCCAGGCTCTTCCCACGGCTCCAAACGGAAGCTGCTCTCGGGAAGGCGGCAAGCCACCCTGGCTCTCGAAGACACTTACCTGAATTTTCTTTTTAAATGAAAAATATGGGGGCGCCTGGGTGGCCCGGTCGGTGAAGCATCTGCCTTTGGCTCAGGTCAAGATCCTGGGACTGCCACCCTCTGACTTCTCGCTCAGCGGGCAGTCTGCTTCTCCCTCTGCCTTTGTCCCTCCCCACTGCTTGTGCTCTCTCTCAAATAAATAAATAAAATCTTTAAAAATAAATAAATAAATATAAATGAAAAATATGTTTAAAATTAATACAGATTCAACATAAGAAAAAAATAATATTTTCCAAAATTTCATCACCTATAAACTACCATCACTATTTTGGTGCAAGTCCATCTTGGTGTCTTTAAACATAAGTGCAGGGGTGTCTAGATGGCTCAGTCAACTGAGTGCCCGACTGTTGATTTTGGCTGAAGTCATGATCTCAGGATTGTGAGAAGGAGCCCCGGGTCGGGCTCCGCGCTGGGCATGGATCCTGCTTAAGATTCCCTCTCTCCCTCTCCCTCTGTCTCTCCCCCACCCTCGTGTAGTCTGTCACTCTCTCACTAAAAAAATAAATACATAAACGAAATAAAATAAAAGTCAGTGTAAACATATTATACATACCATCTATACTATTTACTCTAAGACTCTTTCCAATATTTAAATGCAAACGAATGTCAATGTTGAAATAAAATCTATCATTAAACAATCCCTAATTGTAACAAATTTAGATTGTCTCCATCCTGCACCACGATAATCTTAATACATGTCCTTAATTAAATCCTGAAGAGAAATCCCTAGAAATGTTATCTTGGGGTCAAACAGCCTGGCTATTTTTTACACGCCTTATATACATTGGGAAATTGCCTTTCAGAAAGGCTATGACAGTTTTCTTGGTCCCAGCAGTAGCAGACCTGAAAAGTGCACAGTATTGACTACTCAACTCTGATAGATGTGAATTTCCACCTTCTTTTTCACTCAGAATGTTTCTCGCACTCCCTTATCAGCTTCTCTTCACACTGGTAAGACAGTTCGCAAACGACAACAGGTCACAGTTTATAAAGCACTTTTACACACTTAAATCCTCGTAGCAACTGCGAAAGGATTTACCATTCTTATCCCCTCTGCAAGAGGCTCAGGGTGATTTCTCTTACGTTCCAAGTCCAGAGTTTTCTTCCGCAAAGGTGGCACTCCACCCAGGCTGCCCGGGAGAATTCACCATTCCCAGAGGTTCTGAATTAATTCACCTGGTGTGAATGTCTGATGGGTGAACACCCTTTTTAAAAAAAAAAAAAAAAAAAGATTTTATTTATTTGACAGAGAGAGGCAGCCAGCGAGAGAGGGAACACAAGCAGGGGGAGTGGGAGAGGAAGAAGCAGGCTCCTAGCGGAGGAGCCTGATGTGGGGCTCGATCCCAGAACGCTGGGATCACACCCTGAGCCGAAGGCAGACGCTTAATGACTGTGCCACCCAGGTGCCCCAAGGGCGAACACCCTTTTGAGAATCTTGAAAATGATGGATCTTCTTCCCAGAAAAAAGGACACATACATGCACGCATGCACAAAAATTGTATATACAACTTCAGGAAGGAATCAAAAAGACCAGCGCCCATAAATAGATCCAGAATCCAATGACCCAAAGATAAGATTTAGTTAGCACATTATTGATTAACACTGTATGGTAGGCAGAATTCTAAGACGACCTCAATGACCTTCACCTTTATATAACCTCCTCCTTTTTGAGTGTGGGTAGACTCCTGCATCGATCCCAGGATTATGTTATGGGACCTCAGTCCTACAACCACAGATGAATTCTACCACCACCACGGGAAATGAGCTTGGAAGTCAGCCTGAAGCGCCAGGTTAGAATGCAGCCCCAGCTAACCCCTGAGTCTAGTCCTGAGTGATCATGAGCAGAGCATCGAGCCACCCCAGGCCCAAGCTTCTGACCTACAGGAGCCGTGAGATAATAAGCAGATGCCGTTTACGCCACTACCGTTGTGCTAATCTGTTGCACAGCGATAGAAAACTCACTCAACTAACTCATCTGAGCACCTGCTAGCTACTAGGATCCCTCTTGTACGGGATAGAAGGAATCTTTTTAATGTTTCTGTCCTTCCTTCTATGAACATCTGTCTATGAACACACACACACGCGCACACACACACGCACACACTAGCCTAAAAAAGGTGCCTGCTCTGTGGGGCGCCATGACAAGCCTCAAGCCCTGATTTGGGAAGCTGGGAAGAGGGGCCCCGCTGGAGACCACTGACCAGCAGGCAGATGACCGTGAACTGGGCTTGGGGGGAGCTGTGGGGGGATGGAGACGACATAGATCATCTCCCCAGAGACAGAGGCCTGGCACAGGGACACCTCAGAGCATTTTCAGGGAACAGCAATTAGACCCAACCTTCGGAAGTGCCAGGTAGGTGGTGGGGAAGTGGAAATAACACCAGACAGGCAGGGAAAGATCGAACTGGGGAGAGGTTTGGCCTTTTGAGCGAGGGGTCTGAACATCACGCTGTCCGGTGGGAAGTCACGGAAGGTTCACTGCTGGAGTGGTTTTGGCAGAGGTAGGATTTAGGAAGACTGCAGCCATGCGGGGGTAGGAGAGGCCATTCCAGAATCAAGGCACGTGGCCGACCAACACATGAAGAGCCTTCTTGTTGGGTTGTCCTTGTGGGTTTTTTTCTTTCTGCTCCTTCCCCACCTAACTCCCCCCGTCATATCCATGTTCACCCATCCATAGCGGGGTCCCTAGAACAAACACCTCGTTTGCCCCAACCCACCCCTCAGCGGGGCCGATGCCTCCTCCCTCTGGCTGGGGGAGCCATGCCTTAGTCCAGCCCTCTGGAATCTCTGTGCTTCAGCACAAGGGGGTCTCAGTGAAGAGCGCCATGCTGACCCACCCCTGCCAGCCCGAGACACATCCCACTCCCCCCGCACAACCCCCATGACACTGTCTGCTCTCTTCTTTCTCTCCATCCCCAGGGCCCCCTGCTTGGCTGAAGGAGAAGAGCACTTTCTCAGGGCTCAACAGATGATTTAATCTTCACAACTGCTCAGTGAGAGCTGGGCTCAGCAGAAGCCCAGGTGGAAACTTTTTAAAGCGTTACCATTGCTTGGACCATTCCATCCGTCTGGTGCCGGACAATGGATAACAGCACATCCAAGTGGCCAGGTAAAGGGAAAGTTCTGCTCATCAGCACTGAGGATTTATTAACGGGGGCCAATTCCAGAGCTGCGAGAACCAGTATAACTGGATTTGGGGTTGGGAGTTGGCTCTTTGAAATGGAAATTTGATGCAAAAGCTCGAATTTGTTCACCCTAAGGGCCAGCTTTGGCCAGCCGCTCACTTACAAAGCCAGAGTGAAATCTGTACTGGTCTCTCCTCGCTCTAAGGATGGAGTAGAATCCCTGGGGCACCATTAACGCCTCTTCCAGTCGGGGGCCCTCGGGGATTTTGCCCGTGCTCTGTGCCTCACTTTCCTGCTCTGTAAAATGGGAATGAGAGCATGGCTCAGAGCATGGCTGTCTGGTGCTACGCCACGGAGGCAGGTACCCTCTCCCCCGAGAATGCCACGCTGTTGACCCAGCCCCGCTGTTCACTGTAGAGAAACGGAGGTGCACGTGCGCTGCGCACCTGCGACCCTTTGGGCTGTGTTTGCGTCTGCGTGCATGGATTTGGGAGACCAGCTCACTCTCATGATCTCAGGACTGTGGTTCTCCAAACTCGTCTGAGCACTGGAATCACGCGGGGACACTTAAAATGACCAATGCCTGGCCCCCTGACAGTCTGAGTTCACTGGTCTGGGATGCGGTCTGGTCGTCCGGGTTTTCTAGATCTCTCCTGGTGACTCCGAGGTGCCCGCGAGTTTGAGAATACACAGAGCCTGGCTTAGCAGTGCTGCCTGGGGGCTGTGAGCCTGGTAGTAGCTGGCCTCACAGAATCCGTGACCGTGGCCTCATCAGCACCCACTGTAACCCCACCCCTCCCACCCCGCACACAAGGAGGAGGACCTGGGTCAGGTGATGTCACTGGGACGTGGGGCAACGGGGAAACAGGACCCCCACCCCGAGGTTGTTTGCACACAGCCTTCCACCCGAACGCCCCAGGCCTTGGGTTAGCGGTCCCTGGCCTCCCTCCTTCACTCAGAATCAGGGGGAATTCCTCCAAGCGGTTGAAATACAAAGTTGTTATTTAGAGGCCCCGTTAATGTAACAATAAACCAAAAACATTTTTAAAAGTCCTCAACAGCTTTAAAAAGAAAAAAAGCAGTGTTCTCCAGGCACAGCCTCCAAAGTGTCAGTGTCCCAAAAGTTTCTGGAAACCTCTCTTTTCTGAGATGTTATCGGCTCCTTGTTTTCAGTGATGCATTGCAACCGGAAGTCCTATAAACAGGTGCAGCAGCTCCGCAGAGTGGGCTAATGATGCAGGTTTGACGCCTGTTTTAATCACTGCCCACTCTCTCCGCTGAGATCCTGACTTAATAGAGATGCTTTCTTAGCATGAATTTTAACTCAGCTACTCATCCTGCAAGGATCACTCCTGACCCCTCAGAGTGCGGGAAGCTTCTGAGAATCCGCGGTTGCTGCTCCCAGGCTGAGAGGGTTGGGGGGAGGCCGGGGGNCTTCCAGCAGCTTTGTCTGCTGCTGTGTCCGATTCTCTCCAACGAAGGCCCCAGACAAAGGGACTGCAGGTGTTTTATGAAATGCTCCCGATTCTCCGGGCCAGGGTACAGCTCCGCGCCAGGGTGGGGGATGTAGCGTGAGGAAAATGCACTGCTGATGGGCATAAAACAAGAAACAAGGAAATATGCTGTCACGGGAGATATTATTATTATTATTATTATTATTATTATTATTATTATTATTACTCTCTGTGTTGTAAGCTCCCTGAGAGCAAGGACTTTGTTTCCCCGCTGTCTGCATGGCGTCTGGCACGTGGTAGGTCCTCATTAATGTTTGAGATCGGGAGGGAAGGAAGGAGAAAGGGAGGGGAGGGATAGAGAGGGAGGGAGGGAAGGAGAGAGGGAGGGAAGGGATAGAGAGGGAGGAAGGGAATGAGAGAGGGATGGGTGAGCAGATGGACTGTGGAATTAGATAAACTTAGGTTTAAGTTCTTTCTGTAACAATTCTAACTGTGCAAAAACACAGATGTGTTTTTCACTTTCTTCAAGTCCCCTTCTTCTCGTGTCACCAATTACCAGGACCAGCGTAAAGATCCGCGATATTGTATGAAAAGCTGCTAGCACTATTAGGCCATCAAAACATAGGAGCTCCTAACTAGAGCAAACTGCTGGTTACCAGAGGGGAGGTGAGTGGGGGGATGAGTGAAAGAGGTGATGGGGATTAAGGAGTGCACTTGTCATGGGGCACCTCGGTGACTCAGGCCGTTGGGCGTCCAACTTGATTTTGGCTCAGGTCATGATCTCAGGTGAGACTGGGCCTTGCGTGGAGCTCCACGCTGGGCATGGAGCCTGCTTAAGATTCTCTCTCTCCTTCTGCCCCTCCCCTGGGTGCATGTGTGCTCTCTCTCTTTCAAAAAAAAAAAAAAAGAGTGCACTTGTCATGAGTACCAGCTGTTGCATAGAAGTGCTGAATCACTGTATAGTACACCTGCAACATTACACCGTATATTAACTTAAAAACTTCTTAAAAAGTGGGAGCTAATTACGGACTTAGATTACATGTAATAATATTTCTACTAATAAAGTTCTGAACACTAATAAAGATATGAGTATTGGCACCTAATCAGAGCTTCCTGAATAAGGGATGTTCCCAGTTTGTCTCTGCTTATTGAGTGAAGGTTCTCTCTTTATCCGCAATACATGTGTCTGTTTTCCCAGTTTAATGAAAAGCTTAATCTCTCCCCTTCACTGTCATCATCCTTCCTGCTTTGTCTCCCCTACTATGGGCTACATCCTTCCTCACTACGTGGGTGTCCCAGCAATGGAACTCACCCCACTCCCGATCTGACCCCAGTCCAGGTTACTCAGATCTTGGAATAAACCTCAAGTCAGCCATGATGAAGAATAGCCTGGTTCTGCCCTTGTTGCCTCTGACCAGTACCTGGATCTGACAAGCCTCCAAAGATTTTCCCCAGCCTATTTGGTTCAGTTGTCAAAGTGTAATTTTCAAGCAATTAAACATGATGATTACATAAGCACATAGTGAATGTGTATCAAAGATTTATTTACTTCATAAACTAGAGAATCAGAAAATGGTAAAGCTATTTTCATGTAGAATTTGAAGGCCAAAGACTTAGATTGACTGTTGGTAATGGCACGTTGAAATAAAAGTGAAAATTTGGAACCAAAACTGGTTAATGTCCTACAGGGCAATCAAATCTTTCCTCAGGAAAGAAATCATTTGCCCCTCTACTAGAAAAACAACAACAACAACATGTAGCTTTACAGAGTCTGGGCCCTCATCCTAGTAAATAATGCAGGGGAGGAAAAATAATTTTCCTTCTACCCTTCTAGGTTCTTGACTGAGCCCTCCCTCCCCCCACCCCCGATAATGAAAGACAGGTTAACAGGAGAAAAGCAAACAGAAGTTTAATGACATGTATACCTCCTGTGTACAAGGGAGAGATCCAGCAAGCCTGAGTAACTCTCTGAAGCCGCCCAAGCCACCACCTTAAATATCATCTCCAGCTAAAGACAAAAGAAGATGTTGGGGAGGAAGGGGAGCTAGTTATGGGAGGTTTCCAGGCAAAGCACAGTGAGAGGGTCAGGTTGTTATGCAGATTTAGGCCCTTGCCTTTTCCACTGATAAGGGTTTCTAGAAATATAACCGTTCCCTTCTTGGTACAGAGAGTGAGACATGCGTTCAAGTAGTGATTTCCCTTATAAATTGTATCTCAAAATCCCTCTAGCTTCCATTAGCCTGAGCTAGACAGTTAAAATTACTGCCTTTCTTATTCTATGTGTTATATGTATCCTTTTTTAAAAAAAACATTCATTAGGGGGCACCTGGGTGGCTCCGTCAGTACAACAGCTGCCTTTGGCTCGGGTCATGATCTCAGGGTCCTGGGATTGAGCCCCGCCAGGCTCCCTGCTCAATGGGGAGCCTGCTTCTTCCTCTCCCTCCACCACTCCCCCCACCTCATGCTCTCTCTCTCTCTCTGTCTCTCAAATAAATAAATGAAATCTTTTTAAAAATTCATTATTCAAGGTAACCTGAATGACTCTTTTTCTTACAGCCAGTGGAGCCTCACTCATGTGAAGGGTGACTCCTAATCCAGAGAAACCACATGGCCTGGACTTGCACACAAGAGTCTGTTTCTGAGGAACTACTGATTTGAGTTTCGGGATCAGACTGGGGCAGCACCCAGTGTCTCATTCAGAGACCATTCAAAAGTGAGAAACCCAGTCAAAGCAGCTCAAGGAAAGGGGGATCCATAGAATGGAGAGAGCTCTTACAGAACCCAATTTAGAATCCAAGCTGTCACCATGCAGCTTCTCCCTCCATCTCACTACCTTTCATTCTCTGCTTCTTTCTCTGCTTCATTGTTCATTCTTTTCTTTCTTTTTTCCCCTAAGTTTTTATTTAAATTCCATTGAGTTAATACACAGTGTTATATTAGTTTCTGGTACACAATTCAATGACTCAACACTTCCCTACATCACCTGGTGCTCATCACAACAGGTGCACTCCTTAATCGCCATCACCTATTTCCCCCAACCCCCCCCCCACCTCCCCTCTGGTCATGAACAGTTTGTTCTCTATAGTTCAGAGTCTTTTTCTTGGTTTGCTACTCTCTTTCTCTCTTTTTTCCCCTTTGCTCGTTTGTTTTGTTTCTTAAATTCCACAAATGAGTGAAATCATGGTATTTGTCTTTCTCTGAATGATTTATCTCACTTGGCAACTTAACATAATACTCTATCTCCATCCATATCATCACAAATGGCAAGATTTCATTCTTCTTTATGGCTGAGTAACATTCCATTGTGTGTGTGTGTGTGTGTGTGTGTGTGTGTGTGTAATATATATATTATCTTCTTTATCCATTCATCAGTTGATGGACACTTGGGGTTTCCGTAATTTGGCTATTATAGATAATGCTGCTATAAACATCAGGGTGCATGTATTTCTTTGAATTAATATTTTTGTATTCTTTGGGTAAGTACCTAGAAGTTTGATTGCTAGATTGTAGGGTAGTTCTATTTTTAACTTTTTGAAGAAACTCCATACTGTTTTCCAGAGTGGCTGCACCAGTTTGCATTCCCACCAACAGTGCAGAGCGTTCTCCTTTTCCCACATTCTCACCAACATATGCTGTTTCTGGTGTCACTGATTTTAGCCATTCTGACAGGTATGAGGTGATATTTCATTGTAGTTTTGATTTGCATTTCCCTGATAAGTGATGTTGAGCATCTTTACATGTGTCTGTTGGCCATCCGTATGCCTTCTTAGGAGAAATTTCTATTCATGTCTTCTGCCCATTTCTTAATTGGATTACTCATTTTTTTGGGTGTTGAGTTTTATAAGTTCTTCTATATTTTGGATACTAACCCTTTATCTGATGTGTCATTTGCAAATATCTTCTCCTGTTTTGTAGATTGCCTTTTAGTTTTGTTGATTATTTCTTTCACTGTGCAGAAGTTTTTTAATTTTGATGTAGTCCCAATAGTTCATTTTTGCTTTGGTTTCCCTTGCCTCAGGAGACATATCTGGAAAGAAGTTGCTATGGCTGATGTCAAAGAGGTTACCGTGTGTGTTCTCTTCTTGGATTTTCATGGTTTCAGATCTTATATTTAAGTCTTTAATCCATTTTGAATTTATTTTTGTGTATGGTGTAAGAAAGAGGTCCAGTTTTATTCTTTTGCATGTGGCTGTCCAGTTTTCCCAACACCATTTGTTGAAGAGACTATCTTTTTCCCATTGGATATGCCTTCCTGCTTTGTCAAAGATTAATTGACCATATAATTGTGGGTTCATGTCTGGGTTTCCTATTCTGTTCCATTGATCTATGTGTCTATTTTTGTGCAAGTACCGTACTGTTTTGATTACTGCAGCTTTGTTATATAGTTAAAGTCCAGAATTGTGATACCTCTAGCTTTGCTTTTCTTTCTCAAGATTACTTTGGCCATTCGTGGTCTTTCGTGGTTCCATATAAATGTTAGGATTGTTTGTTCTAGCTCTGTGAAAAGTGCTATTGGTATTTTGATAGGGATTGCATTAAATGTGTAGATTGCTTTGGGTAGTATAGATATTTTAATGATATTTGTTTTTCCAATCCATAAGCATTGGAATGTTTTTCCATTTCTTTGTGCCCTCTTCAATTTCTTTCATCAGTGTTTTTAGAGTACAGGTCTTTCACCTCTTTAGTAAGGTTTAGTCCTAGGTATCTTACTGTTTTTTGTGCAGTTGTAAATGGGATTGATTCCTTAATTTCTCTTTCTGCTGCTTCATTACTGGTGTATAGAAACGCAACAGATTCCTGCACATGGATTTTGTATCCTGTGACTTTACTGAATTTGCTTGTCAGTTCTAGCAGTTTTTTGGTGGAGTCTTTCGGGCTTTCTATATAAGTAATTTGTCATCTGCAAATAGTGAAAGTTTTACTTCTTCCTTGCTAATTTGGATGCCTTTTATTTCTTTGTGTTGTCTGACTGCTGTGGCTAGCACTTCCAGTACTATGTGGAATAGAATTAGTGAGGATGGAAGTCCCTGTTTTGTTCCTGATCGTAGAGGAAAAGCTCTTAGTTTTTCTCCATTGAGGATGATCTTAGCTGTGGGTCTTTTGTATACGGCCTTTATTATATTGGGAAATATCCCCCTAAATGTACTTTGTTCAGGGTTTTTATCAAGAATGGATGTTATACTTTGTTGAAAGCTTTTTCTGCATCTATTGAAATGGTCATATGGTTCTTACCCTTTCTTTTATTAATGTGACGTATCATGTTGAGTGACTTACGAATATTGAACCAGCCTTGCAACCCAGGAGTAAATCCCACTTGATTGTATTGAATGATTTTTTAATGTATTGTTTAATTTTGTTTGCTAATATTTTGTTTAGGATTTTTGCATCTATGTTCATTAGAAATACTGTAGTTCTTTTTTGGTGGTGTCTTTATCTGGTTTTGGTATCAAAATAATGCCAGCCTTGGGGGCGCCTGGGTGGCACAGCGGTTAAGCGTCTGCCTTCGGCTCAGGGTGTGATCCTGGCGTTATGGGATCGAGCCCCACATCAGGCTCCTCCGCTATGAGCCTGCTTCTTCCTCTCCCACTCCCCCTGCTTGTGTTCCCTCTCTCGCTGGCTGTCTCTATCCTGTCGAATAAATAAATAAAATCTTTAAAAAAAAAAATAATGCCAGCCTCATATAATGAATTTGGAAGTTTTCCTTTCTTTGCTATTTTTTGTAATACTTTGAGAAGAATAGGCATTAACTCTTCTTTATATTTTGGTAGAATTCACCTTGGAAGCCATCTGGTCCTGGACTTTTGTTTGTTGGGGTTTTTTGATTACTGATTTGACTTCTTTGCTGGTTATTGGTCTGCTCTAGCTCTCTTACTCCTTCCTGTTTCAGTTTTGGTAATTTATATGTTTCTAGTAATTTATCCATTTCCTCAAGGTTGTCCAATTTTTTTAGCATAGAGTTTTTCATAATAGTCTCTTTTGATTGTATTTCTGTAGCATTGGTTGTTATTTCCCCTCTGTGATTTTATTTATTTGGGTGCCTTCTCTTTTTTTTTAGATAAGTCTGACTATAAGTTTATTAATTTTATTCATTTTTTCCAAAGAACCTGTTCCTGCTTTCATTAATCTGTTCTATTATTTTTTTTTTTTTTTTTTTTTTAGTTTCTATATCATTTATTTCTGCTCTAATCTTTATTATTCCCTTCCTTTTGCTGGCTTATTCTGCATTTGTTGTTCCTTTCCTAGGTCTTTCAGGTGTAAGGTTAAGTTGTTTGAGATTTTTCTTCCTTGGTCTATATTGCTATATACTTCCTCCTTAGGACTGCTTTTGCTGTACCCAAAAGTTTTGGACTGTTGTGTTTTCATTTGCATTTGTTTCCATGTGATTTTTATTTCTTCTTTTACATCCTGGTTGACCCATTCATTCTTTAGTAGGGTGTTGTTTAACCTCCATGTATTTGTGGTCTTTCCAGATTGTTTTCTTGTGGTGGACTTCTAAATTCATTGCGCTGTGGTCAAAAAGGGTGCATGGTATTACTTCAGTCTTCTTGTATTTGTTGAGGCCTGTTTTGTGGCCTAATATGTGATCTATTCTGGAGAACATTCCATCTGCACACGAAAAGAATTGTGCATTCTGCTGTTTTAGGATGGAATGTTCTGAATATGTCTGTTAAGTCCATCTGGTCCTGTGTGTCATTCAAAGACATTGTTTCATTGTTGATTTTCTGTTTACATGCTCTGTCCATTGATGTAAGTGGGTGTTAAAGTCCCCTATTAGTGTTATATTACTATTGATTACTTCTTTTATGTTTGTTTTTAATAATTTTGTGTATCTGGGTGTTTCCATGTTGGTGCATAAATATTTACAATTGTTATGTCTCCTTGTTGGATTGTCCCCTTTATTATTATATGGTGTTCTTCTTTGTCTCTTTTTACAGTCTTTGTTTTAAAGTCTTTTTCATTCAAAGAGTCCCCTTTAATATTTCTTGCAGGGCTGCTATAGTGGTCATGAACTCCTTTAGGTTTTGTTTGTCTGGGAAACACTTGATCTCTCCTATTCTGAATTACAGCCTTGCTGGATAGAGTGTTCTTGGCTACAGATTTTCCCATTCAGCACTTTGACTATATCATGCCACTTTCTTCTGGCTTGCCAAGTTTCTGTTGAAAAATCTCCTGCCAGCCTTATGGGTTTGCCATTGTACATTACTGACATCTTTTGTCTTGCTTTTTTTTTTTTGACTGCTGGAGAAAAGTTTTAAAACATGAAAACTTTATACCACCTTTGTTACATTATACTTCCATTTAAAATCTGTAATCAAATTTCATCAAAGATTACCAGCCACATACATGCCATGATCGGCTTCCTATAAACAACTTTGTTTTCTGTGTACAAATCAGTGTCAGTGAAATAAAAAATGAAACTGTATACTAGACAAAGAACTATATTAGCCTTGTTTCAAACTTTATTCCCAGGCTTCTTCAGCTTTATTCCCAGGCTTCCCCAGCTGCCAAAGAATGAATTGTGTCTAAGCAAACACTAAAAGTACCTGCAGTGTCCAAGGCGCACACACTTAAAACTGCTAGAGATCTAGATTTTGTCAGATCCATGAACAAAATTGTGAAAAGCAATCATAATATAAAATAACAGCTTCCAGTAACTTCTTCAAGTTTTATCTTCTTCGGGAGTTGACTCAATTCACTTTGCTTCATTCTTGGAACCTTCATCAAAATTCTCCACAAGATCTGGAACTTCATCATCATCACCCTTTCTGGTAGCAAAGGGGTGCTTTTCCACCCACAGTTTGTGTAGGCGGAGCTTCAGCCGGTCTTCTAGAACTACTAGACTGTTTGCACCAAGTTGGTTTAAGATACTGGGTAGCATTTCTGTCAGCTGCCTTGTCTCAGCATGGCCTAGAATTCACTGTGATAGAGCCTCAAGGGTACTGAGCTATACTTTTGGAAAGAAGGCAGGCAAACAACTCAGGGGTCAGATGGCATGGAAACAGCGATTTGAGGAGTGTCTGGTGCACACAGTGGGGAGATTATTTGCTCTTCTCAGAGCATGTCCCTGAGAAGCAGCACTCATGGAGACATCTCTTTGGGAACAAAGGAGCTGGCCAGAACCATTTCCCTCCTCTGTCCCTCAGCATAAATATAGAGCCACCTTGGGAAGCAGCCCCATCCCACACTGGCTGCCTAACTTGCTTACACCAAGCCAAACCCCCTGCACCCTGGTGGCACTGCCCTTCTCAATCACCCTTGCCTCAGTCCCACTGTGGTAGGCCCCTCTTCCAGAAGACCAGCACAAACCCCTGCCCATACCACGTCTCCCAACCAGAGAGTTTTGTAGGGCCTCAGTTCCAGTGGAAGTGGTGACAGATCGCATCTCACAAGCGGATCAGAGCACACCTAGTTAAAGCTCACCACATTCAGGTCAGGGATGAAACACTGCCCACAGCAGGCAAGCAGAGTCTTGGCAGATGGCTCACCTAAAGGATAGAGTAGTCAGAACGTAACAGCAGAGTGTATGCAGGACAGCACACATTGGAGATGTTCCCTGAAGCACGAGTTCCTGGGAACTACAAGACCTCTTCTTCATAAGGCCATTATTTTCAGGAGCAGGAGACATAACTGGCTTTCCTAACACAAAGGAGAAGTTAGAGACTTAGACAAAATGAGAAGACAGAAATTTATCCCAAATAAAAGAACAAGATAATGCCATGCCAGAGATCTAAGTGAAAATAGATATAAGTAACATGCCTGATGGAGAATTTAAAGCAATGATCATAAGGATCCTCATTGTACCTGAGAAAGAATGGAAGACATCAGTAAAACACTTACCACAAAGATAAGAGTTAAAAAAGAATCAATCAGAGATGAAGAGTGCAGAAAAATGAAATTAGAAACATCCTTGATGCAATGAACAGCAGGCTGGAAGAAGAAGAGGAATGAATTAATGACCTAGAAGACAAAGTAATGGGAAACATTAAAACCAAACAAAAGAGAGAAAGAAGAATTATGCAAAATGAGAATAGACTTAGGGAAATTTAGAGACCCCATCAAATGTAATAACATTCATATTATAGAAGTCCCAGGAGAAGAAGAAGAGAGAAAGGGGGCCTCCAAGAGGAAAGTAAACATTCATTCTCAAGAAAAATTTTGCAGAGAGGTTCATTTTCTGCATACTCTCTTCCCAAATTCTAGGATCATGATCTGAGAGGAGGAGGATATGAGGGATAAGAACAAAAAGGAGAGTGAGCATGAAATACCACAGATGTGCTAACAATAAAGTCTCTGGGTCTGTGTTTGCCCACATCAAAAGTTTAGACTTGGACCAGTTATTCTCTCTACACCCCATCACTCTGCATGTGTCATTTGCCGCATTCACGAGATGCACTGTGTTTATGATGATGCAGCTGTGTTGTCTTAGTAGGCTGAGAGCCCCTGGACAGTGTCTTATTCATCTTAACTCCCCAGCTCCTAGGTTGGTATCTGATAATACTTATTTCTGGATAACAAATATCTGTTGAATAAATGGATGGAGAAAGATAGAAAATGTATGAAGGAGATGTGGTTCGGACTGGAAGCAATCTCAGCCACTCTGCCTGGACCCCAAGTCATCACTCTGGGGTCAGGCCCACCACTGCGTAAGCTCAGTCTCCTACAGAGTGCCAGGCTTCCTCTGGGCTCTGCAGACCAGACACTGCGGAAGGCTGGACAGCTTCTCTGGACCCTCCAGGAGCTGGCTCCAGGCCAAGCAGGACTGAGTTCTGAGTGGCCAGGCCCAGGAGCTGCTGGGTCAGCTGCCAGAGCCTTCTTACTTCCAGGAATGGTCAGCTTCTGACCCCAAAATATCATCGAACTTTCAGACGTGAGTTGTTAGAGCTACTTTTCCAACGAGGTTTAAGTGTCCTTGTGGGGCAGTGCAGGGTGGGATCAGACTCCTCCCCTCAAGACCCCCCCAACCTCTTCAGGCCTAGCAGCTCCTATGTTCAGCATCACAAATTCCGGTCAGCCACACGATTTCACCGGGAAAGCAGTGCTGGTATGTTCACTTTACTTGGAACTGCTGTACTAGAAGACTGTCGCCTCATGCTCTCTCCAGAGACAGGACAGCTGCAGGGGTGCTCAGAGTGACAGCAGAGCCACTAAGAGCACTCTCTGCCCTCTGTCCTCACGGCCCTCTGAGACAGACATAAATAGCCCCCATTTTCAGGAGAGAAAGCCAAGGCTAAAATTTCACACTGGAGGGTGCTTTGGAGAGATTGCCGTCTAGGGAGCCAGCCTTTGAACCCAAGTCTGAAACAACTAGAATGAGGGGGGGAAGCAAGGGCAACAGAAATTCTCATCCAAAAAGTAACAGTTGTTTCTTCAGCCAGCACTTTTTAAAAATCCACTTTGTGCCTATGGACATAATCTTTGAATTCACTTTGTTTTTCAGTGAATGACTGGGAAGCCATTTTCATAAAGGAAGACCTCAGATGAAAACCAGGAGGTGATCTTTGACTAACCTCGCTTGTCCTTTCTGAGCCAAATGGATTTGAAAATAAGAACATTAGAGAGACTTCAGCTCACAGTGAGTGACAGGCTTTCGACCCCCACCTGCTGGCTGATGACCTCTACACAATTTCAACAATGGTTTCCAATATTTCACTTAAAATCAGTGTGGCTTAGGTATGAAATTGCTTCTCCCTAAAGCAACCCCGAGGCCTAAACAGTAACTGTGACCATAACCATGACAGGGAGGCTCTTGAATTTAAAATTTATTGACCGTTCACAGCACACTTTCCAAATTCATCTCAGGATTTCTTAGCAATGGAAGTGCCCTTCGTCGTATATTCCCTTCACCGCTGACCCACCGGACAGGACTCTGAGCCGCCTGGCTGGCTCCATATGCATCCTTCAAAATGGCCGTTTCCTCTTCGGCCCCACCACCTGACCTGAAGTCTGCGAGCAATGAGAGTATCTTCTTGGATGGGACTTGATGGTTTAACACAAGAAGATGCCAGATATTTCTCCTGAAGCAGAACTTGGTCCCCTTCTTTCCTCAGCAGAATGTCTCAAGATGCTTTCCATGGAGCATGAGTTCTATCAAGCGCTCCACAGGAAGAAGAGTCCGTGCTGTGCAAGTAAGTAAGGAACCCTCATTTGAGACAGGGGACAAGCCCTGAAGGGGGCGCTCTCCCACACAGACCACAGCCCGGAAGAAGGAGGATAGTCCTGAGGGGGCGCTCTCCCACACAGACCACAGCCCGGAGGAAGGAGGATAGTCTTGAAGGGGGCGCTCTCCCACACGAACCACAGGCCGGAAGAAGACAGACAGACCTGAAGGGGGCGCTCTCCCGCACGGACCACACGCCGGAAGAAGGAAGACGGAGCTATTTGCACAAGGGCGGGTTTTCCCACGGGACTTTACCCTCTGCATTTCAGGGAGGGACGGGGGACCCCTTCCGGCCCCAGCACCGCAGCGCCAGCCACGGCTTGTAGCCCGTGAGAGACCAGCACAACCTCGGGTTCTTCTCGGATGAACTCCGGGGGAGAACAGCCCTCCCCGGCTCAGCCTAACACCAAAAAGCTGGCCTTCCCTTTGTCGCCTGTGGTTCATCACCGCTTGCTTGGCCCAAAGTGCCGTTCCTCTGCTATTCCTGAATACGATTTTTTTTTTTTTTTAAATTAAATAAAATTGCTCTTCGCTCTGTTGAAAGCTGACGGTGATGTCATGAATTTGGTAAGCTGGGAAGTGCCCCTCGGGTGTTCGCAGCAGCCTCCCGGCTTCTACCAAATACATAAACGTGCTGCCACTTTTGCCTACTTTTGGGTGATATCCATTACCATCCCTCCCATGAGTGGGAGGCACTTTGGAAATCCCAGTGTTTAAGAAAATGCTGGAGCATAGGGTGCGTGGGTGGCGCAGTCGGTTGAGCGTCTGATCTTGGTTTCTGCTCAGATCGTGGTCTCAGGGTGGTGAGATGGGCCCCGCGTGGGGCTCCACACTCAGTGAGGAGTTTGCTGTAGATTCTCTCCCCATCTCCCTCTCCTGCTCTCTCTCTCTCAAATAAATAAATAAATGTTTAAATAAATAAATAAAATGCGGGAGCATGAAACTGATTTACAATAAACCCACTCACAAAACCCCCCAAGTATCTGAAATCGTACCAAAAAGCTCATTGGGGAGAAGGTCGAGTTGCCCGATTCAGAAATAAGGTGATTCTTTTTGGAGTAAAGACTGCGGTTTAGAGCACCTGTTGTCTCATGAATGCAAAGAACCACCTCGCCAAAGAAGTATAGTTGTTTGCTAAAGTAACTCACAGACTGGGGAGAGACAGAACCAGAATTTTTCAGGTAAGCTCAAAACACAAGCTCTTAAACACTCTGTTGTTGCTGAACTTTCCCTGGTGGAGCAGACCCTCCCCGGGACCAGAGAATGTCCGCTCCCCAGACAGCCGGTCAGGCTTTCGCCCCAGGAGAGCTGGTGGGACACACACCAGTCTGCAGCCCTCATGGGTGCCCAGGCCAAACCGAGCCCTGGGAAGCCCATGATGAAAGGGTCAAGCCAGTCCCCACTGTATGGTGGAGATCAAATCCGCAAAGCCAGGGAATCTGGTCTCAGGCCAGGACTGGGGCCTGGAGACCCCACAACCCAGCCTGGTTCAGGGCCCTGCTTCGAGTGACTGAATTCCTTTACGGGCAGCGTATCTATGCTAAAGTTCCTTTTCCCCAGTCCTCCTGGTCCTGGCCAAGGCCGGGCCCAGCGCACTTCATCAAGCACTAGATGTTTAATGAGCCCCTACTATGTGTCAGGCAGTATGGTAGGTGCTGGAACTCGCAGGGCATATGACAGCAGAAATCCCCTCCCTCACGGAGCTTCTTTTCAAGGAGGGGGACGGTTTGTATAATACAATGTCAGGTAGCAATAAAGACTTCGAGGAAAAAGAAAGCAGGTGTGAGGGTGGGGGTTGCTGTAGGAAGCTCAAGGCGGGACTTCACGAGAAGCCACGTGCTTGGGAAGAGACCTACACGGAGGGAGGGAAGGTCTGGGGGAAGACCAGCCCTCTGGCTCTGGCCTGCACTGCCTGCCCAGGGTGGGAGACTGGGTGTGGCCCTGGGGGGGTGGCGAGGCCGGGAACATGGAGGAAGTCAGCTGTCAAGGCTGAGGTCCACTTGCCCCTTGGCAACTTCCTGCGGGGTTGTCAACACCCACGCTCTTGGGTGGGTTGCCCTGGGAACCAGCTTGCCTCCCTGGAGTCCCAGCTGCACTGATCCCGGCTTGGCAACCTTGAGCAAGTTACTTACCCTCTCTGCACCTCACTCCCTGGTTAGTAAGATAAAAGGGAATAGTACTAGCAGCGACTTACGGGGTTTTGAGGATTAAATAAGTTAATATATGTGAAATATTTAGAAGCAGTGCCTGCTATATAAGAAGTTCTCAACACATAGTAGCTTTTGTGTCTGCAGCAGAGTGGGGGGTGTGTGTGTGTGTGTGTGTGTCAGAGTGTGGGTCAGAGGGAAGGGGATAGGTGAACAAGCTCTAAAGTCTCTTCTGGCACTAAAAAATAAATATGTATAAATAAAAATAAATATATATAATAATATAACTAATACTATATAAAATATTATGTAATTAATATTATGTAAACATTAATATACATAATATTACATAATGTTAATATTATGTAAAATATTACATACTGTCTGATACTTCATGTTGGTAGCTGTCCCAGAGGCTATCAATAACATGTTAGCAGGTCTTATTCCCGTTTCCCTATCCAATCTCACAGGAGAGAAACTGAGGCAAAGTATGGACTTAAACTCACGAAATAGATAGCGAGTTTGTTAATTGCACTGATTGTTGGGACAGCAGCATCAGGACAAATTTGAAGTCACTTGATGTACAGAAGAGTGATTTCCCACAGTTAAAATGAAGCTCTCTTTATTTGCTTCTGCTAATTAAAAAATCAGAGCTAAAGATATTTAAACACTACAGTTAAAATGGCATGGCTCTCTATCGGCTTAATGAATTCCCTCATGAAATCAACTCGACAATGTTACCCCTTGTACGTAAATCATGAAACGCAACCGTCCTTGTTCACTTATGTGCTTTACTGTTAATTTTTCAGATCAGCATTTACATTTTTTTCCTCTAGGTTATTACAATAACCTTCTGCCAGAAGAAATAAAATTCTGGTTTTCTGACTTACACGGGTACTTCTTTTAACCAGAAAGAAAAATACTCGGTTGAACGTCTGCCTTCAGCTCAGGTCATGATCCCGGGGTTCAGGGATTGAGCCCCGGAGCCTGCTTCTCTCTCTGCCTGCTGCTCCCCCTGCTTGTGCTCTCTCACCCTCTCTCTGTCAAATAAATAAACAAAAATCTAAAGAAAAAAAAAAAGCTAGGGGGAGACACAGGTCGAATTAGCCTCCCGGCTGGATGGTGGCCCCTCAGTCTTGGGCACGATGACAGGCAGCTTCACAAATAAGCCTACATTAAACCAGAAAGTTTGATAAATGCTGGAAATTTCTAAGCCCCAGAAAAATGTAAACTGTCAATGAGAGGAAAAAACCCTGAGGATGGTCTGATCTTTTCTACAAATCCTTCGGTGCTGGAAATGGAGATTTCCTGGGGAGTGATACGGTCACAGGACGGATGAAGGGCAAAGCGAGGCCGCCTCCGAAAGCAGACCTCCGCACACCCCGAGACAGACAGGACACGAAGCAGGTGTCTGTGGGCGCCCGTGGGCGGGCGCTGGGCTTCGAGATGTTTCCCTTTGGTCCTCATTAGGTAGCAATGAATGTGTGACTTCCTGTCACTTAGCGCGTACGAGAAACCTACAAAGGTAATTTCTCGATGCCCTTTGCAGAAGAGTTGGAGAAACACAAGAGGTACAACTGCCGTGAGTGCTAAAAAACGGCTTTTCTGTTTGAGCCATAAACGAGCTGGGACCGACATCCGGAAGGGCCCGTAGGGCTCCGTACCTGCGAGCTGCAGCCGACACTTGTGCTGCTGGGCTGAGAAGAACGCACCAAAGCCTCCGGCCATCGCCACGATGGGCTCCAGCATCCTTCTCGGAAGACTAGCACTCAGCTCCTCCAGGAGTAAATGAGCTTGTTTGATTTGTTCCTTCTCTTATTAAAATGTTTAACATTTTACAGGAACAGCTATAGGTTTCATCCACCAAGTGGGTGAAGTAAGTTTGGGATTTTTTTTTCAGTCTCCCTAAGAGAAAGTAGTTTGGAAGACTAATTCCTAATAAAAGCGAAGTTGCCAACATGAATGAAATTGCACGAGCTGTGTGTGTGTGTGTGTGTGTGTGTGTGTGTGTGTGTGTGTGTTTCAGGACCAGGTGGTAAGACAATGGGAAATGAAGAATAGGGATGTTCAGTCCAAGGGCTTCCATGTAACAGATGATAAGCCGTAAGAAATACTAGTGCCATCTTGAGCCAAAACTATACTTCAGGCCAAGGTCATACTTTTTTTTTAAATTAATTTATTTATTTGAGAGGGGAGGGGGAGGGGGCGAGAGAATTTTAAGCAGACTCAGTGCTGAGCACAGAGCCCAACGTAGGGCTTGATCTCACGACCTCAAGATCACGACCCGAGGCGAAACCAAGAGTCAGACGCTTAACTGACTGCACTGCCCAGGCCCCCCCATGAAAGCTTATATTTTCATAATCACACCCTGTGCTTGCTTTTGGTCACTGGTTAGGTACTTCCTAGACAGCCTGAGAACCCACAAGAGCTACGTACATGTCCCAGCTTTCAGTAATAATGCTACCAGCAAATTCTGTTTTCCGAAGGAACATTGGCTATGTTTATGTGATACTTGAAGTATTTACTACACTTTAATATGGCAATATAGCCAGAATCAGGCCAATTCTGGTTTAGTGATGGCTATCAACTTGTTTTCACTGTTTTGCAAATTAATACATAGTTAAATTGAATTGTACTGACACCACAATTGTTTTTGTCTCAATTATCTTCAAAAGTCGTTTAAATTTTTCCATTGCTCTATGAACTTCATTTTTCAATATTTCATTTTACTGAGGAGATTGGGTCCATCAGTAAGCATGTGTAATAGATAAGCCTATCATTGTTGAGAGAAAGCACATTAGTCAGGGTCCTAGGTTGAAAGTCCCAAAGTCTAGTCTGAGTGTCCTGGATAGATTTGAAAATAAGGGATTGAGGCGCACCTGTCTGGCTCAGTCAGTAGAGCGAGCAACTCTTGATCTCAGGGTTGTGAGGTCGAGCCCCACGTTGGGCACAGAGATTACTGAAATAAATACAGCTTTAACAATACATAAAAATAAAAAGGGATTTGTTTGAAAGCATGGGTGGAGAGACTCACAGAGGAGACGGAGAACCAGGTGTGAAGAACAGGTCAGGACAAAGGGATTCCCCAGCAGGGCTGGGCAGCAGAAAACACAGGTGGCCACGGGAACATTCGAGCCTACTTGCCTCTGTGTAGCAAGACTGCCCTCTCTCATTCACTGTTCAAAATCCCACTGAGAGCGTCCAGGCAGCCAAAACTACATCACCTGCCCTCACCCACACCCACAAAACTGCCCACGGTGAGGCATTCCCGATGAAAGGAGATCGCTGTGTGACAGGAGATGTGTGGATGCCTCAGGGCCAGACAGGGGCAGAAACGCTTTACCGTGACAGAAGGAGAAATCCTCGAAATGACGTTCACCATTTGCTCTAGAACTGAGGCAAGAAGTTAGCCAGCTCACCGTCATAATTCCCGGTCTCCTACCGCCCCATCCTAAGGCGACAGAAGCAGATCCTCAACCAGGGGTTCCCGCAGAACCCCGAGCTGCCAGATGGCTTCGTGGAGAGACCACACTCGCTTTCTGCTTCTGCTATTGCTGCTGACTCATCCCAGCTTTTAAAATACCTCATTATCCAAGCACCTCCTTTCTGGAAAGGTCATACAAGTAGTCTCAGGAGGCTACCTGTGTTCCTCCAGGCACATCAGGGGACCGAGCACAACAGAGAAAAGCAGCCTCAGAATTACGACCTGGCAGGTGAGGCCACTGAAGTGAAGGTCTTTGTAAATGCGATTTTCCGTTGGGATTCGCTTCTTCTCCAGTGGCATTTAGTAAATATCATTGACTGAAATTGACTAAACACAGCCATTTGACTTCATAAAGAAAGAGTCTCCTTAAAACTAAAGAGTGCCCTTTTCCTGGCATTTAATATGTAAGAAAATGCCTTAAAAAGAAAGCTTAGCTGCCTTAATTACTATTAGCATAGGAGGAATGCACTGATGGGCCTTCCTAGTAATGGGTTTCTTTTTTTTTTTAAGTCAAATATAAATGAACTTGAGCGTGTTCATGTCCGTGCGATACATAAGAATGAAGTCTGTTGTACTGTATTGGGGGAAAAATGCCCCCAAGGCCCAAACAAAAGAGTGTCACTGTGACAGCCTTGGGAGCCTCAGGATTGCTTTTATAGCCCACGGTGGCCCCAATGTCATGTAGTCCTTGGGACTAGTCTGTGCAAAATCTGGAAAATAACGACAAATGTTCAACACTGATGTTCTCAGTTGAGAATAGCAGTTAACAAATTCAGAAATTCCTTGCTGGCTTGCTTTTCTTTAGTCAAATATAAACATTTGTTAAAAGACACTTTTCTTTAACATTTTTCCCCCAGGAAATAAACAGATGTTTGAGATCTACATTGCTGTTTGAACCTCATACCATTTCATCATGCCAGGCACCCAGATTTAGTTACAGAGTTTCATGTGAGGGTGAATGTTGGTTAATAAGTCAATGTGAACTTGGAGGGAAGGGGGATTTGGTGGGGTGTCCCAGGGCTCTCCCTCTGATCACATATGACCCATGCTTTTATTGGAAAGTGTACAGTGACGTCAAAGTGCCCCCAAAAGGGGGCCAGATGGCAGATCACCATCATAGGCAATGTCTAGAGAATTCATAAAGTTTTAAGTTCTGACTCTCAACCTCGTAGACGCAAAAGCTGATTTATCTACATCTAAGAAAGGATGAGTATTTCTGGAAGTGAAATTATCACACTAACTAAGAACATGGAGAATACTGTATAGAACTAAGATGCCAAGTTATCAAATTATACTGAGATTTTTGCAGTACATGGGCTGAAATGTTAGCATTGTCAAGCCTAGTACATTCTCTCCCGATAGATGGAATTATATGAGGTGCTGAATTACAATCAGAATAGTGTTTGGTGAGCAAAGAATCACAACAGGGGAATTTAATTGGATAAATTTTTAGAAACGTGCCTCAGCCAAAATAGCTTAAGGCAGTCCCCCTCATAATAGAGACAATCTTGGCCAGGGGGGATAGCAATGTCGAAGATACTAGGAATGGGCCCTGGACTTTGGACAGCTTCTGGGCTTGAACAGTCTATTGGCCTTCTTATAAGTCTTATGCAAGACCAGAAATCAATTTGTCATCCTAAGGGGACTCTCCGTATCTGTTCTCTAACTCTGTGATTCAGAGTTCAAGGTTCAATGTTCAAGAAGTGGGGAAACCAAGACCATTGCTGGAGCAGGGAGCTATCCCTGGTTCTGGACAACTGTTACCAACCCTGAGATCCTGCTGAATCTTAACTAAATTTCCCTGGAATTTAAAACCTATGCTGTTAACAACACTCAGCCAGACTCAAGGGAGGGCAGGTGGACAAAAGTTCTATAAAAGGGTAAAATCCAAATGTTATGTGCAAAAACTATATGCATGATTTTTTATGCATAAAAGTTTCATGAAGACGAAACTTTGGGAAATGCAAAGAGAATATAGGAAGAAAAATAACAATAAGTTAGGCTTTTGCTTAACCTCTAATTTCATGATAGAGAAAGAAGGCAACAAAGATAATATACAGAGGCCCTAATATACATATATAATATTATAGAGCAAAGTCTGTAATCAGAAAACAGAAACACATTTTTATATATGCATGATATATTTATAAAATTGAACACATTAGACATTCTCCCCACCAGAAAAACCCCCAAAAGACAAAAAACTGAGCAAAGTAGAGAAGGTAGAAATGCTTCAGATGACATTATTTGATCATAATGCAGTAAAGCTAGAAATTACAACAAGGAAATTTAAAAGCTCTCTGAAATAACGCTTATGTCAAAAAGAAATCAAAATAACATTTGCAGAATATCTAGAAAATGGTGACAGCAAAACATTATCTATGAAAAATATTTATAGTAGAATGAAAATATATTTTGAATTAAAAAACAGTAAAAGATACTCCTAGGGAAGCAGAAATAATACACTAATAAACATGAAAGCAGAAATCAATACATAAAGAACAAAAACGTAGAACTAATTAACAAATTAAAGTACTATATTTTGTCAAAAGGAAGGAAACTTTTGCATTAGGGGAGGGAAGGGATGATTGGGGCAGAGAAGAAAGAAGACAGACAGCTCAACGAACACAGGCAGGTGGAGAAGCAAAGCCAGAGGTCAAAATAGATGTATGTATTCAAATTGCCATCTTTTCAAATGACTGCAGTTCCTTGTAAAATTATTTTGCTCTCCATGGAAGTTCGAGAGGCAGTTCTGTCTTCTACTCCCCTTCCCTCCCACACACACTCCCCCCCACACAAGCGTGCGCGCGCGCGCGCGCGCACACACACACACACACACACACACACACACACACAGAGGCGGAGAGAGAGGGGAGAATTCATACCCCTCTCATTCTATATTTACATCTCAAATGGTGTTCTTATTTCCTTTGTTTCTTTTTAGGACAGCTCACATTTCTCTCCTGTATACAAAGCTACAAATTACCAGATGCTTATCGTGGGCCAAGTGGGACATGACAGCTTTTCAGGCATTTTTGCTAAACTCACACCGGAATTTTCAGGCATTACGCCTATTTTATAGGTGAGGAAATTGCAGCTCATAAAGTTGGACAAATTTTTCCCAGGTCACAGTTAGTAATCCAAACCTAACTCAGTCTACGCCAAAGTCAGTTCTCGTGGTGATCCTGTGCTGCCTCTCCGTGGCTGGACGTGGAGATCACATATCACACAGTAACAGAGAAAACTGTCGAGAAGGAAGGCTAGGACGATTAGTGCAATCAATACCCAATGATCTCAGCGATCTGAAATGATTGACACGAACACGAAGAGCTCCCTCGGGGTCAGGTTCAAAATACTATATTTGGGAAGTTAAAAAAAATAGTTTTACACGTACAGGATCCGGAAGATCTGGTCTGGTGCAGTTCATTTGAAAATTCCTCAGCATTTTTGTGCCTGTATTTCTTATACCAGTCCACGTCCCAGCAGGAAATGGCGGTACTGTCGAAGAGGTAGCGTCATGGCAGCCAGCTAGTAATGGTGAGTCACCCAGGCACTGGCACCATGGCTTCCCAACAGGAGCTGAGGCCATAGTAGAAGGACACACCTTTTTATTTTTTTTAATGGTTCAATACCTTTTAGCCCTTACCTTCAGAACTCATGCTGGAGCCTTCCATTGGCCAAACCCAACCAGAAGCTAGAGAGCAAGGCAACCCGAGGGGGTACGTTCCTTGGAGATTAGTCTCCTAATCTTTCAGGGAGGACAAAGCTGGGGAACCGATCCGGCAGGGAAACTAATCGGCGTATTCACGCTCATACAAAGGAGTGACACAGACACTAAAAAACCAAAGCTCGTCCGGTCGCAGGTCTATTAATCTATATTCTAGGTCCGGAACATCAAAGATCTCCGTCCTAGTGTCCTCGACGCAGACCAGAACGTGCCTGGAGATCACGGTCAGTCCGTCTGAGTGCGCCACAGAAAAGGAAATGGATACAAGAGGTGCATCGCGAGAAAGCCAGCTGGGATGTCAACGCTTACAAGACTTAGGGTGTTTACTCTAGCATAGAAGGCTCTAGAATGACAAGGATGAAGGCTCACGCAGAAGGAGACTAATTTGTGGTGGTCCAGAAAGCCAGTGTTAAACATATGCAAGAGAGTTATCGGGAGGCAAAATTAGCTCAACATAAGCGATACATTCCTTACCTTTAGACCTATCCTCAGTGGCTCGGATTGCACCTGGAAGGGTAACCCTGCCTCCCCCAGCACTTACGGAACTCGATCCTAGGCTAGGCTGCCACCTGCTGTCAGGGCCGCTGCAGAAGCTATTCCTGTGCTTGGCAGGACATTTCCTCGCACCTCTCAGACTCAGTCTCAGCAACCCGAGGCTGGTACTGAGCCCACTACTCAGTCCTGCTCAAACAAATGATTGTCCCTCCCGCAAAGAACCATGGAGGCAAGACCCAAGACCCTGGATTTGCTTGGACGTCTTCCCTGCTACTGACAAGGGCGTTAAAATCTTAATCCTTCCATAAGCAACCTGAGTTGTGCTGCTTCTGAAAGAGGCTGACAAGTGATGACCAAATATCCCGAAGCCCAGAATGCGTCTACGTCCTGTCAGAACAACAAAACATTCATCAAAAAAGAGCAGTTCTGCACTTAATTTTAGGCTTCATCTTATACCTCCTTTCTTGGCCATTACGACAGCCAGAACAGCTCTTTTCTTTTCTTTTTTTTTTTTTAAGATTTATTTATTTATTTATTAGAGAGAGAGAGAAAGAGAGAGAGAGAGAGCACAAACAGGTGGGAGAAGCAGAGGGAGAGGGAGAAGCAGGCTCCCCTCTGAGCAAAGAGCCCGATGCGGGACTTGATCCCAGGACTCTGGGATCACAACCGAGCCAAAGGCAGACAGTTCACTGACTGAGTCACCCAGGCGTCCCCAGAATAGCTTTTTCTAACAGACAGAATAAAAGCCTGTTGAAAGTATGGGGCCTCCAGATAGAGGAGCAAATGCCTGATTCTGGAAGGCCATCAAGAAAAAATGCTATCATAATAAACAACTGTTCATAATCTATTCGGTGAGAAGAGATTGTGAAACAGGATATATAAGTGTGTGTGTATGTATTATATATGTAGGGTAAGATACACGCACACTCTTTGGCATATACAGTCTAGAGACTTGAAAGTATATATATATATATATACCTGAAGAAATTATACTTATCTCTAAGTAGTGGAATTAAAGTTGCCTTCTGTTTTCTTTTTGCTTACTATATTCTCTATAATAAGCATGGATTTTTAACCAGGAGAAAGCATTTCTGTTGTGTTTTTTTTTCTTTCAGAGCGAGAAGGGCTATAAAACTATGTGGCTAGGTACACTTCTAGAAAGCCTGACTACTTTGGAAGGTTGACGTGGCTATATTTCTGCCATTGTTTGGCTTCTGACCTGAAGGGGACATAAAAATCGGCTTTGAACCCCGGCTTGGGTGTGCCATTTCACTGTGAGAGCGGTTTCACGGATCGTGAACCACGGAAGTGACTTCAGTCACACAGAGCCCGAAACCCAGAAAGCACACGAGATCCAAACAGATGATGGAAAAGAAAGAGCAGGTCACGAAAAGCAGTGGCTTTTAAAAAACACCCAATTAATTACCTTTTGAGATTAAGCTGAACTCCACTCTGCTCCCCAAGCTCCCTATGTAATTGTAACTTAAAATGAGTTGTTTTATGAAGCCCAAAGGTCCTCCGATGATGTACCAAGGGCAGGGTGGAGGGAATGGTCGGCTCCCGTGGATGCAAGAGGGTGTAAAAACAGTAATGAAACTGAGTAAAACCATGTCTGCATTTTAAAAATCACTATGCATCAGCAATGCCACCCTGTCCTTGGCCCATGGCTGAGGACTTTGTGTCACAGTGAAGGGTTCATGGATAGGACAGGGGACTTTCCTTGTCCTGCCTTGAAGAAAATACTCTTTTAAGATCTCGGGTATGCACCTCCCTTCCCCTCTCTCTTCCTTTCTTAACTCCTTTTCTTTCTTTTTGTATATTTTTGGGGGGGGGTGGCCCAGAGAGGATGGGGGAAAAGCAGAGAAGACACGAATTCCTTTAAATAGAAATAGTGTCAGTGAGTCACCTGTGTCCCAAAACCCTGGCAAGGGACAGATGTCAAGATTGATGATTTCTGTTGATTTGCTACTTTTTTTTACGTTAGTCACCACACAGTACCTCGTTCGTTTTTGATGTCGTGTTCCAGGATTATTTGCTACTTTCATTAGAACAACATTTCATCTTTTTTTTTTTTTTTAACATTGTATTTATTTAATTGAGAGAGAAAGGGAGAGAGCTTGTGCGAGAGAGAGCACAAGCCGTGGCGGGGTCCACCCCGCTGAGCAGGACACCCCATTCGGGGCTCAATCCCAGGACCCTGAGATCATGACCTGAGCCAAAGGCAGACGCTCAACCAACGGAGCCACCCAGGCGGCCCTAGAACAACATTCCATCGTAACTGCATTGTAGGGTCATATTGTCTTTTCTCCACTTAGTGATAACATTTGCCTCAAATTTCCGTAGTTCTTTTGAAGAACTAATTTTTTTCTACTTTTATTCACTCCTACAGTTATATGGAGCTTTTCTGCAAGAGTTAGGGCTTGTTCACCAAGGACAAACACTTTTTGATGGATTTTCTTATATGCGGTATATTACTTTCCAGGTGTGTTATAATGTTTTATGCCACGTGCTGTTAGAATTACCACCGTGGTCTTTGCAATACCAAGTGCTTTCTGTATTACATCTTCAATTGTGTATGTTCAATATGCCTCGAATTTCACGGGGATTGAAATACCTTAAAAAATATGTGCTTTCCGTTTTTATTCATATGATATTTCTAGTTTTGAAATTCTCTTTAGGTAAGGTTGAATCCCAAGTACTGAGGAAACACCCAAAAGGGCAATTCCATTCTTATAATCTTATTGTTCTAGTTCAACTGGATTTATCTCATTTGAACCACAACGCAATTGGGACAGAAAGGGATAATTTTGATTTATAGACTTGTATCAACTCCAGAATTCTGACGATATAGAAATAGCAGTGGGAAAGACCAAGGCATTGAAAAATGCTCGTACATGGGTCCATTTTTACCTGGTTTTAACTTATTTTAAAAATCAACTTCTGTAGCATCGTTTCTCCCAGTATTCCTTTTAGATAATGAATGAGGGTCTCCCCAGGATCAAATGTATAATCAGGTAATCAAGGAGAGTGCTATAAAGAGATACAGTCACATCGCTCCAAGGCCTCGTTTCAACTGAGCTGATTTATGAAAACCAGTAGTACAGTGGGACCATATGTTTTCAACGAAGTTATTTAGTACAGTCTTGTTTTTGTGAATTTTTATCCGAGTAGTGAATGATGATGTAAATAGCCAAAGCCTCGAAATTATCACCGAAGCCAAGAGAGTTTCAAAAATAGCCTCCCTTTTGACATCACTCTATTCCTTGACAGACACATGTACAGGTAGCCTCTAATAATAAAAATTGTATTATTATAAAATCAATAAATACCACTTATTGGGCACATATTACACGCCAGGCATCTTACTGAGCACATTTTATATGCTGTCACATTGAATACCCACAATAATTCTAGGAGGTAAGCATCACTGAGCAATTTAATGGATGAGGAAAATGAGCTATTTTTAACCATGGGAACATACTTCAATAATGACAGGAGTTCTCTTATTCACCCTCTACGCTTAATAATACCTCCTTATAAGGGCATTCTTTCATTATCAATAAAGAGACAACCATGCAGACATTTCAAGTGAGTTTCCCAAATGTTACAAGGCAGATCAATTACACTTCTTTAGCTCTTATCCACTACTACAAATACTCACAGGAGTACTATTTACCTGAAAAATAGGTAGCTATTAAAAAAAAACTTTGGATAGAGCGCCTTCAAGTTGTGATTGATATACGTATCTCCTATTCGCATGAATGTTACTGAGAAATCATGCTCCGCAATAGTCCGAGAAACCCTCGCAGCACCAAAGGCTGCCAGTTGCTCCCAATATCCACTCTCTCCATGTTTCTTACTAACAGAACCCTGATCTTAGCTGGGCATCTGACACCTGGAATAAAAAGCTAATTTTCTTGGATCCCTTGCAGTTAGGCAAGGCCATTTGAATAAGTTCTGACTAATAGAGTATAAGTATTATAAGGGACTCCCATGAAGTCTCCGTTAGGGGGTCATTGTTAATGGCAGCAACAGATTATGGTCCATTGCATAAAGTATGGGTTTATGACACTATAGTAATATAAATGACAACTGGATATATTGAAATTTTGAGGGGGAATGAGATATTTACATAGCCTTAAGATAGCTGCCCACGAATTACAGATTAATTACAAAAGGGAAAAGCACAACTTAAAAGGCCAAGAAGAGCACCTAGTCCCCTACTGAGAGTAGTACTCAAAGTTCCAATTACACCCCAAGATGAGGGACAAATACCTCATGCCCATCCCTACTTGTATCTGTTAGGATCCGCAGAAAACACTGGCTTTCCCCACTTCCTATCATGAGATGGTGAGGATTTGGTCCCCGGTTTTGCATATCCTTCGCTTTTGCATATGGCACATTCAGAAGACCACAGGGAGCTTTTACAAATGACTAATTGAGCAATTAAGTCAAATCCAGCAACTAAAATTTCCCTTAAATGAAAACACCTGAGATCCTCTCTCCAGGAAGGAATTATGCTTAGTACTTCACAAAGCTTTTATGAAGATTAATAAATTGCTGTTTTCAAAGGTGTTTGAGAACTCTGGATAATAATGTCTGCATTGCATGTTTTAGAAATTTATGAAGATTTCCATTATTAAGGTATTTATTTGGTACCTAAAAAGCAAACTAGAGCAGCCCTTTCCTGTGGCAGCTACCTGCCACATGTGGCTTTTGAGCACTTAAATGTGACCAGTGTGACTGAGGAACTGAATTTTAAGTTGTATTTTGTTTTAATTAATTTAAATTTAAATAGCCACATGTGGTGAACCACATCTTACAGGAAGCAACATTAGGACAATGATAAAATAGGAAAATTTAAGATTTAAAGTAAACTCCTAATGGGAATGACAATTATAATGGCACTTATTGTTATAAAAAATTTTAACATCTACATCAGAGCTTCCCCAATTAGTTTTGCAAATAACATTTTCTCTCAGGGAATAAAATGTTTGATTAAACAAAGTGAAACAGGACTTGTCGGATCTTTAATGTTAATATGCATTGTGCATATCCAGGTATAGGACATTGTATTCAGGCTTCTTCAGTGTTTCTCCCAAACTTATTTTCTTCCAGAACCACTTTTGCCCACAAAGTACATATTCACATCTGAAACTTGTGTTTGAGAAATCTCCTGGAACATGGTTTGAGAAATCCTGGTGTGGACAGAAGGGACACAACAAAATTAAGGCCTCGAATGTATACATATGCGTTTGAAATGAGCCGATATCCAGACACAGCATTAAGACCTGATGCAATTCAGTATTTTGGGTTGATGCCTTTTTTCTATCACTATGCGTATCTCATTCCGGAGTCTCAACCTTACATTCTTTCACAACTGCAGCTACAAAACAGTTTACATTTGTAAACATTTTTGACTTTTTTTAAGCATAGGAACACACTCTAAAAATGAATTCTTATAGAAAATGCTACAATCTCTACATATAACAGATCAAAATAGTATTTCATTACTATAAATGTGTTTTAGACATACATCTTTACATTAATTCGTCAATAGTAAATAAAATGATATAATAATATAAATAGTAATAAATACTAATATGGAAATTTCTTGTCGGGGGCTATGGACATTATTAGGCATCTGACATCATTCTCAACATGTAATTGATTTTTGTGTTTTGTTTTGTTATAAACAAATACATTTTAAAATATGACTTACACATATAAGTAGTTGTATGTGAAATAGAGCTTTTTGTGTATTTTGTTTTTTTAGTAACTGATTTGCAATTATAGGATACTTTTAAGCAGACTTAGCAGGAAAATCCTTATCTCAAAATTCATTTACATAAATTGAGATTTCCCCTTCCAGTCAAGATGCAGTAAAAGGGGCCAGATTTATTCTTCTTACACAACTAAAAATACAGACAAAATACAGGAAGCAAAGGTGTCCAGTCATTGGCTGTACCCAACAGTCAAAAAGGTAAAATTCAAAATGTTTATTTAGTATCCAGTCAAACATTACCAGGTAGGCAAAGAAGCTGGCAAGTATGAACTGTGATGAGGAGAAAAATTAATCGATAGAAACAGACTCCAAGATGACAATGATAATAGAATTTATAGACAAAGAGCATAGAGCTGTTATTAAAACTATGTTGCATATGTTCCAGACAGTAGAGGAAAGGTGGAGTATGTTAAGTAGTCATGAAAAATATAAAAAGATATATTTTTTAAAAGACCCAGATTATATTTCTTTTTTCTTTTTTAAGATGTTATGTATTTATTCGTCAGAAAGCAAGAGAGAAAGCACACAAGCAGGGGGAGCGGCAGGCAGAGGGAGAAGCAGGATCCCTGCTGAGCAAGGAGTTCAATGTGGGACTCGATCCCAGGATCCTGGGATCATGACCTGAGACAAAGTCAGACGCTTAACTGACTGAGCCACCCAGGCATCCCAAGAAGACCCAGATTATATTTCTAAAGATAAAAACTATAAAATCTGAGATGAAAAATACACTGGAAGGATTAATGGCAGATTAGATGTCGCAGAAGGAAAGATTAGTCAACCCAAAGACAGAAATACAAACTAGCTAAAATGAAACAAAAAAGACCAAAGAAATGTACAGAGCATCAGGACAACTTTAATCAGACTAATGTTCATATAATTAGAATCCCAGAATAAGAAATGAGAGAGCTGGAGAAACAGAATTGCCATTTGAAGAAATAATAACCAAAAATTTGCAAGTTTGGCAGAAACCATAAGCCCACAGATCCAAGATCAAAACCTCTAAATACTAGAAACATGAAGAAGACTACAGTAAGGCACATCAAAATCAGATTGATTAAATCCAGTTTTTAAATTTTTAAAAAAGATTTTATTTACTTATTTGAGGAGAGAGCATGAGTGGGGCGATGGGCATAGGGAGAAGGACAAGCAGACTCCTTGCTGAGCAAGAAGCCAATGTGGGGTTCCATTCCAGGACCCCGAGATTATAATCTGAGCCAAAGTCAGATGCTTAACTGAGCCACCCAGGCTCCCCTTCAATCCAGTTTTAAAGAGAAAAATCTCAAAAGCAGCCCAAGAACCAGGGAAGTGGAAGAAGATCCAGCCCAAACTCAGGAAAGAGCAGTCAGTATCCCATCACCTGCCAAGGCCCTTGCCCTTATCCAGACTTCAGTGTGCTCCAAACATGACGCTTCCTTTCCCCTTCAACACTTTTCTTCAGCTGCTGCTTTGGTTGGGAGACATTTGACCAAAGTCACTGTATCAGTCAAGGTCAATCAGAGAAGCAGAAGCACTAGATTTTATAGAAGATATCGTTCCTTCAGGCAGGCAGCTGGGAAGGGAAGACAAACATGACGTGGGGAAGGGCAAGAACAAGGAAAAATCCAACTGCATGAGCTGAAACCCACAGAAATGTGTATGACCTTGATGATGTGGGTGTCCTTCAGAAGCCAACGCCCTTTATCCCTGAGCTAAACACACACCCAGGCATGGGAGAAGCCGAAGGAAAATCCAGCGGATGATGAAACAGTTTTAGGCCCGACCCCTGCCTCATGCTAACAAGGTAAACCAGAAGAGAGTCAAGAAGATGTGTGAGCTACAAAGTGGCTGCCACTTCATGCACTCCTCAAAATCTCCTATAAGAACCTGTCTAGTGGTCCATCTTAACCAGAATCCAATAGGAAAGAGATTTCTAGGAAATGTAATCCAACCACACTGACACATGAAACACCATTGCAGCAACTAAAATAGCATTTGTGGGTTAGCAGAGAATTTCAATGATCCATGCTCTTTCTGGTCCGAGTTAAAACTCATCATCAAAAATGTGTCTATGGATGGTCTATCTAAGCTTATTGCCTAAAGTTCTATAGTCACCTTTTTTTGTATTTAGAAATCCTGCCAGAACACTGTGATGAATTCACCAGGTATAAGTGGCTCAAGCTGTTTTTTCAATGGAGAAACCACAGAGTATATAAAAAAATTTACAATACAAGCCTACTAAGTAACACTAAAGAAAGACTCCATCTTGAGAAACTCCCCCTCAATACTTGAGGTCACAGGAAAGAGGCGAGGGTATTCGCTCTCAGAAAGGAAGATGTTGGCAAACTATAGAAAAAGCCAGAATGAAATTCAGTAGTTAATGAACTCAAATCTTGGCTGCCTCTAAAGGATGATTTTCCAAGCACGAGCTCTTGAGGTTAATTTAGTGTGATGCTGAAAAGAGCTCAATGGTGACAAAATAAGAGGCAACAAAATCTTTCCTGAGGGTGGCCCAGAGATCGTTTTCCCCGGTGAAGGGAAGATCTGGAAACAGCTTATTTAGAACCTCAGAGTGTTTCCATGGTACTAAAAACTGATGGGGATGACAGCCAGAGTTCTTCACAGGCACAGAGGGAAGGGGCTTCATTTGTGAGAGCCAGACAAACTCCAAATAGTTTCCAGTGGATACCAATGTAGAGCAATCCTTAGTGGTCTGAGAGGAGCAATACAGAATCTGGTAAAGGGAAACCTGAGGGAAACAGGCCCACAGTGGAGAGCAGCTGGTAACAGAAGGGGGGGGGGGACTTCTCTTTAGGAATAGGACTTCTGGAAACCAAGTAGGAAATACATATACACACCATCATCGCCGCCACCACCACCACCACCACCACCACCACCACCACAACCACCACCACCAACAACAACAACACTATCATTACTTCTGCTCAAGGAGGAAAGGACACTATAACAATAAGGGCTTCCAAATTCTGAGTATTGACAATACTGAGCACTTCTCTTTCTACTTTGATTCCCCTCATTAAAAAAATTTTAAAAACCATAAAGATGGAACAAAAACCTATATCAGTTCATTCAAAGTTCATTGAGTTTACAAGAGATCCAAGACCCTTAGGGGATTTTTGAGCTAATGGAGCTGAAGTGGAATTCTACGTTCCAAACCCTGAACTCCAAATACATTTGCACTTTCAATTTCTTCTCTCTGGGAGGTTTAAGATTTCTACCCCAACTTCCTGTTCTTTGTAATAATGACGGACATACCATTTTCATCCTTGCAACACTCCTGCGGAGTAATCAGGGTATGGGATTTTCAGAACTCTCAAGCTGATAAAAGCAGCCATGGACAGGTGGTGAGGATCCCTGCATGATGGAGTAGCCCCAGGTCATCAACCAGCATCAATCAAGAAACACAGGCAGCCCGCCTCTTCAACACCATTATGGACTGGAGACCAGCACTTAAGATGTGCAATGAGTTCTGCCTGTTGACATAATTGCCTTTGCCCAGAAACCACTGATGGTTTCTCAGGATAAGAAAACTGTAGTAAGATGTGAGATGTCTGTTTATGGATAATTGAAGATTAATGAGATTTTGGTGACATTCATCAAGTGTCAAATCAGACAGGTCATTTGCAGGCATAACTACATCAATGTTTGGATTTCACTTCAATTCTCCAGAGAAAAGGTGTGATTATGGACAGCCTTTGATTTTCACTGCTCGGGCAAATCGCAGAGAGCTGCAAACTATGTGAGTTATGAGGGTTCTTTTTCTGTCTTCTGTGCTTAAAACTATGATTGGCCCTTGACATTCTTACATTTAGCTGGTCAGAGAATGTCAACTGTTATGAATTCCCGAACAGTCTTCATCAAGCCAACAGAGATTGTAATTAGTCTTGAATCAATCTGTAATGTCAGTAATTCACCGTTGTATTGAAACTGTCCTTCCTCCCCATTTCCCCAATTCTGCACTCCAGCAAGTATAGAAATGAGCTTTGTTCATGTTCACTTACTGGTAGATTCAGTTATTGGCCCCAATTGTCCATCCTTCCCTGGAGCTATACTTTTTGCCATGTAAATATGCAGTTCTTTTCCCTAAAGATGTAAACTTTCCCCGATCTGTAACTTCGGGCTTGCTCATGTAATTTCCTTTGTCTAATTGAATGGGAGCAAAGTAATAGTCTGATAATTCTTTGCATAGATTTTAGGAGGTTACATGTGTTTTCCTTTTCCCTGTTGGGCTTCTGCCATTGCCATAGGGAAGATGCCCCAGGTCACCTGTTAGTCCAAGGATGATGAGAGACATGTGGAGCAGAGCTGAACCCCACCTGCGGCCGATAGCCAAACTCAGCTGAGCCAAGAGTAGATTAGCAACCCCCAGCTGGCCCACAGATTCCAAGCAAGATATTTGTTTTAAACCACTGAATTTTGGGATGGTTGGTTAAGCCCCAAAAGCTAACTGATCAATCATTTATTGAGCCCCTACAGTATTCCAGAGATGGGTTAAGAACAGGGCAGTCTGAGATACGCAAAATGTAAGTCCTTGGCCTCAAGGGAAACCTGGTCACTTTGCAACAAGATCCTACTCTGACTGGGAGGAGGTTACAGAGCCCCAGGCTCTCAGACTCCAGCTTCAAGTCCTGCCTTATTTTATGTGCCCAGAAGTAAACAGTGACAGCAACAGTGCCAATAGAGAAATCTAGTAAAAGATTTGAGGCAATTCTATTTAAAGTGTGGGCATTAGTTCAAACTTTAGCAGCCACTTTTCAAAGAATGTTTATAGATAGATTAGACAGATGATAGATAGATAGATAGATATTGACAGATAGAAAGAGTCAGATTTTTTTTTTTATTTACAAAAAATATTCCCCAAAAGATCTCTTTAAAGCTATGGTTCTCAAAAAGCTGCATAAGATTTATGATTAGGGCTGGCTCAGTTGGTTAATCATCTGACTCTTGGTTTTGGCTCAAGTCATGATCTCAGGGTCGGTGAGATCCGTCCCCAGGTCAGGCTCCGCGCTAAGCATGGAGCCTGCTTGGGATTCTCTCTTTTCCTCTGCCCCACAGCCCCACCAAAAAAAGACTTACAATTAGAAGTGAGTCATTTTATGTTCATTGTGAATTCAGAATCCTCAGGGATTCCATTTCAGTAGGTCTGGGATGGGGCACCTAAATCCACATTTTTCATAACCCCCTTCCTTTTGCCCCCCCAATTATGATGCTGTAAGTCTACAGATCACTATTTGAGAAATTCTGCCCAACATGGCAAGCTTCTTGGGACGTTCAAAACATACTTTGAGGGGCGCCTGTGTGGCTCAGTTGTTAAGTGTCTGCCTTCTGCTCAGGTCGTGATTCCAGCATTCTGGGATCGAGCCCCACATTGGGCTCCCGGCTCAGCGGGAAGCCTGCTTCTCCCTCTCCCACTCCCCCTGCTTGTGTTCCCTCTCTCGCTGCCTCTCTCTCTGTCAAATAAATAAATAAAATCTTAAAAAAAATACTTTCACATGAATTTACATAGACCCTGTCTCAGGTTTCTTATTGGCAGGGTTCTGGCCAGTTCCTAAACTTCTGGAAACCTTGTTCCATTCTTCCCATCCTTATTTCCTGATCCCTACCTCTTGACCTGGTCAACCTGGGTTCTGGATATTGCTCTGCACTAGGTAGGTGCTCAACTAACATTTTATGAATGAACCATATGCTTGTCACTTGCCTGGACCCAGACCCCTGCCAGCTCCTCCTTGCCCAGCTGACTCTTACAGATCTATCACTGGTCTGATGAGTTGTCCTCTCCTTTATCTTGGTTCTGAATCCTACTTATTCCTTCATGAAGGACCTCAACAATTTGTCTTCTTGGACCACCAGTGCTCAGTGCTGACAATCTCTGTGCTTTATGGTTTTTCAGGGGTTTTTATTTGTTTTTTTAAAGATTTTATTTATTTATTTATTTATTTATTTAGAGAAAGAGTGCTCAAGTGGGGAAGGGCAGAGGGAGAGGGAGAGAGGATCTCAAGCACTCCTCCATGCTAAGTGCATAGAGCCTGATGCAGGGCTCAATCTCACGACCTTGAGATCATGACCTGACCCTGAGATCATGGCCGGAGTCAAAATCAGGAGTCTGATGCTTAACCAGCTGAGCCACCCAGGTGCCCCTGAGCTTTATGTTTACTGGAACCTAGCACAGCTGGGAGCTCAGACCCCAGACAAGACCTTTTGCTACCATCAAGCCTGGCCTGAACTCCAGCAGCTTCAGCACCTCTTAAGAGGAAGAAAGATGGAGGAAGCAGAAAACTGGTTTATGTCTATAAATAATGACTGGCCTCCTGGGAGCAGGCCAAGGCAAAACAGAATCAAATACCATTCCAGAATGTCAACAGTCCCAGGGAAGCAGGCATGTTTACAACGCAGATCTCAGTCATTTAGAATCACTGGAGTACAGTCCCGAGTATGGAGCTGCTGGCTGTTTAATAGGTATCGATAAATAATCCCAGCACACAGCAGAATCACAACTCCGCACTGCCATCTGGAACTTGATGTTCAGGGGCTGATTAGGAGCCAGCCACCTGATGTCATTATATTTCTCCCTTGCCTATTTTAAAAGACTTTCGCAATATCCCGGAGCATAAAAGAAGTGATACAATGCACGAGAGAGCGAGGTTCCAGTTTGGTCTGCATGTGCAGGGCTTGCTCTCAGATAGAGAATGGGAGTTTGGTGTGGTTTGGTTTGGTAAATGGAATTCTTTATCTAATGGCCCTGCGACCCTGGGATTCTGCCGGGTAAGATGCTGCTTTCCTCAATTACGAAATTCGATGCAATTTGAGAGCAAATATAAGGAGCTTATGGAGTGACATCTTTTACCCAGTAAATACGTGGCCAAAGAGTTGCATGTAAATTCCATCGTGGCCGATCAAATGACGGTTTGCATTCAATCAGGAATGTGGCCATTTAGAGGAATCCAATGGCGAATTCTCTTGTAAAACCAAAGATTCTCTCAAAGTATTAAATGATAATTATCCTTTGTATTTTTTTGATAAATACGAATTTCACATGAGTGCACAGAACACTTTTCCATACCTCTCTGTAGGCATGTTGCTTTCTGTCTGCTCTGGCCCTTGTATTAGCTTTATTACACCCTGGCTGGTCTATTCACTCTCTGGTCATGACCCTTCCTGGTATCTGAGTTCTGTGAGCGTCTATCTCATGACCTGAGCAAAGCAGGCACCTGCATTTTTTACCTGAGTGAATATCTGGGGAGTAAAATTTATGTTGTTTATTATACCAGCCGGCACAAATGCCTCTCTTCGTTTCCAAGAGGCAACAACACTCAAAACATGAATCAACCTTGAAAAGGTTTTACTGGATCCAAAGATGGTATTATCAAAACGACATTGCCCTGAATTTTGGAGGACAGCTAACGTTTTCTCTTGTAAAATCTCCCTGTGTCATTGTCAGAGAAGGAATCTGACATTATGGGGAACAAGGGTTTAAACATTTGGTGTTCTTTGCGTTATTAGGTCCTGAAAGTCATTTACCATTTCATTAGCTGTAAGCACAGATAACCTGTAACTATTTCCTGCTATCTGGTAAGCCTGCTTTTCCTCACAAACCTTTATTGTCCTATCACCTGGCAGCATATCACTGCAAGAGGTGAAATGAAATGGGCTCATTTATGGCCAGGAGTTTTAAAACAGAGCCGGGAGGCCATGAAGGAGATGGGTCTTATGCACGTCCTCATGGGCAAAGCCATTGAACTTTTGACTTGAGCCAACCACGAATATTCCAAGGACTCAGCCTGAACACCTGCAATTTGCTATAATGAGGCTTTGCTTGGCGACAGCCTTAACAACCAACGATCTTCAGCCAAGATTACTGTTCTGCCACCAACACCAATCAAAATTCTTTGTAAACAACATATGCAAGCATCCCCTTTTGTTTTTAAAAACCCCTGACTTTTGTTCCCTGTGTCGAGGAGGGACACAAGTTGGGCTCTTGCCCAAATCTGTATTCCGCAAATTGCAGTTCTGAGACCCAGATAAATGCTTTTGTTTTTACTTAACTACTCAGCCTCTTTTCTTGGTTAACGCCATGTATTGTGGTAACTCCTTTATGGAATCAAAATTGTTTTTAACTCCTTGGAGTCAGGGACTGTCTTAGGGTTTTTGTTTTTTAGGAATTCTGTTTTTTATTACATGGACTATCATGGTTCTGTGTGAAAAATAGCCACTCAAGGAACACATCTATGGGTTTTGTTGAAAATAGACTCTGAAGAAAACGCACCATGAATGAGATTTTTTTCATTTAATTGTTGTAAGCCATCTGGATGACGTTTCAGCACCACAGATAGCAGACACATGTTCTGGTTCTTGGTCATGTAACACTCCCCTAAAGTATTTTTGCACAGTAAGGAAGCTATATTAGGAGCACTCCATAAACAGCATCGTTGTAAAGCTGATGTCGGAGCAGACATGTCTGTGGTGATAGTCGTGAGGCAGTTAGTGCTGGCAGACAATTCTCCAGGGGTCTTTCACATTTCCACATATCGAGAGCAGAGGTCTTTCTTCTGGAGTATGTATGTGGCAAACAGCCTTAGGAAAGAAATAGTGTCTCCTTGAAAAAAGGGCAGGTTTTCTCACAGCCTTGGAAGATAGAGATGAGCAACATTAACTGTTGTTAAGACAATAAAATGTTTCTATTAGTCGGCATGTGTCACAAACTCCATTTCAACTTCTTTACCCAATAGAATTGAAAGCAGGGGGTCAAACAGATCCTTGTATACCAAGGTTCATGGACGCTTTATTCATAATAGCCAAGAAGTGGAAATAATCCAACGTCAATCAACAGATGAACAGGTAAATAAAATATGATGGATACGATCAATGGAATAGTATTCAGCCCTAAAAAATGAGAGTCTGAGACATGATACCACAAGGGTACTGAATACACTGTGGCAACATGAAATGAATCAGCCACAGAAGGTCAAATACTGTGTAATTCCACTTATTTGAAATAGCAAGAGTAGTAACATTCACACAAACAGGCTCAGGGGAGGGAAGCATGGAGAATTAGCATCTTCTGGGTAAAAGTTTCCTTTGAGGGATGAAGGGAATGTTCTAGAAATGGATGGTGGTGATGGTTGTACCACATCATGCAGCTGCTTGATGCCACTGAACTGGAGACTTAAAAAGAGTTAAAATGGTAGATTTTATGTTATGTGTATTTTAACACAATTAGATAATTAAGCAAAAACTATCTACAACCCAAATGTTTATCAGCTTGTGAACAGATAAATTTTGGCTATCCGTTCCTTGGATACAATTCAGCAATGAAAGTATAAAAGATTACTTACTCAAAAAACACGATACTAAATGAAAGAAGTGAAACACAAAAGATTCAAACAGTGGGATTCCATTCATATGAACTTCTAGAAAAAGCAAAAGTATAGAGACAGAAGGGAGATCAGCGGTGGCCCTTGGCTGGGGGCTGGAGAAGAGGATTGATGGTGTAGTCAAGGCAAAACTTGATAAAGGGATGGAACTCTTCTACACCTTCACTGTGGTGGGGGCCGTCACTGCATACACATATCAAAAATCCCCAAACTAAACATTTAAAATGAGTGGATTTTTTTATGCAAATGTACTTCGGTTAAGCTATTTTAAAGGTATGATCCTAAAAAAATAGTATTAGTGATGACAGAAGTTCAATGGTCAAAGATAGAACACTTGTGCCATAATGATTTTAGAAACATATGTCCAATTCTTCCATGGTCCAACTTCTAGAACAAGAGTTAGTCAATAACATGTGTTATTGACCAATGGATGGCTGACTCTTTAGCCCTTTTTCCAATTATTCTAGAGGCGTGGGATATGCTAGTGAGCAAAAGAAACATACGTATCAGTTAGGATAGACAAACTATTCCAAAATCTCAGGGGCGTCCACCACAAAGGTTCACTGATGACTCACGTTACCTGGATATTGCTGGTTAGCTCACGTGTCATGGATCTGAGCCAGCCAGATAGCAATGTTGCATGTCAATGGAGGGGAGGAGGTCTAATCCTCCCCCAGGGAGTGTCAGAGAATATATCTGAATAATAATAGAGTTTCTCTGTTACCTACTATACTTACTATGGAGCAGAACTAGTATCGAAGAGCTCCCAGGGCAGCCCTCAGCAGGAAGCAAAATGGTGGTGGAGGGAAGGGGGTTTGGCCACACAGAATCTGGGAGATAGCACTCCCAGGAGAGGCCGCATCTCGAGTAAAGGCCCTGAAGTCAGAACGTGCCTGGAATTCCAGAACCGTAAGGAAGCCAGGGAGGCTGGAGTGGAACAGGAGAGCATAGCGGGAGTGGAGGTGATCAAGGCAACAGGGTGGGAACAAAGAGACAGGACTTCATAGTCACTGCAAGAACTTTAGCCTTTATTCCGGGTGAAACGAGGAGCCAGTGCAGGGTTTTAAGCAGAGAAAGAGTTGATCTGACTTATGACCTATGTCCTATCTTAAAAAGATCACCGTGCCTGTTATCTTGGGAACAAAGGCAAGAAGTAGGGAGACCAATTGCAAGAGTTGCAAGAATCCATGCAGGTGATGAGGGTGACTCAGACCAGCAGAACAGCTGGGGGTGGGGGGGGAGAAGCGGTCAGATTCTGGATCTTTTTCAAGATAAAGTCAGGAGGATTTTGTGGGTATGAAAGAAAGAGGAGGGCGAGGACGCCTCCAAGGATTTTGCTTGTTTGTTTGTTCGCCTGGGCAGCTGGAGGAATGGAGTCCCCGTAATTGAGGTGGGGAAGGCTCTGGGTTTAGCAGGTTCCGTGTAAAATGAGAGATCAGGTGTTTAACTTAAAACATGTCAAGTCTGAAAAGTCTGTGGGCAGAGAGGCAAACTTCCACTCCACCGTGGGTGACACAGGGTCACTCTTCCATTGTCTGGTGTCTTGGAAACCCCACCGGAGTCAGAGCCAAGAGAAGCAGATGGCAGCGCTGGCCATACCACTCAGAAGCTCTCTGACCTTGGGAAGGTCACTAGCACACTCGTCCCTCCTCATCTCTGCACCGGGGCAATAAAACATGCCCATGGGGATATTACGAGCATTCAGGGACCTGTGTGTATGGCCATAAACTCTCGTGTGGAATTGAAAATGGCCTCACTGTTGCTGCAGCTGCTAATTCACTGGGGTGGTCTCATCAAAGGGGTCTGCTGGCTGCTTTGCGATGAAACACAGCACATATATTAAACCAGAGTCTCAAGATCCCAGGTATCTAAAACCACAATTTGGAGACACTAAAGTCACTGAAACTTTCTTCCTTTCATAGGCTGATTTTTCATTCCAGCCTAGTCCATGCTGGGATAAATCCCTGTAGAAATCCTTGAGTAACGCAAGCTCTTTTGGTGCGCCATGTAAGCCCCATGACCGTGCCTGGAAGCCGTCTCACACCAGCTGGCTGCTGGGGCTGAGTCCAGACCCTCAGGACCCGGCAACCCTGAGGCTCTGGAGAGCAGCTGGGCGCAGCTGGGGGCTGGGCCTGGTGTGGTCTGGAGGAGCAGGAAGACACTTAGAGACAGACGGGCCTGGAAGAGCCGAACAGCGTGCCACGGAAACACGTGACCTGGGCAAGCTAAGGCTCAGCTGCCGCCTCTGCAAAGTGACAGCGATGACCTCACCTGACCAAAGCCGAGAAAGAAGAATAACGTGAAACATGGTGCGCGCAGGCGCCTGCCTCATGGTGGGTGTTCCGCAAAGTTTAGTCCCGCTCCAGCTCAGACACATGGTCTACCCAGTGCTGTCTCTGTTTTGGGATCGTGGGAGTACACTGAGGGGACAGCATCCAGTCACCCTCCACGTGTCAACTCAACACTCCCCAAAGCATTTTCTTTCTCTTGAAAATCCATTATGACATGGTCATCCATGGATAATCTGAATTCTGTTTTTTTTCTTTTTTAACTATTAAACAGGTTATATAGCTCCATTCTATATATATCCCCTTAGTGCAAGGAGGCCCCTACATTTCCTATTTAAGCATAAAATAACTCCCCCAGTTGTTGTGCTTGAAAACTGGCTCACTCAAGCCTCCGAGATTTTCTCTTCATCCTGGTAATCTGGAGTTTGGAGGACTTGCGCAGGCTCCTCGCACATTGGAAGATGCACTTTGGGAAATGTTCTTGCGTGGTCTTTTCCGGGAGCCAACAGTTGTAGCAAGTAGACAGGTGCACACACGCCTAGGGACTGACATTTCTGGTAGGTTATCTCAGCTACTTGTACGACAGGCTTAGTTATAAATTAAGCCTTAATTATTCATTAGGATCTTGGATGTAGGTGAAAAAAATATTTTCAGATATTTTGTTTTTTTCTCCGAATCCAACGAGGGTGAATCTTTGCTACTCAGAGAACCCAAAGTTGAATATTGAGATAAATAATGCAATTTAAGCAATACATTGCTCTGAGGGAGCGCTGTGACATTATTATCCTTATAACACACTTTTATAACATAAAATGTGAAGGAGAAAAATCGTTTCTTTTTTGCTTATTACTTTAAGAATGAGATAACCCTAGTGGCCTTTAGTGAACAACATCCTCTCCAAATGCACCATAAGCACACTTCTAAGAGATTCCGGAATGGATTTATTGCGTTCTTTGAAAACGAGGGCATGACCTCTTTCATACAATCTTGTTTTGATTCAAATGCACAGGAATGAAAAAGAATTTCCAATGCTCAAAGCCAGCAACCTTGATGTGCAATTTTGCTCCCTGAGTGTTAAGATGGAAACAACACATGGATTTGCCCAGTATTGTCTCTTGTGTGGTTAGAAAAGGGTAGATAAGCAGGTTTGTAGTTCTCCTAGCCCAGGGTATTAGCATTTTTGCAGTGACTACCTGTATGGGATGAAATGTGTGCCCTGCCTCACATCCTCTTTGTCCTTCTCTTGCTCCAGCCACCGCTGCGGCAACCACAGCATCGAAGTGATGTCACATGGCGTCACCGCCCGTCTGCCAACAGCCCCGCATGGAGCTTCCGCAAGAGCAGGTCAGCGCTCACACAGGCGTCACCTGCATGCATGAGGGACTCAGTGCTCCCAGACGCAACACTTGAACAGTGGGAGGGGGGGAGCTGGTGAGCAAAGGCTCCTCCTGCCCTTGGAGCCCTCGGTCTATTCTGAAGCATGGTCTGCACACCTCTTTAGGTGGCCCTGGTGGGATGAAGCCTAGGTGGCCTGGAAGAGATGACCCGAGAAGGCATCAATGACCTCCCTGTTTCACTCTCCCCAAGTCCTCCCTCCTGTTTTCTAGGAATACTTCCCCAACTGAGAAAATTCTGGAAGCCAATTAAGACAACAAGCTAGACACATATATTAAGGAGCCCGTGATGTATTATCAAGGTCCCTAGTGCACCCCCCAACCCCCTTATCTGGCTGAGACCACAGCTCAGTCACTGACCAAAGAACCATTGTATTAAAAAAAAAAAAAAGCCACAACTCTCTGAAAAAAGAAATTCTGAAAACTTCTTTAGTAATTCCATTGAGGTTTCAGATGTTGATTGCATATAAGTTTTCCTAACTGGGAGGCAGAGTAACAGAGGCCTGGATGTCGGATGTCAGCTCAGTGTCTGTAATTTCATGAGCGAGTGAATGAGCTTAGCGGCCTTTGCTCTTGTCAGCAATGCTGGTTCCAAAGAGAAGTTCTCTGCCAGCTTAGGTCTCTTTACATTGTGTCTCCTTCAAATGTGTGACAAGTCGATCTGATGAATGGCTCTCCTTGTTAGACATGCTGGAAATTCAGCATCAATTTTACTCTTTTAACTGATTGATATTCTGTGAGCACATGCCAAATAAAGGAGGGAAAGGAGGTATATCTCAAAACATTGTTTTTTGAACTTGACTCAACTCGGGCATCCAAACAAGCACAGAAAGTAACAAGTTTCTAGGGCATACCACCAAAATGAGAGTTATTAATATTTTATCTCATTTGCTTTAAACCCACCATTTCCATAAACAAAAATGCTATTTTTTAATAAACAAAACACAACAGCCCAGCTGAAGACTCACCCAGTGTCCGTCTCCTTCTTCTCTCCTCAGGATAACTCTATTCAGGTATTAGTCTGAGTCATTCCCATCCATGTTTTTGTCCTTCTGCATGCATATGCCCCCAGAAATAATCGGGGACTGCTGTTGGGAAGTCTAGTTGTAGTTCTTGGTGAAAAAAGTCTCTTCTCTCTTTGATTACTTTTAAGATTTTATCTGTTTATTTTTTTAAGATTTTATTTCTTTATTTTTACAGAGAAAGACAGAAAGAGCCCAAGCAGGGGGAGTGGCGGAGGCAGAGAGAGAAGCAGGCTCTGCACTGAGCAAGGAGCCCGACGCAGGACTCGATCCCAGGACCCCGGGACCATGACCGGAGCCGAAGGCAGACACTTAACCAGTGGAGCCCCCCGGGCGGGCATCCCTACGGTGTTACCTTTGACTTCGGTGTACTACAGTTTCACTACAAGGTAACCAGGTATTTAAGAAAAATATAGCAGGCTTGAGACCGACTGCAATTTGTAAATCTGAGGATCGTGTCATTTCTGGAAAAAGAGCCTCTATTCTCTCCTCAGACAATGCCTCTTTCTCGTGCCTGGTCACCCTCTTCTTGAGGTGGCCCATGTGAAAATCTCCCTTCTGACTGCCTAGCACGCACATGCGTGAGGCTCACGCCCTTTCCCTGCACCCAAGCCCCTGGTCACCGAGTACCAGGGACCTGCAGTCTCTCCGTGAGACACAGAATCACCTCTGTATTTCGGCTTCCTTTTTAATCCTTGGCCCTGGGGACTTTTGAATGAAGTCATACTACTGAAACCATGTTTGTTGTATTTTATCCAGTGTTTTTCGGTGTTACGAGGGAGAGAGATTTTACATCTGGTTGATATTGCTGGAATTAGAAGTCCAAGATGACACATCTTAAAATATATCTTCTTGCAGATTCCTCTCTGTTGACATGTTGACGACTCTGCCAGGGTCTTAATAGAACGCGGTAGCTGGGCAGTCAGAAGTTTAGGAGGACCTTCCTGTTCTGCTGCGTATCGCTCATGAATATAAAATGCTGGCATTTCAAGTCAAGGCATCTATCACTCACCTCCTGAAGATTTTCAGAAAGGACCTTCCTGCCTGCCTGCAGTAAACTTAAGGCAGTGCCTTGAGGTCATCGTGAGGTCTGATCCCATCCAAGCCACGGGCTCCCAACAAGCTCAGATTCTGGTTGTTTTCCTGAAATTTATCTTATCTGCTTCCGAACAGGTTAGCACAACCTGGTGAGAAGGATTTCCCACTCAGCCTCTGGCCAAATCACCACTATGGCAGCCATGGTGAAGACTTCCGTGGACAGTGGCTCTAGAAAAATATAAAAAAGGAGTTCCCAGGGACCACCAGCCAAATGTTAGTCTGATGTGGAAGCCGGAGGGGTCAGGTCTGGGAGTATGTGCTTAGAAACGTGGAGAGAAAAGAAGGCAGTCTTCACCTCCTCTAACCCTCTCGGCCATGTTGGGTGAGCTGTGCAAGTGAGGTCTGGCTGAACCTTTCCCGCCCTTGCCCCTCACCTTGCCAGCACTTGGGGCTCTGCAGGGATGTTGCTCCTCCTTCAGATGAGGAAGAATCCTAACAGACCACTCACTTCCTAAGAAATGAGGGGTTCTGTAGCAGATTTCCATTTCTAGAAAGGGGCCTACAGAAATGATCTTTCCGGAGACAGCTGTGTAAACTCCTCACTGGGAGGAAATGGCAGAATGTCACCTCTCCACCTGACGTGATCGGTCGACTTCATTTTTAGTCTCTCTCTCTGTGACTCTATTCTAGAATAGCAGGTCTGTGAGGGCGAGAGTTGCTTGCTGTTCACTGCTGGTTAGCGCAATGCTGACTGGTGTTAGGCATTCAGCACATGTTTGTTGAATAGATCTAGGATCTGGGCTATAAAGGAGGACAGGGGTTAGGAAGGAGGACGGTGGGAGGAAGGTTTTCTAGAACAAAGAATCAGAGAAGGCTTTCTGGAGAAAAAGAGGCAGGGGAGCCATTTCACAGCCACAGAGCCCTTGGCCTGGACCCCACTTGGCATGCGAAGGATGACGATGCTCTCATTGCGCAGATCAGAGTGCAGAGAGGTGCATTTTGGCTAGTGAGGCATGTGTCTGGATCCCAGGCTCCCGAGTTGAGTTTCCTTTCAAAAGTCAGGGTCCTGTGACAGGCAGAGACACGGCAAGCAAAGCCTAGGGCAGATGAGGGAAGCAAAACGGCACAGATGTTTGAAAGTACAGGGTCTGTTCAGGAAATGAAGATCATCTTAGTGACTTAGAAGAAACATGCGTATATGTAGTGGGGGAAGGGAAGAGGGAAATGCAAGTGCATAGCGCAGCCCTGCACCGTGGCCCAGTCAAGCGAGGGAAGCTTCACGAAGAGGTTGGCGGGCCTCTGAAGGAGGGCCTTGAGGTGGGTCAGCAGGAAGGCAGGAGAAAGAGAGGCAAATGCACAGAGCAGTGAAGAGTTGCTTAAGACTGTCAGGAACTCGTGGGAGAGTCTGTACCGGGCACACACAGACACATAAGAAAAGGACCAGATTATGGAAAGCCTCCAAAGGTCAGGCTGAGAAACAATGTTGAACAGTACTCAAGATTCTCGGGTATGGATGGTACAGTGAAACAAAAGGGATCCAAATGGATAGTTCTCAAATTTAGGATGTCCAAGATACTTTAAATTTCTCTGTTCTCCAAATATACCACGGTCTGAAAGCCTTCTGATGATTACAGGACAGCCGGAAATAAAGGCCTTGTGCGTGCACATTACAATTAGAGTATTAAGCTAAGAGAATGAGATTTACAAAAACTTGCTAAGAAATCTTTTCTTCTTTAGTCAGAACACTATGATGTCTCACAATTACCACATATAAGTTAGAACTGAAGGACTCCTTGTTTTGTGAAGCCTTGGACAACGGTGTAGAGTTAACTGGTAAACTGATGAAGCATTAGCAATTCAGATGGCAGAATAAAATGTACAATCAATGTATAAAGTTCCAGAAACACTTTATTTAAAAATGGAGTTGTAAATGCATAACAAAATAACATAAGTAATAAATGTAACAAAAATAAATAAGGAGGATAATGTATTCATACAAAATAAAAATAACATAGTAAAAGGCCAAATGTTTATAATTGAACAAAACCGTGTAAACACTTAAAGGATAATGTAAGTTGAGTAGATGCTAATATTTTCCTAAACAACTCCTTACCTTCTGCTTCCATGGGGATATAATCAGTACCCAAACATTAAATAACAGAGGGAGCAATGGTGATTATTTTGTTTGACTTTTTCTTCAAATGGACTGACCCTGTTTTAATGTTTCACTTATTCCTTCAAAGCATTTGTATCATTCCATTCACGTTCTTTAAAACCTTTTTTTTTCCAGTCTTCCTTTATTAGACAGAATGGAGAAGTTAGCTTTACAAGGAGAATAGTTCATTTACTGTTGTTTTTTTTTTTAATTTAAAGAAAAATATGTGATTCATTATACAACAGACTTTTGTTTTTACATCTCTACAAAAAGGGTTTTTTTGCACTTTATTAACTGGCCCAACAGTACAGGAGTTTTTAAATCTTGTAAGGTTTTGAAGCATACAGAGTCAGTCTGTCTCCTGAAACCAATGTAGTACAGGATTATTGCTGAAATACTAAAGACCATTCGTAAAAGCTGCAAAAGCCGCAGTTTTAACCTTTATAGACTGATGGGGTCAACGGGGAAATCCAAGGCTACTAAGTAATATTTAAAGGAATTAAGATACACCCAAATTATAGTGTTCTGGAAACACAAAGATAATTACTTTCCTTTAAAACTTATCCAAATGTGAACTTACTGGAAAGAGAAAAAACAAGTTTACAGAAGGTATTTTTCCACAGGCTTCCTGTGTAGTGGCACAGGCCTGAGCCCTCATCGTTGCCGTCTTGCAGGGTCCTTGTAAATGCGTAAGACGGACAGGTTTACTACGGGGTCCTACAGGGAAACACACAGAAGCAGTTCATTGCTTGGGAGTGAAACTATCAGCTAATCTTATGACTACTGGTTCTCCAAGTCTCCTAATGAAGAAAATTTTAACTTCATGATCATTTCAAGGGAATTTTTTTTTTCAACTGTCACATATAAACTTGGTAACACAGGACCAACATACGTGTTCTCAGTTTAAAAATATACTCCACCTAAACAGTCTAGTTTAATCTTTCTAGTTATCATTTGCCCTAAAATGAGACAAAAATCTTACTTCCGTTAAAAAAAAAAAATGGAAAAAAAGTGCCAAATTGAGCTTTTTTGGAAGTGGAGTAAAACACCGAGGGGTTAAAACAAATACGGTATCATCAATCTCCTATGTACAAAAAAGACGGTTAGTCCTTATTGATAGAGAGCTATGTCCACCTACCACTCCCGGCAAATCTTAGTGCAAACATAATAGTTCATCTCCGTAAACCCCAAGACAACTGACGTAGCAACAAAGTTATATAAATCACATATATGCCGGAAAATTTCAGAACACAAGAACGACTGTTTTGAAAGGTCAGTTTGACTGTGGAGAGTAATATGTCATTGTGTCCAATGGTAATGAATACTAATATAAATCCTATTATTAAGAAGCAAATATAAGTGTCTAACAAATCTGTACAGATGAAGAGGAAGTCCATTTCGGGGAGCAGCTTGGCACAGAAGACACGGGGGTCAGAAATGTTGGGTATTTAATTTGCTTGTAGGTCACAGCACGGCTTAAAGAAAAAAAACAAAGATCTATGAAGGGAAAGGACGCAATTACAGAATTCAATCTGAAAATCATAAAACCACAAAAGGTGACACTGCCACAATCTGCTTTTTCCTACATGTGCATCTCGTGGTTTTCTAATGGCCTGCAAGGATTTACAGGGTACCACGCCAGAGGTAAAAAATAAATAAATAAAATTAAGAAGACAGAGAACAAGATTGTAGCTGACCAAGCTGTCTTGTATTGCATAAGTCAACACTATGCTGCTTCCAATATTCCTAGTCATTCCACGGGTACTTATTTTTAACACTCGAGAGAAAGTCATTCATGTACTGTAACGTCTTCCTCTTCCCCATCAGGGTTGAACCTATTGAAATGGATACTGAAATCAGCCTCAGACTCGGCGTTCTCAACTTCCGCTGATGCTGAGATAGCGGCCGGATGGGGGACCCTAGCGTCTGGCTGACAAAGTGTCGGTGTCTGACCCGGGCTGCTGTGGTTGTTCACGGGGCTGGACTTCTGTTTTGGCGGAGACGGCAAGATAGCGCTGGGGAATCCCATGTTGTTCAGAGCCTCCAGAGTTCCATCCGGGTCAATCATAGCATTGATTGCTGAAGGAAAAAAAAAAGGAATACGGGAGGGGAAAAGATAATTGTAGATGCAGTTAAATGTGGATGGGAACACTGCTTATGACTTGGATAATACTTCAACTCAGGATGCTTGTAAGAGCTTAAATTTGGCTAATCCTTTGGATACCATATTTAAAACTCATTTTTTAATAATTTGGGGGCTGACCCATATTGTAGATGATATGGACCTGAGTGCTTTCTCTGGTGCCCTGAACAGGCTCACATATGAGCCTTTCAGAGTCTGTTGGAAGACTGGGATTTGACAGAAAGATCATTTTGAGATTTGCTTTCATCACTGTGAGAGGAAAGGGAAAACACTGGGTGTGATTTTAATAAGCACTCCTAGCTGTATTACCACTCAGATAACCGGGGGTTCACGGCTAAGATGGAGTTCAGAGGAACCGGAAGGTTGGGGAGGCTGGGAGAACATCATCCCACTTGGAATGCTACCACAGCATGCTGTCGTTCATCCTGGTAAGAGTGTGGGGCCATCAGCGTGTGCATGTGTGTGTGCCTGAGTCACGGGGACGCCCTCAGAATCCGAGGGCGGCTCCAGCAGGCCGCATAGACCTCGCTACTCCATGGGAGGGGCCGGTGAAAGGGCAGCTTTCCATCCAGAAGATTGAGTGAGTGGACAAGAAAAAATCTGAGGCAGTGATTTCCAACTTGGCATGGGGGAGAGCAGGGATTTGGCAGAAGGAAGCACCTTTGCTGTAACAATTTCTCAAGAGGTCCTTTTCCAAGTAAACTCCTGTTCTCTCCGCTAACAGCCATTGTGTTATGAGCAAGACGCTTTTCCCCATGGGGGTAAAACATAACCCCTCGGGGTGTGGAGATGGACTAGACGTTAAGAATCACTTAGCGAGGGCCAACATATTCTGCCTATGATAATTCAAGCAACAAAGACTGAGTGGAATCAGCAGCTGACTCTGGAAGCTACCTATTGTACCATCGCAGACTTCTAGTTCAAGACACACACGGGCATTCATGCCTGAGTAAGATCTGGCGCACACAGAAATAACGGCCCTGTCAAACTTGAGGAGGCAAACAGTCTCTTTTTCTTCTCTCCCTCCTTCTCTGGTCCCTTTGGCCAATACGCGCTCTTTTCTTGTGGTTCACCCAAACAACTGTGACTCGTATCAGAATACAGCTTCATTTGGGTCACATCATAAATGTCAAATCAAATAAATAATGCCAATTTTTAATAAGCATTCTGAGCTGCATACATATTTCAATATTATTTTACATATTTTTCATATATTAGTACTTATGTACATATAAAACAGATAATATATATCATACTGTGAATTAGTCTACAACAGTTAGCCTATATGCCCAAGATTTAACTTTACCTTTTTATTTATATTGGGTTTTATTTTACTTCTTTTTTAAAAAGATTTTATTGATTTGCAAAGGAGTGCGCGTGCATGTGCAAACACACAAGCGTTATGAGTGGGGAGGGAGGGGCAGAGGGAGAGGATCTCAAGCAAACTCCATGCTGAGCTGGAGCCCCATGAGCGGCTCGACTCCATGACCTGAGCCGAAATCAAGTGTCAAGACGCTTAACCTACTGAGCCACCCAGGCACCTCTATCTATATTGGGTTTTATTAAAGCTTCCTTTTTATGAGTAATTTGGATATGTAGAACTATATTTTATCCATATGTTATTATATTTAACCAAATGACATTATAATAGTGAGAATATTTTTAAGAGATACCACTTAGAATGTACTTGTCTGAAATTGTTAGCTCTCCCTACTTAATTCAGTAGTAAACGTACCTTGTAGCTGCTTTTCAACTCTTTTCAGCTCCTGTAATATAGACGAAATCTCCTGTAGGGAAAGCAATGACAAAAATTAGCTTCCTGTAAGTAAAGCATTTTTAGCTGATAAGCGATGAGTCTCACACTCCTCTTATTTGGAATACTTAACGTTAGCTACTCGGCACTACATCTGCAGCGACAAGACAGGAAATAATTATGATATCTAAAAAACGAGATTCAAATTTTAAAATCTTTAATGTTTAACTGCAATTATTTTTTCAACAAGATAACAAAAGATGAGAAGTTCAAGATGATACTACTGCATAAGCAAAGATTTTGAAAAACTTGCATCGCTCAATCTTGCAACAATTTTGCAAAAGTGTGTAAGGATATTCTCTGAAAAATGTATGAACTGTGACCTCGGTTTTAGGATGACTCCCTGAACCACGAAAACCTTGAGGAGGAGATGAGCAATCTACCGAGGGAAAGGAAATGACTCATGTTCACTCTACTTGAGTTCAGCTCTGATTTCAAATTGCCTCTTTATAATGTATAATCATAAGAACAGGCATGTATTAGTGAAGAAACATAAAGAAAGTTCCTCCTTCATACCATCTTTAACTTTGAAGCAAGCAGCATTTTAAACCCCTGTGAAAGATAGTGGAAGGCATAAAACTTCCCAAATCTGTGTATTTCTATCTTTTTAAAAATGTAAATTAACAAACACTTTTAAAAATAAGAATATCATTCCTTTAAGATAAACCTATTAAATGTTTTACTATTCAAGAAAAATTACCGTACCATGCTTGAGGTTTTCACGATAGGGACTTCACTCTCAGCTCTTAACTTGCTTTCTATTTCATCCCAGTTCCGATCCTTGTCTTTAAATAATATTCTAGAAATCAGAAAAACATAAGCCTTTTACTTTCCATATTTTAAAAACCTATCATAAAACCACAAAAGGTGACACTGCCACAATCTGCTTTTTCCTACATGTGCATCTCGTGGTTTTCTAATGGCCTGCAAGGATTTACAGGATACCACGCCAGAGGTAAAAAATAAATAAATAAAATTAAAAAGACAGAGAACAAGATTGTAGCTGACCAAGCTGTCTTGTATTGCATAAGTCAACACTATGCTGCTTCCAATATTCCTAGTCATTCCACGGGTACTTATTTCAACATATAAGCAATATAAAATTGTATTTGTGTGAAATATTATAATTCACAAACCATATTCAGACATGGTTTTATCACATCTTAAAATTTTAATTACAGTAATTAGAAATTAAGTCACAGCATCAATGAATTTCTGAAGTATTTTTACATGGATTTACACTTTGAGCCTTCTTTTATACCTTGAGCCCTTATCTTGATACCGCTTAAAAATGTACCAGTTTATCTCTTCACTTTATTGCCTTCTAAAAAATATTAATTTAAATTCTCTTTAGGTTAAAAGAATAATGCAATCTGCATTGTCTTGTCCTATTTTTTACTTTTTAGATTTTTTTTTGACAAAATACAGAACCTAGTTAAAAATACAAATCTTTCAGAAAAAACATACATATTATATAGAACACCTACTATGTGTACATACACATACATAGAATTCTTCCCTCCAGGTACATTTCTTAAAGGTTTATACAAGTGACCTCATAATATACTTACTCTTGTACACCATGGCCTTTTCACATAATGATACCTTTACTTTTTCAAAAGAGTATTAGTGAAGTCTGTCAACAGTCCCTCCAACAGTTGAAATATAAGGCATATTACCCTTACCAGTTAAAAAGTGATTGCATGTTTGTCTTTTCTTAAGGAGTACCTTGTACATACGATTAATTTAAACAGTTATTTTAATGACTACCATTATGCTGCCATCCACTGCTTTTTCAAGATAATTTACTCTTACCAATTTTCACACATCCCTATGAGTTTTAAGTAAACTTAACTTCCTACAAAATGATAATTTAATAAGCATTCACTAACCAATAGTTATGTAGTATATTCTAGGTACTTCATTAAAGACCACTGCTCTCATGGAATTTACATTTTAGCTCATGTATTTGAGTCTATCTACCTGTATGAAGTTAGCGGTTTCTGCTATTTCCATGTGATTTGTCTTAATTTCATTATTTTGCTTTAATTATATGATTTTATTATTCATAACTTCCGTTCCAACCAAGCCCAATCACTCCTTTCCTTTCTATTTTTAAAATCACTAGTTACACAGGATAAAAAGTATAATAACAATGCAATTTCACTGGATCCTTTCTAAATTAAAAAATGTGTACATTTTAAGGTTCACATTTGATTTTAAGGAAATTAAATTAGTTGTATGCTATTTATGAAAAAGACATTCTATAATTTCTGACTGGGCTTGGAAGTGAGCCTACTGTTTTTATTTTCATCATACCAGTGATTACGCAATCGGCACTCTAGTATCATCTCAGATGAGGTCTGTGTAAGTGTTCCCCGGCAACTCCATCAGTTCCACGTCTACTGATCCCACCACCTTCTCCCACGGTCACCGAGCTCCCCTTCGCCATGACAACCCATCGTCCTACGAGCTGCCAGTGCAGGAGGCAGTCAGACAGATCGAGTCCACCCAGTGGAATCTGTGGGGTCCAATCACATGTCTACTTAATAATGCCAGGAGTCACGCATCCCTCAAGTTTGGCTCAAGCACGCACCATAGCTGAAGGTGATGAAACTGTTATTTTGCATTTAATTCCACTAAAATTATATTCTAAAACTAGGACACACTGGATAGATAAATGAAATAAACACTATGATTAAGAGAATCTTCCATGGGAATGAAGTCTCCAAATTTAATGAGATTGAGTGATTTTTGACGCGTACTATTTGTCCAGCACGGTTCTGACACCCCCTGACTGAGTGCGCGAGGCCGCAAGTAAGTAGTATTTGGAGTTGTACAGGATTACGCACACTCTCCTCTCTGCCGATGAGGAAGATGAAACTAGCCTTAAGTTTCAGATCTCACAAAAGAAACCCCCAAGGTCTGTTAATTTAAAATACCTGCTATCATTTTGTGGAGGACTAAATTTTATCTGGTTATTAATAAAATTAATCTAAGTAATTATAGCTGTTAACTCTCTATTATAAAGAGCTGTTTATTTAGACATTTGTTTCCCTCTCTGCCCCGTTCATGTGGCTTAGCTTCTGACTGTTACTAATACTTAAAAAAGAGAAGGAAGGCGACAGTGGCAGCGGTAAGTTCGGGGCCACCGCCTCCACCGGTCCCTCCCGGCTGTGGGTGGAGCAGGTGAGCACCAAGGGGAACAGGTGTGTCCTAACAATGTAGCCCGGAGGTGTGAGCAGCCCGGCAGTACCTGATCTTCCCGGCTGTTTTATCTATAGACTGTCTTATCTTCTTGGAAAACTGAAAGACGGATGACAGCAGCAGATTATCTCCCATGACCTGAAACATCCAAAGAAAGTAAATTAAAATGTTATCACTGTATAGTATAACCACCAAGAACACTAGTCACAGCTCACTATATTTAGGGGCATTTAGTAGTTATGCTAATTTTAATTAAAAGAATCAACAAGGAATGTCATTAGAGTTATGTATAACTAAATTGAGAAAGGGAGATAAGTATCAATAAAGGAGTTCCTTTTTTAAAAATAACTTGTCCAGTTTCCATACTACTTTGGTCATATCACTTTTAAAAAACAATCCATATTATCCTACCTTCAATTACTATCATGATCCCACCTCTCACGCCTCCAATTCAAATGATCAAAAAGAGGGAAAATACGACTAATTTAGAATACTAAGTTTATTATCTATTCTTTCACCAAATAATACGAATATAGAAATCGAGGAGGTTACAAGCCTTGCTTTCTGGGGCATAGTCTAATGGGAAAGATACTTTTAAAAAATTTACTTAAATGAATGAATTTTTATGATGGAGGTTCATACCACCCTAGGTGAAATTTATGGGCAAACCAACGGTTGGCAAACTTCTGTAAAGGGCCAGAGAGTGAAGATTTTAGGCTATCTGGTCTCTGTCACAACTACTAAACTCATTCTTGTGAAAGCAGCTATAGATAACAGGGAAACAAGCGGGCTTGGCTGTGCTGAGATAAAGCTTTATTTATAAAAAACAAGTGGCAGGCTGGATTTGGTCTGCAGAACCTAGAAAAAGGACTGAACCCAGGCTAGATGTGGGCTCCCAAATCATCTCCTTGTATTTCAGAACTGTATATAGACTCTGCAAGACCATCCAGAAAATAAGATATGGCCTTGGAGGTTAAGCAGCTGTTCAAGATCAGTGCAGGAGTTAAAAGAATATAGGAAACACTGTTAAATATTTTATTAAAAAGAACAGAACTAAGGGCTAAACTTTGTGACTCAGTGCCACACAGCTCAAGTGAAAGGGAGCTCAGTGAAGGGTGGCGTAAATAAGGCGGGCACCGTGGCAAAAGGAGAGGCTAAGAATGACAAGGGTTTGAAAGATTTGTGTGGGGTCAAAAGTTACTTAGGATGTGATCAGCAACATACAGGCAATGAGAGGCTGAATAAACAATGGTATTTTGTGAGGCTTGAGGAAACAAGCCAAAGCAAGAGAGGAGGACATCAATTACTAAGGCCAGGACAGAGTGTGTTTTAAAACCGTCCAGTATATTGCAGTGGAAACTACAGAGCTGGCTACATGCTCTCCATTTGGACATCTTTTTCTACTCAGTACTACTGCAAACAGACACATTCTTACATACTAACTTTTAGCCCCTGTTCCTTAAATCCAGGAATTCGCAGGATGCCAACCTATGATCCAACCCTTCCTGTCCACTCCTACTTTCTTTATTATCCTCCTACCCACACCCTAAGCCTTTACCTGTACCACTGCTGCATGGCAGCCCTCAATTAGCTCTTTCCACGGTGCTATTTGAAATAACCACTCTTTGGTGAATAAACTCCTCTATATCCCTGAATTTTTCCCAAACTCATTTCATCTAATTTCCACTATCATAAACCTTTTCCATACCTGATTTGTCATGGCCACATTTATTTTCAAGAGAGTTAGTAATTTTTATCTGCACTGGTTCACAGGTACACAGAATTAATCATAACTCTTAATTCATGATATAAATCACTAGTCTAATTTGGACCACTTTTTCTTTCTCCTTAATAATGTAATAAGCACTTATGATAAATCTAACAGCCAAGCAAAAGCTAGAGTGCAACAATAACCATGTAACAGAACAGATGGCCAAGAATACTCATTCCCTACCCCACAGGAAGAGTATACTTGCCTTTGACCTCCACTATGTGACTTGGTTTCACCAATGGGATCTTAGCAGACACAACACGAATATGAAATGTGCCTGTATGGTGGGGCTTGCTCTCTTGTGCTGCTGATAGAACCATGACAAGAACAAGCCCTGGCTGGCCCACTTGTCCAAGCAATAGGAGAGACACATGGGCAGACCTGGACTCAACCTACAACTTTTAATTGTCCAGCTGAGCCGTACCAGTTAACCCACAGGTGTGTAATACACGCTTACCATGCTATGCCACTGAGATTTTTGTGGTTATGCAGAAATGGCTCACTGATGTAATCTACCACCAGTCATATGGTTTCCTCCACCCCACCTCCCTGCCACTCTCCAGCCCGCTTAAACAATATCCTGAATCCCATTCATCATTCCCTTGCTTTCTTTTTCATACCATTTTGTTACATCTATTTCTGTCCTAAGTATGTATTTTCATTTTTAAAAATGTATGACAAAGAATCACATTGTATATAATCTTTAGAGATTTTTCTCATTTAATGTTTTATTGCTAAAATTTATCCATATTGTGGCGTATTGCTGCAGTTCACTTGTTTTGATCACTCTGTAATTATTCAATTTGTAAACATACCAGTTTATACATTCACTTTTCTGCTGATAAAAACTGTTAGATTGTTTCCAAGTTTTTGTTATTGTCCACAGTGGTGCTATAATATTCTTTTGCATAACTTCTTCTGTCAAATAGGACAGGGTGTCTCTTGAGTATGTACCAGCAGTAAAACTATGTGATATGATCATGGGATATGTTCATGTTCAACTTTAGGGAATAATGTCAAACCGTTTTTCCAAAGTGACTGAAGCAATTTAACCTCCACCAGCAACACATGAGAGTCTATGTGTCCATGTTCTCTAACACTTAATATTGTAAGGCTTTTAATTTGTTGCCAATTGAACAAGAATCACATTGTAGTCTTGAAATGTATTTCTCTGAATACTCAGGAAGTTGAACATCTCTGTATTTTGAAGATCTTAGGTAATTTCTCTTCAGTAAAATGCTGTTCATGTCTTTTGGAGATTTTCCTATTGGGTTGTTTTTGCCTTTTTAAGTTGATTGGTAGGACTTCTTTATGTATTCTGTATACTAATCCTTTGTTGACTGTATGTTTCATAAAAGTCCTTTAATATACTCTATTTTATCATTCTTTTATTTTAAAGTCAAAGCTTCTTGTGCCTTTTAAGAAATCACCCCTGACTATAATGTGGAAAGACATTTACCTGTATTTTTTACTGAAAGTTTTAAAGTTTTGCTCTTGCGCCCTTTGGATACTTAATTCATTTGTAATTAATTATTTGTACATGATGTGATATCGGGATGAAATTTCACTCTACTCATAAGGACAAGTGCTGTTTCCCCAGTCCCATTTGTTGAACAGTTCCTCCTTTTCCCACAACAGGACATGCCTTCTCTGACACTTGTTAAAGTTAATGGTTGACTTACTTCATCCCTGCTCCAGGTTCTCCGCCTTGTAATTGTTAAGTGATCAGGGGGTTCTGCTGGCTGAGGTCTTGGATCACCAGACCGAGAGTTGTTTCCTTCTGGGGTTTTAGAATGAACTAATGGAGGGATCTTTCGGAAGTTGAGGCTTTCATCAAAAACACGATCAACCAACTAACAGGACAAAAGCAGATCCTTATGAGAATAATTTGGAAAGGTACTGATATTGGCATTATAATTTTTTTTTATTAGACAGAAGTTATTCCATTGTCAGGTAGTAACAGAAGCATGATATCTTCAATAAACCAATTACTCTTTCTTTTTATAAGTACTTTAAAGGTACCTGTTTAATAAAACAGATGTTCATCTACATAGATTTTTAAAAAAATTCCAAAATACAGAACTATGCTAAATTCAATTCTTCAATGGATAAGATTCCCCCAAATGGAAAACAGATGGTAGTAGAAAAAGCTGAGCCATGTAGATGGCTTTTATTTATGTCTTTTATTTTACTCACATTGCCTTACCAATGTAAAATAATGTTTCTTTTCTTTTTAGTTTCTTATCTTGTTTTTTTCCTTTTTTTCCTCCCCTAATCCAGGTGCCAAATTTCTTCACAGATACATAAATTGCAAGTTCCAATTAAGTTTACAAAAGGAAAAAAAATTTAAATCCGTAAAATAAGTATTTTGGTCTTAGGTATAAGCTTTGAACAACACTACAGATTACATATTCTAGTAAAAATGACATACTGCCATCTACAGTGCAAATTATACAAATACAATATAAAGTAACTCAGGTTTACTGAAGAAGGAATAAACTTTAGTATAATATTCAGAAGTAAAACAAAAAGGAAAAATGAAAGTCTATTCAATGAAATGTCTGAATAATTTTACTAGGTCTGAGTGCATGTATAATCGTGTTAGCAACAATTTAGTTAGGTAGCAGAGAAAATAACATCTTATCATTTTAAATGTACCAGAAGAATTGTGTATGTCTTGCCACCAAGAAGATCCTTTTGTTTTTCACCAATAAGGATGATTTTATATACATTTACAATTGATCAATGTGGTAACAAAACTCTACACAGATTCATGAAAGCTCATTTACCAAATCAGACAACACATGAAGGGGGAGAAAAAACAACAAAAATAAAGACCACTAAAGAACTAGATTATAAAAGGAATATGACAAAAAGCAAAGGAAGAAAATATTATTAACACAGTTTATCAGAATCAAATTTGTCAAAAAGGCTAGCCATTTTGGGCTACTATTGAGAATGTGATTTCATAAAATTAAGGAAGCTCATTAGAGGCTGGCATTTTTTTTCTGTAAAAGGCTAGATAATAAATATTTTAGACTTTGCAGCCATATAGTGTCTAACTACTCATTTCTGACATTATAGCACAAAACAGCCAGATGATAATTAAACAAAAGAGCGTGTCTTTGTCCTAAGAAAACTTTTAATTCATTCTTTCAAATGCCAATCTTTTGCTTGCACCAGATCAAGACAGCCAACATGGCAGAGTACCATTAATTTTATATTATCCATTAAGGTACCTTCTGGAGCAAGTCTATGCAAATACTGGTCCCTGGAGCTGGAGAGCAGGAGGCCCTGGTTTTGGAAGGGCGAGAGTCTACACATGCTACCTTCCACTCCAGAATTTACAAGAATGTTTCAAAACTGAATATACATGTATTTTTGTCTGTGTGTATAAATACACATATTTCAATTTTCAAAGTATCCTTGAGTATATATGTGTATTTTTCAACAGAATTACTTATAGTAGTGAAAACTGTAGAATTTTCTCTTTATTTGCTAGTAGAGATGTCTACCAGCTAACTGGGTATAAAAATACCTTTCTAATTATTTTCATAGGCAAACTTTATAGGAACATTATACAATCATTTATCAAGTTTTAGTTTGCTTTTCAGCTGCCAATTTTATTCATATTTTAAAGTGAAACCATACACCAATAACTGGCTGACAAAGTACTTGTTTTAAATAATTTTACAGCTTCACGTTAATAGTAGACCAAATGTTAGCCTTTGCTAGTTTTGTTACAAAAACATAAAAAGAAATATTTTAAACCAAAGTTGGAAAATGCAGAGCTTCATGCAAACAGGGAGGGTGGAGGTAACTAAAATAAACTAAGCAAAAAGCTAAAAGCAAAAGAAATAAAGAAAAGAAAGAACCTTATGCATTTCTCCATGAAGATCTCCTACCTCTTCTCTAGTGTCTATGGCAGAGCCAGGGGTGGTGGCGGCAGTGCTTACTGTGGTACTAGGGGCAGTGCCCGAGGAAGTCACTGAATCTATCTCTCCTGCTACATCGTTGATCTCCCGAGCAATGAGAGCAAGATCTTGGCTGATCCTGGTAATAATTTTAGAAAAGAAGTTTAACCCCTTTTAAATAACAGCGCCAGAAACAATCATTTGTGACAGAATCAGTTACATAAGTTGTGTATCTAATTAAAGATTTGTACCAAAAACTTAAGATTTTTTGGAAATCCTATGAACTATTTTGATACTAAAAGTCTTAAATACTTTGATACTTAAAAGTCTTAAGCTTTAATTCCAAAAGGTAATAAAACTAAATTTCACATAAACTGTCACTTTGAAAATTATGTCTTTTACTCAGAAGCAGTGATATGTCTTTTAAAATACACCATTAGTGTTCATGACTAGCATTAATAGAGGGTAAACAGAATCCAAAGAGTCGCTGAGCCTGGATAGGAAAGCAATTACAACTTCATTTTCACTAACCTTCAAATGCAGCTGAGCATTTCTTTTGATTATAAATACAAGTAACAGACAATAGTAGTACTAGATACTCGGTTTTCTGTTCACCAATAGAAATCACATTACAGTTGCTATAGGTATCTCAAAACAATTAGCCATTACTGCTTCAAAATCAAGCCCACGGCAGTCATGAAACCCACGGCAATAATGTTCCAGTTGGTACGTTAACAAAGAACCATATATTACTGTCACTTTAAAAATATTTTGATAACATTACAAAGAAATGCAGTCATAGTGAAACACAATTAAGTATTTAATGCTCATGCATTTAGAAGCACTGTTCTTCAAGGAGCTCCATACGCTTCCCCAGATGGCCAAAGAGGTCAGTAACTCTGACTCAGGACCTCATGCTACGCACAGCACGTCACCATACACGTTACGTCATCTGAGAGTCACACAGTTCTTGGAGGTAGGACTTCTCCAACTGAATGGGAATCAGGACACATTCTCGGAGAAAGCGAGCGGCTTGCTCAGGACAGCACAACTTACGAATAGCTAAGGCAGGACCAGATCCCAGGGGTAGAGCTCATTTCCACACAGCTGTTTACTTGTGTCGTCAGCCACAAAGACTGATGATCTCAATAAATATTATCAGCGATAAGCAAAACAAAATTGATTTTTTCCCCTTTACTGTTATTTTTTTTTAAGAGGAAGAACCTTAATAACCCACCACTGATATTCCTGTTTTTCTCAAAAAGATCTCAATTCAATGAGATACGAAAGTTTTCTAAGTTACGCATCTCCTGAATTCAATGTGGCTACTTCCACAGGGAAGGCTTCGGAATGGCAGAACATTTTTAAACAACCTGTGAAAGCTTCTGCAACTTTAAAATCAAAAGCAGGTACAAAGTAACATTTTTTTCACTTGGACAAAATGTAAGCTTGAAAGACTTTCAAGGAATGCAGTCCTTGCATAACAGTTTAACTATAGATTTAAAAAGAGAAGCTAAATGGAAGCTTATGGCCGAACAGACCCAATCTGTGGTCAGTTCCTTTATTTACCAATACAAAAAGGTAGGAAGAATACCAATACATATGTTCTGGTCTTGTATAAGCTTAGAATAAATATAAGGAGCACATTATAATTATTGTAATGTATGTTATAATATAATCAAACCACTACATGACCATGAGCAGCCCTGGAAAGAAGCTTTAGACTGGTCAGCTCACTTCATTCTCACGGGCACCCTGCAGGAGAGGTAGCCATCATCTCGTTTTACAGATGAGGAACATAAGGCTCAGCTTACATGAGCATCTTGTGCTTAAAGTCACAAATAAATGGCGTAACTAGATCTTTTTATTACGTCATGCTACATCTCACACTATCATTCCACATGTAATTTTTAAAAACTTGTTAACTGCTGATATAATTCTCCTGGAAGGAGTTTAAAGTGTTCTCTTAGATACTATATTCGATTCTTGTATTTCTGAAATAAATGAACTAGGATGAAAAACAGAATAACCAAACTTAAAAGAGACAAAAAATAAGCATGAGCTTATCCAAAAATCTATTTTTGGTTTTAAGTTTATCATGCAGACGTTTGTACAATGAAGCTTCTGCTATTTGTAGACAGCAGTGTGAGTTACTTAGAAAAAACAAGTTAAATAAACAGACAATAGTAATCTCAGGTTATACAGTAAAAATTACACTAACATGAATAATTCTAATGTATGCACGACGTAGATCATTCAGTCAGTAAGCACCCCAAAGCCTTTTAATTTGCAAGTTTATCTTGTACATGCCAGCTGTTTCTTTGCGTGACAATTCCTATTTTAAAACTGGCTCAGTAATACAGACCATTAAAGTGGTTTAAATCCACACTGCTTAAAAGTCTCAGTACCTACTAAACACCAGCATTAGGAGTTCTAAAATGCAAAATTATCAAGAAAACCAAAGTAATGAATATCTTCAAGTAGAAATAACAGATTTATAATTCAATAAAGACTATGGACCTATTCATATAGCTGTTAAATCTAGCTTACTAATTCCATAATGCTTCTAGGTTACACTCACTGGAATATTTTATAGTCTTGTTATCTGTGCACTTTTTTTTTTTAAACTCCAAGTTTATAATCCTTGTTCTTATTCTCAGTCTCCACCCCCATCAAATCTGCTAGAGGAAGAAACTCTAAAACAATACAAACATTTTATTTGGAGTTTTGCAATCCATCTGTTTTTCCTTTCTTTCAGATATATGGCTGAAAAATACACCTTAAAAAATTAAAATCCCAAAGGCAAGTTTTATAAGCACAGTGCTACTAACTAGAGGGAAAAGGCATAAAGTCTTTAGAGGTTAAATGGCCTGGCTGTTTAGCAGTCGGGCTACAGAAAACGAGATACACAGAGACAGTGGTGACAGAATGCATATGGTAACAAGATGGAACCAAGTGAAAATGTCCCCCAGAGTTCCTGTGCACTGTCCCCTCTGCAGTATCTCTTTTCTCCGTGGGGGCAGGGAAGTGGGTTTGGCTGGGAAGAAAGGGTCCAGGTATTCTGGTCTGGGCTCCAGGGCTTCAGGGGGGGCCCTCGAAGGGGAAGCGGACACACCCTCTAGTTCCCTCAGGTACCTCCTGAGAAGGTGCAGTGAGACCTCTCCCCCACAGGAAGGGGAAACGATGGGAGGAGGACTGGGCCTGCAGTCGCCAGCCCTGCCCATAAGAATAAAAAATGGGTTGAAATTCTCTCACTGCAGGCATCCTGTGGGCTCATAATAATTCACGGACCCTGAAGCACATATAGGCCTGTCCCCTAACTGGAACTGGCTTGCAATGCTTCAATAGTTAGTCTCAGAAAAAGCTATTTATATGGCAAAATAAAATGTTTAAGCAGCACGATGAGATTAAAAGGGCATGCTGTCAAAGAATTATAAGCACTTAAGAGCAATTACAAGTAAATGGTCATTAAAGACCAAAAAACTTAAACATGAAAGAAATGAGCCAGAAAAAACATAATTCACAGAAGTCAACAAAGGAAAAAAAAAAGATAAACACCATTAAATTATGATAAGAGTTTATTTCTTTAAAGCATCTAGGGACTAGTATATATTATGTTCTTTAATAATGTTGCCAAATGTAAAACTTGAAGATCAGGGTCTTAAACTGAAGGCAGCAATCACGATAGCATGTCAACGGTGAAAATGTTTAGGTAACATACGGTATAAAACACTGCAGTAAATACCTTACCAACTTAAAAAAACATATTTTAACTACAAGAGCATCTGTTTGAGTGTAGCCTCTCTTCAATGTTCAGCCATGACAAGGTACTAATTAAAAATCACATCTGCAGCATGAATTTTTATCATATAACCTAACGGTTACACTAAACAAATATAGTGAATATTCAAAATAATTAATGAAGGGTTGAATTAAACTGTGCCTAATGAACTCATAAAAGTGTGAGTAAAAATCCACCTCCTCTAATCCTGCCCAGAGAACATGAGCAATGTATCCCCAACAACTCTACTACTATTACCTCTTTGGAGGATAAAAGGAAAGTAATCAAAAATTCAGCTGCACAATTCTTAATTGTGTAAAGCTGACACTACCTTTCAAAAATGGTATCTAGAAACAAAGGGGCGCTGCAACCAAAATAAATTAGTTCTACCATATGCTAGTAGCACTGGCATTAAAAACATGAACCGAGAGAAACTGGATGGAGAGCAACTGGAGGAAAACTAGGTTCGTAGTTACCTGCGGATTTCATTTCTTGGACTATCTGCATGAAGCACACAAAAGCTAACGTTTGTTATCAGGTTGAAACACTGACAAAAACGTCCAACTCCTCGAGATGATCCATTAAGAACCAACCTGGCTATCTCTTCTCGATGAGCAGTCCAGTCCCGGATGTAATCCTCCTGCTCTTTGATCCGGTGCTTGAACGAAGAACTCGTAGGCATTGCTGACCCAGAGCTCTGCAACCGAGTAGTTTTCAGGGCTGGAGAAGTACGTAGACGAGTATGTTTAGGGGAATTACGGTTTGATCCAAATTCATCTTCTGAGGTGGAAGCATAATCAGTAGGAAAGCGCCTCCATCTTGAATTTACTAAATTAGTTTAATTATTAAAAAAAGAATTATTATGTTACCTTTTAAAGGAGATAAAAATCATGATTTCAAAAACACCATGAGACACACACAGCACAATTTTCAATAACTGACATACACATATCTCACAAAAATCATAAGTCTACTACTTCTTAAAGATAGAAACAATACATTTTGGTGAATTAAAAACAATGAGTAATTAAAAACAATTGAAAGAGCATGTTTTCTGTAGTACGGTGAATAAAACATTTAGATGAAAAATTCACTAATGATAAACAACTAAGCAAGCTCTATTCATCAATGTTTAACTTGGGTACTTTTTAGTCGCAAATATTTCCCATCTGAGTGAAGATATGGATTTTTTTTTTTTTAATGACAGTAACAGCAACAACAACAAAAATAAAAGTAAGGGAAAAGATTTCCTCATGCCACACAGACTTTCAACATGGAGATGGTAAAACCCTCTTTTCCCGACATACACATGTGCATAATTNCTGCTGTGGAAATTATGCGTTTATGGCAGAAAAAAAACATTACCTCTGTCATTCAACATCCTGTTATGCTATGATTGGAAAAAATCTTTTTACGTGGTAAAAACACAACAAAGCATCCTCAGTACAACTCTGCTGCTTTGACACTGAAAGCATACGGTGAAGACAGACGATGGCGTAAGACCTACAAGGAGCCAAGCTCTACGGGGCTGTTCTCACAACCACTGACAGTAAAGGCACAGGAGAGACTGAATAGTCACATTAAAGAAAGTGGCAATCACTTTCTTATTTAAGATTAGTAAAGACATTTAAGAGATGGTGTTGCTGACACATCTGAAAAATCAGAAGACAAATTAATTTCACTACTACTGTAAATGGAAGAACCAAATATACAAATAATTTGTGAAGCACAGGTTAGAGGTCAAAAACAGGGCAGTAATGGCTGATTCACGGAAACCTCACAAGGGCAGGAGCCATGCCTGTTTAATCTACTACTGCATACCCAGCCCTTGGCAGAATGTCTGACTAGCAAATGTTTAATAACTGTTTTTGAATAAATGAATGAATTCCTAGAAACCGACCATTTGCTTTTCTCAGATTAGGAAAAACCTACTGAGAAGCATGAGACGTTTCTGGTGGCTAAAGTGACATAAACTTTGCATCTGCTTGGAGCTTCTAGTTCCAATTGTATTAATATTAGAAGAGTTTTCTTTCTTTTCTTTCTTTCTTCTTCTTTCTCTCTCTCTTTTCTCTCCCCCCCCCCCCTTTTAAAACAGAAACTGAGCTTAGGCTGCATGGGTTGGTGGAGTCTAGAATTCCTTCATCCTACTTCACTGGAATTTTGCACCTCCTGTCTTTTCCTACCCAAACATTTTTGCCTCTCGGACTCTGGTTAAGACTCAGGTGGCTGTCAGATAACCCGATAAACACTGCCACCAGAACTGGTTTAAGAAGCAGAGACATCTATAATCGGGAATATGCCCTAAATCAGAGCCTACTCATTTGTCTTGATTCACATTCTCATTTGAAGCTCATGGAGCTTGGAACAAGACTCATGGGTATAAGAAGATATGCAGAAACTTCATGGCTTTCTGGAAAAGTGTATGCAACACATATACAGAATGGTAGGTAATTACTTATAGTGTCTTTTGAAGGTGGTAGTCAATATATTTTCTGGTTTTACCGTAATTCATTAATATAAAAAAGCTTTCACCACAGTGGAAAATTACTATTTCAGACATCTGAAAAATCCTACGAATTGAACTGAGCCTAAGACTTGAAAACAATTTCAGAAAAAGTTTAGGAATAAGAGCAAAAAGGCTTTAGGAAAAAATTAGAAATACTGCAAGGTTTATACTTTTTAATAAAGGCATTTCATTAAACATTAAATGTTTATTCGTTTTGCTACCTTAGAATATTATTCATAGAAAACAAGTTCACAAATAGGAGAAAGATGATTTGTTAAATTTCCCGATTCTTGATTTGGAAACCATGGAAACCATACTTAGAACAACTGAAAGCTGTTTGGAGCGAAAACAAAACCAATAGCAAAGAGTTTTCATAAACTGCAGGAGATGTGAAAACATAGGTAGGGATGATGGAGCTGAGGGCATTCACACTTGGACGTAAGTCAGAGAGCGCGGCATCGAAGGCTGCTTGTTTCGTGAGCGCTACAACACATGGCAGCAGGACGGGCACCTGAGAAGCAAGTGCTAGGTGCCAGGTGACAATATGTAAGTGGAGCCACCACATTAGAATCAACTTTTAACAGTCTGAGTCTCAAGATCAGAAATTAATTACATTTTGGAGAAAAAAAAAAGAGAAAAACTCCTTTTTTCAAACGACGTTCATAAAGTTCCCACTTATTTTTATAGGCCTATCTAGAGGCCAGTAAGATTGGTGCAGCTTAATAATATCTTTACAAAGAAAAGCAACCTCAAGTATAAAGCACAGTTTAAAAACTGAAAGGTCACGTTTTTAGGTTTGTTCTCTTAAAATTGAGGGCAAAAGGAGAGATAAAATAAGTAAGGTATAGCTGAGAGGTGAAATTCTCAACTAAGGGTTGTCTTTACCAATGGTACACCTATCACACGGGGTGCGCGAGGAAGCGAGCTCCCGTTCCGTCTGGACACCACCTGGCTTGTGGAACAGCCAAGGCGTGTGTGGACACCAGTGGAACGATCACTACTGGCAGGAGAGTGACCAGGAAAGGGACTTTCATGCCAGGGTCTGTTATTTCCCAAAAAACTTCTTTCAGTACCTTTTGCTTTCTTTCTTTTTTTATTGTTTTCTTTTTCCTTTTTTTTTTAATTTTTAATGTTTTTTTATTATATTATGTTAGTCACCATACAGTATATCCCCGGTTTCTGATGTAAAGTTCGATGATTCATTAGTTGCGTATAACACCCAGTGCACCATGCAATACGTGCCCTCCTTACTACCCATCACCAGCCTATCCCATTCCCCCACCCCCCTCCCCTCTGAAGCCCTCAGTTTGTTTCTCAGAGTCCATAGTCTCTCATGCTTCATTCCCCCTTCTGATTACCCCCCTTTCTTTATCCCTTTCTTCTCCTACCGATCTTCCTAGTTCTTATGTTCCATGGATGAGAGAAATCATATGATAATTGTCTTTCTCTGCTTGACTTATTTCACTTAGCATTATCTCAGTACCTTTTGCTTTCTTAATCCTCGCTTCTGAACTACAGCAACACAGTTTATCTGAAGACAATAAAATCCTTACAATCTGCTAGTTACTGCAGGGTAAACTTCAAGTTAGAATGTTTTCGACTTTCCCTATTGCCTACTTATTTCATAGAATTTTAGACTATTAGGACCTTAGCCATTAGCATAAGTTCTTCAACTGATGGAGAAAAAAGGGGCCCAGAAAGGTCTTGCCTTACTTAAATCGAAGTTTAAGCCAGGTCTACCGACTCCCAGAGTTCAAAGCTCTTTCATTGCTATCCCTAGGACTTCACAATTACATGTTAGAAAATCCTTATTTAAAAAAATTATTTTTACAATTCCAGTTAGGCTAATTCTTCTTTGAAAAGATATCCTCAATTTCTCATGGACTGATGGTTTTTGGGATTTCTAATCATGAAGAGAAATTTTACTTCTTCCTCTTTCATTTTATTCTGTTCAGGTAAAATCATGCATAGAATTAAACTTAATTTTATAGCATTAGGCTTATTTGATATATTACTGACACTAGTAAGAAATTTCAGGTAAATCGTTAAATTGAAAAGTTATGTCAAAGGTATCTGAAATGCCAATCCCTAGGGAGGCTTTCTTGGTTGGTGAGCTGCGAGACAGCACATATAATAAAATCAAAGTTCTAAGATCAGCTTAATTAATTTTATAGCTAACCCGAAAATTATTTTAGTTACATTAATTATAAAACTTAACTTAGTTATAAAATTACACAACATTCCCTCTTACAGAAATAATAAACTACTATATTCACTATGAAGAGATACTGTCAAGAATTTAAAAAGAAAGTTATAGGATTATTTTTTTGTGAATGCTCTGATTTCTTTTACTGCTAACCAAAACTTTGTTGGCCTTAAAACACATCCACATCTATAGATGTAACAAATACATTTCAGGAAATAAGCACTACATTTTCATGCTTTGTATCAGAATATTTTGGTGGGAAACAAAACCACAAACACATTTTACAGGTATATTTATAAGCATGTCGCAATAAGATCATTGGGGGAGAAAAATCCCTGGCCATGTTCTGTATTGATCTTTGACCTGGAAGAAGAAATAACTAAAGCCATGCATGCCCAATACCTAATTCCTACCACCTATAAAATGTGAGGTTTAGAATAAAAAGGAGATAGCAACAGTCTAAAAAAAATTCTAAGGAGGTTAACATGATATAATGTGCACCTAAAACATAATGAAAACCAACTGCTTTATTTTGATAATTCAGCACACTTAGTTTTAAATATGTCTTATCAAAATAAATCTGGATATTTTAATATAATTTGATATTGAAGGAATGGGGGGGAAGTGGGGACTAAACTTTCCTAAAGTTTCCTAAAAACTTTCCTACATCAGAATGAAAGAAGCATAAAAGAACTTTTACTCTTAATGTTTCTAAGTCAGAAATTCCATTCTTCTAATTTTATCATACACATTTCTTTGAAAAACTTTTTTTAGACACGGCCTACATTATGAAATTTGAAACATTACAGAATTATTTTCACGTATGCCCATCTGGACATACCACAGGCTCGAGGCTGAGAGATTTCTAAGTCCTTTAAAGTTCACAGTTTGTACAGCAACCCTGACAGTGTGGTTTTACATGCTGTTAAATCATATACATATTTTTAAGATTGTATTTATTTATATATTTTGAGAGTGAGCACGAGCGAGGAAAGGGGCAGAGGCAGAGGGAGAAACAGATTCTCACTGAGCAGGAAGCCTGACCTGAGCCAAAGGCAGATGCTTAGCCGACTGAGCCATCCAGGTGCCCCTTAAATCATAATTCAAAAGCTAAAGCTAAGAATTTTTATATTTTTTTCCCATTCAAGGTATTATAATTATCTTAAGTAGAAATACCATAGCATCAAAGATGCTAATCCCCAATTAGCAACTAGGTCAAAAAAGTGTCTGTTTTTCTTGTTATTTTTTTTTTATTACCTATCCATATAACTATTTTATACATTACCACTGACTACGAGATCCTAGTCATTATCCTTCTAGATTGGATAGAATATTATAAACGGGCATCTTGAGAGAATCTGAACATACAATCCTGGATCACGATGTGGCTTCATGAATTAGTAAAACATCAGAATTACATAGATGACAGTAGACAACACACCACATACATTGTATGTTGGCCTTGCATATACTGCTGAAAATAATGCAATGACTCCCGCCGTCCTCTGAGAGCTTGCAAGCACACAGACACAGACCGTTTTCGAGAGCTAGACCGGATGTGGGAGAAGCAGCAAGAGGCTGGGAATGAAAAGGCCCTGAGGCTTCTTGTTCTGTCCCCTCCACGGCTAGGTGACCAGGGCGGGTCACTGCATCTCTGGGCCCGAGTTACCTAAACTGAATGACCCTTCCAGCTTTTCAATTCTATGGTTCTAATTATTTAATATGCTGCTGCTAAGTATGAAGAAGGCCCAAATCACGTACCTCAATTTACCCCAGGGAATTTCAATAAGCAATTCAAGGTACTTTTTGGATACAGAAAACCACACGTTTATCAAGTTCTGTATTCAAAGCAGAAAACAAACTTTATCTTTAAAGACATAACATAGCATCTTATAGTGGTTTCTAGGAGTTGCGTAAGTAGTCTTATTTGGCTTGCATCTCACAGAAGCCCTTCGTGTTCAACACCGAGGAGTAAGACTAGCTTACTCATGTGTTACGGCCCAGACGACTGGTACAGAAGGAACCGTCCCATGCTACTTGGTGACACACGGCTTACGGTGAGACAGGAGGAAACTGTAACATTCCCATGTACTGAAGTAGAGATGAGGTGATCAAACAAGCCACGTGGCAGAAGAAATTCTATCACAGTACACACCACAGAATGCAGCAAAAAGGAAATGTGAATTGAAGAGGTACAGCCATAAGAACGACAGAAAACCAACACTAGGGAAACATCAACGAACGGACAGCAGTTCTGAAACGCTCGCGACAACTGCATGAACCAGCAACGAGAGCTTCAAGTGCAGAAGCAGGGAGGGTGGGGGCACGAGGGAAAATGCCAGCTCTTCTTTTGGCGTCAGGATTCTATGTCCCCTATTTTCCGCCTACATCCACTCCCACCACGGATCTGCCCGTCACCACCACAGCCAATGACCCGCGGAGAGGGAGGTGTGAGTGGAGGGGAGGCACGCGAGAGTGAGGACGAGAGAGGAGGAGTACAAAGTGACAACAGAACACGAGGGGCACCGTTAGGTTTGAGTCTCGTGGCTGCGCTGCGGTAGATGGCACACTTAAAACACCGGGCTGCACACCAACCTTCCCTCGCTCTTCCCTCAAACCTAGGGCTCACTCGGATGCTTGCTGATAAGAGCTCCCTAAGTCTCTGAGCAGCTGGCTTCCCCCACTGGCCTCTGCAGCCCCACCCGGGTGTGAGGCTGATTATGAAGTCAGAGTCCAGGCTCACAGGGTACACACGAGTATCTGGGTTAGGACTCTGGTCACACACGTACTCTCCCGGGCTACAGCTGAGTATGCAGTACACCAGCAGACAAGTATCCCAGGAGCCGTTAGATTCTGGCAGGGACGAAGTAACTTTTGGAATTACACTCAGTGACAGCTCATGACTAGAGTTAAGTAACAGAAGAGCTCTTTCTGAGACAGTACTCAGAATCAGTTACATTTCTGTAGCCCGGTTAGACCCATAGTGCTTAGGGATTATCTCACGAATCCATCTTCTTCCACTGAAATAAATTAAGAATTAGTTTTCACCTGCCCCAACCGTAAACAGATTGAACTTTAAAAAGCATATGAGACATTTCTACATAAAATGGGAAAGCAAGGGTAAAATAGCAATTATTTCACTTAGCTCTCAAGGAACAATAAAGGGTATCCTGCTCTTCAGATTAAGGGCTTTGAATTATGTGAGGATATTTAAAAATCAAACACATGCTTTTAGCAGTACAATGTTAATTCCTATTATTTAAACCAGATATTATTCTTCATCTAATTTGACACATGAATCCAGATACCGTGTCAACCAGAAAACTAACATTCCAAAATAGGTTCTAATTTTGAAATCATTATTTTGCCCCAGGGCATTAATTGAAGTGTGTGTAACTTCTGAATTTTCCACTTACTAATGAGCTAACTAAAATAATTTTTATAGGAGAAAGTACCCTCTTATAGCGTAATCTTTCTGTTGAATATTTTTAGGAGTAACACTAGACATCTAATTTTTTAAAAGAAGGAGTCCCAGAACATGAAAGAAATACGCTAACATTATAAAAAGTCTGGACCCAATTTACCTGAGGGAGAGCCATGTGCTGAGCTCATACTTTTGACCTTGGAGTCTGATAGCCGAGAGATACTGTTGGCTCTAATTCTAGGAGAAAATTTATCTGAAGGTACTAATCGGGCTCCACTTCGAATGATGGCTTCTGCAGTCCGTGAAGAGGCACTGCTTCTAGAGATTGTTGCCTCAGAGTCACTGCGAGCTGACAGTGAGCCAAGCCTTGTTCGACGTGGCTGAGCCAACAAATCAATCCTAGAGATGTTGCGCCTTCCCGTGGGCGGCTTTGACGTAGAACTCGTTGTGGACACTTCAGAAGCAACAGATGCTTTGTCAGCATCAGCCAGCTCGCTGTCGGACACTTCGCCAAGTCGTGCTCTGCGCAAGAGGGAAGTCCTAGTAGGTCGCGGCCTTGGAAGAGTGGTTGATTTACTGGAAGATCCAGGTGCGACGGGGGAAGTCTTAGATTTAGTTACTTTACTTCCGTCCAGTTTGGAATGTGCGTGCTCCTCAGCTGAGGTAAGTGGAGTCCTGGCATGAGATTTACAAGAGTAAGTTTCCTGATCCGACGACATAATATCCGAGATAGCAGAATGAGGTACGCTAGAGGTCTGGTCATCGTCTGTTAAATCTACCGAAGGCTGTCTCATTCTTCCACTGGACTGGACAAATTTACGACCATCTGCTCTTGAGCCTACATCTGACGAACGACTTTTTGTTTTCTTCTCCATTTTCTCCCTAGCACCTGAAGATGATGATTTTGTAACATCTTTGGAAGGAGAACCTGTGGAACACCTATCCTTATAGAGACTCGTGAAACTCTTCCGCTTTTGGGTTGACTTTCTTTCAGTCTCTCCTGTGACCAGACTGATTGTACTCGCTGTGTCCACATCAGATTCTGGTGAGATGGAGTTGTCTCTATTGTAACTGGGAGTATCCGGGCCTTCGTCAGTTTTATTATCTTCACGCAGTTTGGCTTCTAGAAAAGCCATTACTGCTTCTGTGTCTTTCAGAATAAGGGTGGTGTCCATGCTAGAATCAGTATCCATGGAGTCACTTCTTTCTCGTACTCTGCTGGCAGCTGTCAACGCCAGAGAAGGGGGCGTAGATGAAGTCTGCTTATTTATATGGGGAATGAGTTCTATGGGTATGTTCGGGCTAGGTTTCTCTATGGTGAAGCTTCCTTGCCGCACCAAGGACTTGGAGGATTCCTTCTTATCTCCGCCCTTTGAAGTCTGACCTTTGAGAACGTCCTCGGCTTTTCTTCGCTTGCCCTCGTTTTGTGTCACCCGTTCTCCTTTGCTTGTAGAGTGTCCTGGAATTCTGTCTTGAGGCTGTGACTCTTGTTTGAAAGGTTCCTCCCGGCACCTATCTATCTGACCTGCGATGTTCTTGGAAGCTGACAACTTGGTAGGTGTCCACTGTGCCTGCTCCTTTTGTTCTTGCTGCTGGATTTTAGCTAATGTCTGTTTTACCAAAGAAGCTTCCTTGTCAGTTTCACTCTTGTCCTTTGCAGAAGAGCTGCCCAAGTGAAGCAGGGCTCTACCATCTCCAGCAGGTTTTGCGGGCTCCCCGTGCACTGCCTTGCTCATCTTACCGAGGGCTCTGTCGGCATCCTGCTTATCCTTCTGGTACGCCTGTGCTTCTTTCTCCTGAAGTTCCGTGTCTTGCTTTTCTCCGATCTCTGACCTCTGTGTTACACCCTTGGCCCTGGAGCTCTCAAGAGACTTTTCTTCATTTGGAAGCTGGGGAAGGGTGCGTCGTCTTCTCTCTCCCTGACTAGCCAAGGAGGCTGCCGACCCAGTACTTCTCACCGAAATGCCAGACTCAATGACATCTGCATCTATCAAATAAAACCAGAAAGAAGACATGCATGAGGGCAGAAAAGTACACATAAGAAGAACATCATCTTACATTAGATTTTGCAGTGTAAGTTAAAGAATGGCTTAGCGTAGAAGAAAACTTTGCATAAACAGGTCAGCATTGTGACAGAGTGGTTTCAAAAGCAAGTACAATGCCACAATGTACAAATAGGCAGACTACTAATAGGGGGAGTCAAGAAAGGCGGTTTGAGGAGATGGAAATTGGGGTCATCTGTTCTTAATCCTCCATCTGTTGCTCTCTTTCCCTTTCAATGTATTTTATAGCAGGGAAGGTCACTGTGTCCATTCTTGCTTCTGTAAGGTCCATGAAATTTTGCTCAAGAAATTCTCTTGATCTCAGCTCAGGTCTTGATCTCAGGGTCATGAGTTCAAGCCCCATGTTGAACTTAAAAAAAATATATATATA